>NC_062524.1:19002054-19107054 GCF_022655615.1 Tachysurus fulvidraco
TGGTATTTGGAACTATCCGTGATTCCCTGTATCTTTATTAGGGCTGCTGAGAAGATACAGCTCCATAGCATGATGCCACCACCACCATGCTTCACTGTGGGAATGGTTTGACACACAGTTTCAGGTGATTTAATTGCGCTTGGGTGGTTTGATTTGTATTTTTTATTATGAGAAAAGGCTTCCATCTCACCTCCCTACCATGTAGCCTAGATATGTGAAGAATAGGAGAGATTGTTGTCACATGCAGGGAGGAAACCAGAACTTGCTGCAGCTCCTTTAATGCTGGATATTCCTGCAGCTCCTTTAATGCTGCTGTTGCTCAGTTCACTGCCTCCCTGATAGCATTTCTTCTTGTCCTTTCATCACTTTTGGAGGGATATCTTGTTATTCTGAGCACGGTCACATGCCCCATTATGAAAGGTTGTGCATACCTCTGCAACCCAAGTGTTCATAAAACGTTTATTACATTAAAGGTGGATGAAAAGCTGACATGATGTATCTATTTTCTTTACATTGCAAAAACCTTAACAGGAGTTTTCTTTAATAAACAATGCTGCACAACACTACTATACTATAATGTTGCCTAAATGAACATACAAAGGCTACATCCACAGTAATCCGGATTTACGTTTTTAAAATGCATGCCTTTTCAAACGTTGCTCATTCAAACAGAAACTGCTAACAACACTATTCTTCATGTGTGTTAATTGGTTACCAGTCACATTAAGCAGACACCCTTAATTGAGGGTTAAAGGCCTTGCACAGAGGCCCAACAATGGCAGTTTGATGAACCTGGGATTCTAACTCAGGACCTTTCGATCAGTACACCTTAAACACTAAGCTACCACTTTCAATGTGACCCATTTGACTAAAAAAATAAATAAAATAAAATATTGTTTACATCGTGTGAGAAATTGTTTTTTACCCAAATATCTCAGACCCATGGTGAAGGCTGGCGGTGTCAGCATCATGTTATGGAGCTGTTTTCTATAACTGGGATAGATAGAGGAAGATAAAGGGAATCATCGATAGCTCAATCATTGTTGTTTTAATATCTTTGTTTTCTCAGTCTGCACTACACCTTTGATAATGTTCCACTTGGGAGAGCAGTTTCAAAAAGAGTCATTTTGTGGACTGAAAGGCCAAAACGTCCAGGAAAAAGATCTGTCTTCAAATTGATTCAGATTAACAAGGACGTGGCCAAAGACACACCTACAGTAATAAGATTCCCAGAAACAGACATGCAAAGGCTTAGTATAACATCTTATGCGCACAGGAAACAGCATCATGGCCTGTTATACATCAAAAGGCACCTAAGGCTGCTGATCTAGAACAAATTTCACCCAGGTCTTGTCTTCGAGATCATAAATGAACGAGCAGCCAATCTACCAAAACACCCAGCCTCATTAGCTGATTATGGAACACTCCCATTTTTCCACCACGCTAACCCTGATTCAGCAAACTGAAGCGTATAATTAGGTTTTATTAATTATACCAGATGAATGTTCAACAGTTCTAAAAGTCAGGAAATTTGGTGAAATATTTACGTTTTTTTTTTTCCTCCACATCTATTTCGTGCTCTGCCTATCTTTGAGCCCGATAGTAAAACGCACGTACGAAGAGAGGGTGAAACGGAATAAGACAGAAATGCGGCATGAGAGAAGCATCGTGGTTGAAAACATCTTTTCCTGAGTGTTAATGCACTACTCTGGCTTTCCTGGCAGTATCAAAAGCGTAGGGTGCATCAGTGCGCACGCACACACACACACACACACACACACACACACACACACACACACACACACACACACACACACACACACACACACACACACACACACACACAGAATATAAGAGTAAAAGCAGCATTCTTGTGATAAAATATTCAGGACTGCTGCTGTGTCAGTGCAGAGACAGAACACAGCAATGCAATACATTATGCTTTCAATGTGCACACGCACACACACATACACACAAAGACACTCACACTGAAATTCCAAACAACATTTACACATGTAAAGTGTGTGCAAATTAAGAACTGCCCAAACTGTCATTTCTCATTATGTCTGTTATTCTGTGGCACACAAGAAATAAACAAACATCAAAAATGACTTAGATGTTACAATTCGATAGACTCTACATATGTAGAATTGTGACACTTATAATTATGGAATCTCAGTGTTTCAGAAACTGCTTCCTGTTCGACTGTCTTCCTGTTGTAGCTCATTCACCTTACGCTTCTATATGTTGTGTTTTCTGAAATGCTTTTCGCTTTACCACTGATGTAAATAGTGATTAGTTCAGTTCGAGTTAATATACACTTCCTGTCAGCTCAGAGCAGTCTGGCTACTCCCCTCTGATATCTCTTGTAAAAATTCCAGACTCCCTCGACCCAGATTCCACTCCTAGATACACGTCAGAAAGAGCTTGTTTCCTGCAGCAGGACTTCAAGGACCATCACTGAGCAAAGCTTATACATGACCGTGACAACACCTGTAACAATACCAAGCCAAGGTGTACGTGACCACGATTACCATTTAAAGACCTCCAGCTAGATGATAATGTCACTCAGACATTATGGAGTCCTTACACTCAATTTACAAAGAGGAATTTTATTCTTGGCTTCGATGAACACGAAGAACTTCATCTACTTTGTCACTGCTATGCTGGAATAAACTTTTTCTTCATCAAGATCTTTGCCCTCATGCTTTTAATTTCTTACACCGTCATCAACAAGGCGTTTCTGCCTGCTGCTCACTGGTTCGTATTTTTTTTCTCACACACTATTCTGTGTAAACTCTAGAGACGTTGTTGTGTGTGAGAAATCTAGCAAATTGCTGAAAAACTCAAACCAGCCCATCTGCCACCAACAATCATGCCAAAGTCACGGAGATCATGCTATGCAATATATTGTTTTTTTTTTTTAATAAAACCACATTGAAACATAAAAGCATGCATTAAAAATGATGTAATATTTTGACGTTTATTCCACAAAAACATTAGTCCACTATGTTTAAATATTATAGTGTTTTTGTGTTTATGGTATGTTACTACGTAAAAAAAAAAAGTTGAGGGTTTTTTCTCTGTACCTGTGTTATTGTCAGGACTCAGGCCCCGCCTTCGTCTGCTCCTCCCTGTCTACACACCTGTTTCCTATTGTGATTACCCTGTGTATTTAACTGTGCCGCGTTGCCTTGTGCAGCGTGGAATCTACTGTTGTTTTGTCCTGTCTTTAGTCCGTGTCCTGTTTAGTGTTTTTGTTATTAAACCCTGTTTGTTTCGCCATCCTGCATCTGGGTCTGTTCTGTCCCGCGTTCATGACAGTTATTGTCGAGAGGTGTGATTTCTTTGCCCATTAGGGGGCACACACTCTTCCATTTCCAATCATTTTCCTCATGGTACTCTTTGTACAGTAACCCAACAGTGTCCTGACCTATCTTGTATCAGACTTGCATTGGTTTATATGGATTGTCAAGGTCTGGATCAGTCGATTTGCATTCCATTTCATTCAGATCTGTCTGTAATTTTGCTTTTGAGTGGGTTCCAGTTTCATTATTTGTCACATACCTGTACATATTACATAAGTGTGATGTAACGTAGTGAAATGGTTTTCTTTAGTTACCTGTTCCACGAAGAGTCTTTTTTTATTTCATATGTTTAATTCTAAAATGTAAATGTAAATGTTTGCCCCCTTTCTGATGTTTTATTTTTTTTTTGCAAGTTTGTCACACTTTAATGTTTCAGATCATCAAACAAATTTAAATATAAGTCAAAGACAAGTAACACAAGTAAACACAACATGCAGTTTTTAAATGAAAGTTTTTGTTATTAAGGGAAAACAAAATCCAAACCCACATGGCCCTGTGTGAAAAAGTGTTTGCACCCCCTGTTAAAACATAACTTAACTGTGGTTTATCACACCTTAGTTCAATTTCTCTAGCCACACCCAGGCCTGATTACTGCCACACCTGTTCATAATCAAGAAATCATTTAAATAAGACCTGACTGACAAAGTGAAGTAGACCAAAAGATCCTCAAAAGCTACACATCATGCAGAGATCCAAATAAATGCAGGAACAAATCAGAAAGAAAGTAATTGCGATCTATCAGTCTGGAAAAGATAATAAAGCCATTTCTAAACCTTTGAGACTCCAGCAAACCACAGTGAGCGCCATTATCCACAAATGGTGAAAACATGGAACAGTGGGGAACCTTCACAGGAGTGGCCAACAGACCAAAATAACCCCAAGAGAGCAGTGACGACTTATCCAAGATGTCACAAATGACCCCACATCATCAATTAAAGAAATGCAGGCCTCACTTGCCTTAGTTAAGGACAGTGTTCATGACTCCACCATAAGAAAGGGACTGGGCAAAAATGACCTGTGTGGCAGAGTTCCAAGAAAAAAAGAGCTGCTGAGCAAAAAGAACATAAAAGGTCGTCTCAGTTTTGCCAGAAAACATTTTGATGATCCCCAAGACTTTTGGGGAAATACTCTGTAAATTGATGAGACAAAAGTTGAACTTTTTGGAAGGTGTGTGTCCCATTACATCTGGCGTAAAAGTGGTGGTGTAATATATATATATAATAATATATATATATATTACATATGCTTTCTGGCTGAAGTTTTGGTCACTTTTGAATGCTGGCAGTGCTTTCACTCTACTGAGTCTACAACCACACAAGTGGCTCAGGTAGTGCAGCTCATCCAGGATGGCACATCAAAGCGAGCTGTGGCAAGAAGGCTTGCTGTGTCTGTCAGCGTAGTGTCCAGAGCATAGAGGCACTACCAGGAGACAGGCCAGTACATCAGGAGATGTGGAGGAGGCCGTAGGTGGGCAACAACCCAGCAGCAGGACCGGTACCTCCGCCTTTGTTCAAGGAGGAACAGGAGGAGCACTGCCAGAGCCCTGCAAAATGTGCATGTGTCCGCTCAAACGGTCAGAAACAGAATCCATGAGGGTGGTATGAGGGCCCGACGTCCACAGGTGGGGGTTGTGCTTACAGTCCAACACCAGGCAGGTTCACACTGAGCACATGTGACAGACGTGACAGAGTCTGGAGACGCCGTGGAGAACGTTCTGCTGCTCTGCACGACAGATGTGACAGAGACTGGAGACGCCGTGGAGAACGTTCTGCTGCCTGCTGTCTGCTCTCCAGCATGACCGGTTTGGCAGTGGGTCAGTAATGGTGTGGAGATGTGTGTATATATATATATATATATATATATATATATATATATATATATATATATATATATATATATATATATATATAATCTTTTTTTTTGAAACCCTGAAACTTCAGTAACTGCTTTATCCAGAATTTTTTATGACTCTTTGTAACTGCAGAGCCCTTTAATGTGAGGAAAAACATCCATATCCGCAGAATACAGATTTATTTTATTAACATAATCCAGCATTTCAAATACTAGACTCTTATTTCAGTGGTCTATTTAGTGGAGCCCTAGAGCTTTTATTTTTTTCCTTCTCGATTTCCTTTTTCGTCACTAAACTGCTCATTTGAATCTGGTTGACGAGTGTTTAAGTTATTGAGGTTTGGATTAAAGCCTTTTGGTTCGAGTGACCAGTCAAATTGGCTAATAACTATAATAGCACAATAATAATTATTTGCCTAATGAAGGCTTGTGATTTCGACTACTGTTATTTCAAACACATGAAGTCCCTGTGGGGTTAATCTAGTCAAAATGAGTTAATGAACGTCTTTGTTAGATTATAGAACCGATTTTCAGCATCCAGTTGAAAATCTTTGGTCTAATTTGTGAGTAGCTGAGCACAAAGAGGATGATGCATTATCTTCTCGATGTAGGCCGCCTAGTTTACAGGCGGTTTTGCCAAGGAGAAGGAGGTGGAGGAGGAGGAGGAGGAATGCAATTACTGAGGTGCTTCCAGCCCACTAAAGACGTGATAGAAAGGTTTTTGCGACTAGAATCTCAATCATGCTGCATGCATTTTCTGAGCTCCTGAGTGCCAAAGTTTTTAGATTTACTGTAGCTGCATTTCTATAACACAAATCCAGAGGTTCCAACCTATGGATGTCCACTGCAAATCCAGTGTTTTTTTGTTTTGTTTTTTATGTCTCCGCCACTAGGAGGTGGAGGTGGAAACATTACGCAATCATGTCAATTCTTATTATATGGAGATGGATTAAGATTAAGATCCCTGATGAGAAAGTCAGTGGTGACAGTCACAAGGAAAAATGCTTAAGTGGAAGCTGAGTCAAATGAAAAGCATCTGGATCCACAACCTGCCCATCTGATATTCTTATTAGAGCGATATCTCAAGTACGATGGGTTGAATGTTTGTACGATTTGTATGGAATTATCACTGTTACAAGTAGATGAACTTATTTTTGGAATTGGATCCAGCAGAGAAAATGAACGCATGTTCTCCAAACAAATGATGTTCAGCACCTTTTCAGTAGACAGTTCGATGTGGGGCACCACGGAAACATTCCTGATTGTAACACGATTCTCGGGTGGGTTGAAGCATTTAGAACAGCAGGGTCTATGATGAAGAGGAAACCACCTGGCCTTCCTGTGTCTGTGCGCACCCCTGAAAATGTAGAGAGGGTGAAAGAGGTCGCTCTCAGAGGCCCGAGGTGTTCTGCTCGGCACCAGGTATTAGCATTGTAGCTATTGAAATTGCATCATCTGAGCAGCGGAGCTTACCCACCCTACTTTCTGCATATTGGCTGTCCAAAAAAATATGTGTTTGACTTGTAGTTTATTGGATAGTTTACAGAAGTTCTGAATTTAATTGCTTTGTTGTCCTTAGGCCGTTCAATGTTCATGGTTCATCACAGCAGATCATCCTATCACACTATTTTAGATTTCGCACAGGTTTTACAACTGATGGCCTTTTTGACACAACCCACAAAGCTTGGGACTGGCACTGAGAGTTAACGGCTTGGTGGCTGGGTTGTTCCCTGCCTGGGAAGCAAACACCGCCAGTGGACGGATCTTGCCACTGGACCACCAGGATTAATTGTGTATAGTTCATTTAAAATTATGAAACAACAACACATCAAGAACATATAGTTATAAAGATGATATAAAGATGGCTTTAAACTGATTTTTAATTCTAGAGGAACTTTCATGTTGGAAAAAATATTTTGTTGTTGTTAGAAAAAAAAAACATTACGTTATAATCTAAGCATATTAAGAATTTATTTCCTGGAACCAGTTCCTAAGTTATTAGGGCAACAAAATTACGCATGACTGAATTTGTAATTTAATAACCTGGTTAAGATCGTCTGATAATATCACACTCTCCCTGGGTCATTAAGACGGAAGCAACCTGAATACGTGTTGTGAATGCTAGTAACCATGCCATCATGCAACGTCTGCTAGTATCTGAGATGTATTGGGATTAAACATCAAGGCTGTGATTAACCCTAAAACAGATTTCAGGATATTTTGGATTTGACTCTAGATAAGGGTTTTAATTTTTTTTTTAATTAAGATTCGTTTAAAAAGGTCATGACAGAATGAGCTCAAATATTAGAAAACAAAACAGGAATCAAATGCAGTCTGTTGTTAATAAATAGGAATCAATCAGTGACCACAAAATATTACAAGCTTCTTTGTTTAAATGTGTATTAAAAAAAAAAAGATTTGACTTCCTGTAAATAAGCCATTTAAAACACTGCATTAAAATTGTTAGTATTGCTGGTATTTAGTTGGTGTTTTGTTTGACAAAAATTAGTATTATTGGTATATCTTTTTTTCACAGTGATGTATTCTCAGGGAAAAAGGGTTTCATAGACTTTTATAGAAGGAGTCTCTGGCGTAAGTTGTTTGTAACACTGAGCAAGTTTTCCGCTGTACTTTCTAATGAAAGGCATAAATAGGCCCAAATATCAATCAGGTGGTCCTCGTCAACATGTAACTTCACCTGACAGCAACCAAAAAAATAGAACAACAGATTACAATATGTAGTAATTTTTTCCCCCAAAAAACGAATCCAATATTCAGAAACCAGGTGGGGGAAAAATACAGTAAGTCCACCCTAAAATGCAGTAATAACAGCAAAAGCAACTTTAAGTAAATATTCTCAGGGAGTTTACTAGTCTCTAACATTGTTCTGGAATATAATTTGTGCTGTGGATGTTCCACAGTTTTAAACCAAACAGTAAGCATTTGCAAGTATGACGTGTCGTTAATTACTTACTTAATTAATTAATTAATTAAAAATTGACAAATGTCCATCGTTATATATTCATTTAGAACTGCACACAATTAAGAAAAATATTAACTTTTTTTGAGCAATGATGGTATGGTGCTTCTTGATAGGGTCCCATTTTGGGATCATGTTTGTCCACCAATTCCATTTATTACATTTTTTAAATAAGGCTTAATCATGACTTTCAGCCCCATCTGTACACATACTGTACATAATGAGATTTTATATTTCAGACAAGTTAAGGCCTGCTCAGCACTTCAGCAACGTCTGTATCAGGGGGTCAGTTGTTCTGTAAAGCCAATAAAAGCACAATCAAGTGGCACAGTTAGGACCACGCAATCAGTGTGGGCATATCTTAGAAATAGTGATGGGCAGCCAACGCAACCCTCATCAAGGCAGGAGCTGTGCTGCCTGCAGCTCCCTGACGCCTGAGTGCCTACAATCAACAACGCTCCTGTCTACAATCAACAATCACTGTTCGTTTTGGTAAACAATATTTGTTTTCCATTTCCTTAGAACTGTATAACACACACTATTAATGAAAAACTTTAGAAAAGATCGGAAAGATTTTGGAAAATTGAACATTTTTGGATTGCGCTTTAATTTAAAAGTTTGCTAGATTACCAAGCATTGCCTCCCACTCCCATAAACCCCATTAGGCAAGCTCAATGTCATCATGGCTACCCATGAGACATGATGGCTTGCAACCACTCTGACTTCTGTTCTGCATCCATACTGTGGCCAGGTATTCGCTTAAGTAATGGAGGTGAAGACTGGCACAACTGCAGGTAAACCAGCCGGTAAAATGTTAGACAGGTTCAATGTAAAAAAGCACTGGTCAGGTGTATTTTGCAGAAACACTAGAAAGACAAACAATATCAAAAGCCTTGGTATAGTCAAGTGCACAAAAACATGTATACATCGCAATCTGCTTGTGAATGAAAGTATATTTTAAAGACCTGAAGCTATTACAAGTGGCCTATTAAAGGTTATTTTAAATATGTTAATTAGTTTAACTGAGTCTTGCTGTTTTGTGGTAAAATATACTGGATATTGGAGCTATACATAAGTCCCTCTGTCTTACTGGTTACTTGATTACTGAAGCTGCCACCACTATGTTTCTTCATAGGTACGGTGTTATCATTACGTCGTGACCAGCAATGCCCCACTAAACCATCAGAAAGAACCATCATCAGAGTTCTCGGACATTTCCGGGTCAAACAGTGTGCATGCCGACCTTTAAGTTCTAACCAAGCCTTGTATTGTATTTTCTGTTATTGCTTTACTACTGTACTAGTGTTTGTATCTTTGACCACGTTTTCTGTTTTGTGAATTCTCTTGGATTTGTTTGCCAGGATTATTTTTGCTCTGTCCCTTGCCACTACCAGTTTGGATTACGATTAGTATTTGTATGCTGTTTATTTTCTGTCAATAAATCTGAACATAGATCCTACAGACTGCCTTTGGAGTATTTTTTTTTTTTTTACAATCATCGTCAAAAGTTCTAGGGTTAGGGTTCACCTCATGGGTTTGGATGATTTAGGTGAGTTTGGGTTATTGTTTTTTGGTATTTAATAAAAAAGGCTACAATATAGCCATCCAAACCATAACCCAAGCATGTGAAGAATTAAAAAACCCTTTAACATTTGAAAGTAAAATATTGTACAACACTATTAACTAGTATCTTCCATTCATTCACAGAGCTCACTGGGGGAGATTCATCCTAATCCGAGACTTTGCTAAGCCTCGGGGACTGATTTTTTTTTTAAAGCTAAATATGTTAATAAATTTAGGCATAGAAGTGTCCTTCAAACTGTGGGCACACATTTGCAGTGATGACTATGATAATATGAAAATTAAATCCATGCAGGTGTATGTTAACAATATACAAGACTCCCGTTTATTTCAATTCTTGCCATCTTCTTGTTCGTATATCATCGTGCTAGCATTTTTACGTATAGAAGCTATTTCTGTTTTCAGTTCCCATTTTCTAATAAGAAACTACACAAAGAAACTGCTGACACTTTTATTACTATTATTATTATTATATATGCAACATATCTTAAAACTCTCTCTCTCTCTCTCTCTCTCTCTCTCTCTCTCTCTCTCTCTGCTGCTTCCAGGTTGTTTTTCTGTTTGTGTGTAGTTAATGTTAATAGTGTGCTTCTTCCTCCAGGAATAACTAGTGGTAAAAAAAAAAATACCCATGAGTACCAAAAGCTAGCAGCAAATACTCTCACAGTCCCTTAGCAAAACGTGTGTGTGTGTGTGTGTGTATGTATGTGTGTGTGTGTGTGTGTGTAAAGGTGTGTTAATGTTGTCCATGCAAGTCATATAGTATCCTCTGAGAACTCACCTCTTTCTATAGCACTCAGCTTGTTAAGTGCTACAAATCTGCACTCGAGAGAGAGAGAGAGAGAGAGAGAGAGAGAGAGAGAGAGAGAGAGAGAGAGAGAGAGAGAGAGAGAAGAGACTCAGATGACGCACACAGGTCACATGTGAGCAGAGCTAAAATAATGTCAAAATTAAACACCTTTTTCCAGGGAACTGGAGTAAAACAGTAACACACACAATGCACAAAGCAAATATCTGTCAAACATACAGCCTGTCTGTCTCCACTTTTTGTACAGATTGTCTCCAAGGAAGGTTGACCGCTTGCTATTATTGTTCTCAATAAGTGTGTGTGTGTGTGTGTGTGTGTGTGTGTGTGTGTGTGTGTGTGTGTGTGTGTGTGTGTGTGTGTGTGTGTGTGTGTGTGTGTGTGTATTGTTTTGGGTACAAAGGCTCCTCTGACCATACCAAGGGGCACTAATAGGCACACAATAGCTCTGTTTCAGCTCAGTGACCTGAGGTTCTGTGTATGTGTGTGCATGTGTGTGTGTGTGTGTGTGTGTGTGTGTGTGTGTGTGTGTGTGTGTGTGTGTGTGTGTGTGTGTGTGTGTGTGATAGAGAGAGAGAGAGAGAGAGAGAGAGAGAGAGAGAGAGAGAGAGAGAGAGAGAGAGCGTACTTGGAAACACCTGCAATCTGGTTTCTGACTGATTGATACATCCTGTGTTCAGACACTGCCCGCTGTACCCACACACACACACACACACGCGCACGTACACAGAAAACAATGCCCCGAAAAATAAAACCCATCCTGTGAATTCCCCTCAGCCTGATGTTGTCACAAACATTTAAGATAAAATCCATTTCATCTTAAATGTCACTCTGTCTGTCTTACTATACCACACACACACACACACACACACTTTTTCCTTAAGCCAAAAAAATACATTTCAGCTCATTATCATACATAATATTTAGTGTTGGTAAGTAAACCAGCAATATCACACCTCAGATAATAAAGAAGTTACATTTTTTATAAGGAATTACAAAAAAGTTCTATATGGAAAAAATGTATTTTGCTTATACAAAATGTACTCAGGTGAAATTAATCAAGTATTGAAAAGTAAATGTTTTTCAATTGTTAAAATTATGTCTATGTCATGTTTTCATGTGTAAAGTAACTTTTATTGTTTGTCTAAAACTCTAATAAGCAACTATGCCGTTTTCCTGAAAAACATTGTTCATTCCCTGTAAGGTTTGCTAACGCTATGTAGTTTGCTAACGAAGTAAAAACAAGTAAGACATTCTGCAAATATCCAGTATTTAAATTGAATTTAAGATCGTAAATTGTAAATTAGATCGAATTTAACTTAGTGGCTTGAATGGAAAGCTAGTCTAACCTGGTATTAGCAAAGAAAACAATACAGCCAGTTAATGGTAGGAAATTAGCCAAACTTGCCTTAGCATGCCTTTTCAAATTAGACGGCGCTCATGCCTTCCAGGGAAGCGAGGGAGACACCTCATTTTCTGTAAGGTTTTTGCATACCAAACCATTTTCCTTAAGTAGTTCCAGAGGCGCTCATCCTTAAGATCAGCCTGTAGTCTGGTGGATATTCAGATCAAACGGCTAGCTCTAGCGCTAAGCCCATTAGATTGCATGCTAAACGTAAATAACAAGTTGGTAAATTGAGCCCATTTAATGAACACTTATGTCTTTTTGGCTGGATGAGCAAACGAGGGACCTTCGTGATTATTTTTTTAACAGATGACTGAAAATGAACGCTTGTACTATTGCTTCTTGATTCATTTGTTGAAATGAGTTACACGAGTTCGTATTTTAAATGTCCTGTTCTTTCCTTTCAACATTTGATCACATCTATGCTAGGACACAGTTAGACAAGTAGATTTTTGAATAACTACTTCTACTTTGAACTGAGTTATTGATAAATGAAATCTATGAAACTTAATGACCATAAAAAATCTCTTAAAAATCTGTTCTAAAGAAAAAACAAAGATTCTGCATAGGCAGGCGCAGGATAGCTGTTCATTGTATCACAATCAATATCAACACCTCTGAATCGTCTACATGTCTAGAGCTGTGTGTAGATCTGTTTAAAGAGAAAACACTCTTTAATACTTTGGAATTATTGCCAGCCTTTCTGAAAATGAATACAGAAAATGAGCAACACATGACACAAGGTTAAAAATGGAAAGGCTGTGTAGTTGGAGTTAAAAGTTATAGAATTGCCTCATACTGCCAGAGCTAAAGGTTTGATTCCTACCTCCATCTTGTATGCATGCATTTTCACCCTGTGCTTCAGGGGTCTCCTCCGGGATCTTGCAAAAATATGCGTTGTAGTTTCTAAATTTTCCGTAGTGTATGATTGTGTTTGTGATTGTCCCCTTGCGATGGGCTGGCGCTCTTCCCAGAAAGTCCCCCGACTTGTACCCCAATGGCACCTTCGATACCTATGTAAGATATAACCGCCTGGTGGAGGCAACCAGGTTTTGGGCCACTCTCTGCTCCACTGATCCTCTGAAGCATCACTGATCCACTTCCATATTTCACACAAAGGGCATTTGTGGTATGCAAACCCTGGTCCTGTTTAAAGCCAAAAATGATGTCCAACCACAGCACACAATATTTAGTTCGGAATGCCTGAATCATCTTTGATGATTCCATAAGAAATACAATAAACTATTAAATGCTGACTGAATGTATGTGATTCATTCATACACGATGGACACAGCAGAGAAGGATCACGGAGAGAAGGAAGTTTTTTTTTTCTCACTACAAAACAATCTGTGCCATGAGCTATTAACAGTTTATTATATTCACACTTCCTTCCTGAAAAAAACAATAGTACACTTAGCACCCAATCCTCATCTTTGCCTTTCATGTTGGGTGAACAGGACCTATCTTTTTCTTTTCCCTGTCTTTCCCCCTCTCCTTCCCTTCCTTCCCCTCTCTCTCTCTCTCTTTCTCTCTCTCACTCTCTAATTGGGTGTGTTATAGGGCTCAGGGCAGTGAGCATCACAGTCATGGATGGATGCACAAGCTAAGGATAGAGAGAGAGAGAGAGAGAGAGAGAGAGAGAGAGAGAGAGAGAGAGAGAGAGAGAGAGAGAGAGAATATCTTTGGACTTCAGGCTATAACGAGGCAAAATTGCAAAATTGGAAGCTGTTCTTTTTTCACCATAGGAGAGGAGAGAGTAACGAGGGACTGAAAGAAGTTAATGGAGAAAGCAAAGGAAGGCCTGAAAGCATGAATGAGAAAATATACCAGATGAGAGTTTGGGGAGCTTCAAGCATCTTTATTCAGAGTAGAAGAAGAGGTAGATCCTTGTGTATGGTTCATCAATACCTTGGAATTGATAAGATTCTCTCTGGTAGTTATGGGTCTCACTTTCTAAAAAGCTATGACCATCGATGATATCTATCACACATCCATCCCTCCACAATCCATCCATCCACACATGCATCCATCATGCATCTATCCATCATGCATCTATCCACCTATCTATCTACCATCCATTCACACATCCATCCACCTATCCATCCAAACATCTATACACATCCATCCACACATCCATCCATCATGCATCCATCCACCTATCTATCCACCATCCATTCACACATCCATCTACCTATCCATCCACACATCTATCCATCCACACACATTGCCTCTCTTTCTTTGAGACATTTAAAACATATACTACTTACGCCGGTAGATTGGAACTCGACTTGCTTACTTATTTTCAATCAGTAATAACAAATAAATTATTTTCTGGCTGCAAGTCTGATATAAAATGAGCCAGTTGGCTTTCAGTGTAAGGCGTGCGTTTTTCCATCTGTTGGATAACCTTACACTGAGTTTTAGTGCACGCCTTCAAATTTTAGATGCTCGGGGCATCTCAGGGAGCAAAAATGGGTTTGATATCAGCATTTAATTTAAAGATTACTTTATTTACTTTAAAACATTTGTGCGCAAATAAAATAAAAAAAAAATTGGGACTTTTCTATGAATATATTGCCCATAGTAGTCTAGGGAAAATCAGAAATACTTGTGAAACACTACAAATTCAGAATTACACGTACTAGAATAGGGGGGGCACGGTGGCTTAGTGGTTAGCACGTTTGCCTCACACCTCCAGGCTCATCTTATTTCATCTCATCTCTTTTCACCTAATCTCATCTAAACTCATCTCATCTCACCTCATCTTATTTTAACTCATCTCACCTTAATTCATCTTTACTCATCTCATCTTACCTCATCTTTACTCATTTCATCTTAACTCATCGTACCTCAGCTCATCTTTACTCGTCTCACATTATATCATCTCACCTCATCTCATCTTACTTCATCTTTACTCATCTCATCTTACCTCATCTTTACTCATCTCATCTTACCTCATCTTTACTCATCTCATCTTACCTCATCTTTACTCATCTCATCTTAACTGATCTCATCTCACCTCATCTCATCTTAACTCATCTCACCCTCATCTCATCTTAACTTAACTTTACTTATCCCATCTTAACTCATCTGCCCTCATCTCACCTCATCTTAACTAATTTAATCTTACCTCACCTCACCACATCTCATATTAACATACCTCACCTCAACTTACCTCATCTCAACTCATTTCATCACACCTCACCTCACCTCATCTTACCTTATCTTATCTTACCTCATCATATCACACAACTTATCTCATCTTATCTCTTCTTACCTCATCTATGGAAATTGTTAAAAGCAATGTATGAATAAATTGAATTGAATTGAATTGAGATACAAAGAAATGCAGGAACAAATGAGAAAGAAAGTAATTGAGATCTATCAGTCTGGAAAAGGTTATAAAGCCATTTCTAAACCTTTGGGACTCCAGCAAACTACAGTGAGAACCACAGTGAGAGCTATTATCCACATATGGCGAAAACATGGAACAGTGGTGAACCTTCCCAGGAGTGGCCGGCAGACCAAAATAACCCGAAGAGAGCAGCGATGACTTATCCAAGATGTCACAAATGACCCCACATCATCATTTAAAGAACTGCAGGCCTCACTTGCCTCAGTTAAGGACAGTGTTCATGACTCCACCATAAGAAAGGGACTGGGCAAAAATGACCTGTGTGGCAGAGTTCCAAGACGAAAACCACTGCTGAGCAAAAAGAACATAAAAGGTTGTCTCAGATTTGCCAGAAAACATCTTGATGATCCCCAAGACTTTTGGGAAAATACTCTGTGCATTGATGAGACAAAAGTTATACTTTTTGGAAGGTGTGTGTCCCATTACATCTGGCATAAAAGTAACACTGCATTTCAGAAAAAGAACATCATACCTTCAGGACCTGGAAGACTTGCTGTGATAAATGAAACCATGAAAACCGCTGTCTACCAAAAACCCTGAAGGACAATGTGTGGCCATCTCTTCGTGACCTCGAGCTAAAGCGAACTTGGGTTCTGCAGCAGGACAATGATTCAAATCACACCATCAAGTCCACCTCTGAATTACTGAAGAAAAACAAAATGAAGACTTTGGAGTGGCCTAGTAAAAGTCCTGACCTGAATCCTATTGAGATGTGGTGGCATGACCTTAAAAATGCGGTTCATGCACAAAAACCCTTCAATGTGGCTGAATTACAACAATTCTGCAAAGATGAGTGGACCAAAATTCCTCCACAGCACTGTAACAGAGTCAGTGCAAGTTTTCGCAAACGCTTGATTGCAGTTTTTGTTGTTGAGGGTGGCCCAACCAGTGATTAGGTTTAAGGGGCAAGCACTTTTTCACACAGGTCCATGTAGGTTTGGATTTTTGTTTTCCCTTAATAATAAAAACCTTCGTTTCTAACACTGCATGTTGTGTTTACTTGTAAATTTCTTTTGTTTATATACTACAAAATTAGGCATTTTTGTATATAAATGAGGTTTATTACACCAAATATTACAAAAATGTTTGCCAAGTATATGTTAATATGTTGGAAACAAGTTGGACTAAAAAGGTGAAAAAAAATGGCTGTCATATATACTTAATTTTTTTATAAGCAGTCAAAACGGACAAGGTCAACTAGACTCTGTGCTCTTAATTAGAAATGCATAAGAAGATAACAGGAGGGTTAAATTTGTTTGATGATCTGAAACATTAAGTGTGTCACAAGTGTGACAAACATGCAAAAAAAAAAAAAATAAAAATCAAGAAGGGGGCCAAGACTTTTTCACACCACTGTATGTTCATATTTCTGCTTATTAAAATGATCACATTAATAACACATTCTGTGTGTAATATGACCTCAACTGTCATTATTCATCAGAGTATAAAATAGCACGTGATCCAGCACATCGTATTATTTTCTAGAACAAACTCGAAGTGTAGCAGCTGAAAGCCTGAAGCTTTGGCAAGGGTGAAGGATCAGTTTGCTCTTATAATTTGCTATTCAGATTTGTTGATGCAATAATATTATTCAGTGCGCTCTCCAGTTAAAAACATTGTGGCCACTGTTTATATTCAATTCAATTCAATACAATTTATTTGTATAGCGCTTTTAACAATTCACATTGCCTCAAAGCAGCTTTACAGAAGTATAGAAACAGAAGAAATAAAAATAATATATATACCAATCAATTAACAGTGTCATGCTTACAAAATTAATATTGGCTACCGGGAGCTGACAGTGGATGAGAAAATATTTCAAGATGGCCAATGCCACTCCGGTGCACAAGACGTCTTATAAATGTCTTTTAATTTGTCTCATGTTGTGTGATTTATTTGCTAACATTTTAAAAATTCTGCATATTCTGCTAAAGCCACTGAATCGCAAAGCTACAGAGACGTGTTACTTGAGTCAACTTGGAAAAACCTTTTAAAATCATACACTAGAGTACATAATGCTTAGCATGTTATTTGGGACATGGCCACAGTCTTTACTCGCCTAAAATAAAAGCAATTTAGCATATTTCCTTAGGTAAGTAATTTCTGTCTAACTGTTCTAGGTAATGTATATTGATGAGTCTTGCTTTTATATATATATATATATATATATATATATATATATATATATATATATATATATATATATATATGCCTCGCCTGTAAATATATTTTCCTTCCTGTTTTCTCATCATGATCCAAGACGCCATGAGGGACCCAGCCATTGTGTATGAGTCTGAGTGGAATGTTCTAGACAGACAGGCACCCTTTTACAAAGCTCAAACAGATGGCACCAGCGCTAAAGAAATGGCGAGGGAGAAAGGAAAAGGGAAAGAGAGAGAACGAATCGGATGAGCAGAGAGAGAGAGAGAGAGAGAGAGAGAGAGAGAGAAAGAGAGAGAAAGAGAGAGAAAAGAGAGAGAGAGAAACTGCTTCTCTCGCTGCACGAGTCTCCAAGGAGCATCAGATCCACAGCTTATTGCTTAGTGACAGTTCTACATTAACTACAGAATACAATCCTGTGTTCCATCACCTCAGCAACGCTGTCACACACACACACACACACACACACACACACACACACACACACACACACACACACACACACACACACACACATATACACACACACACATATACACACTTCCGTAAACACCATCACCAACTGCCTGCAGACTTTCAATTAATTTGTCTTTCTTCAGTGTTTTTCTTCAGCTCTATAAGCGATGCCAAAATCAACACTTAAATCTCAGCACACTCACAAAAAGGTTTGGTCCAAAAAAAGTTGAAGTCTACGTCAAGAACATGTTTCGAACACCGTTTAGACTTGAGCCGATTTAGACCAGTTCCAAAATCAAATCAGTTCAAATGTTGGTTTCACAGAAATCCATAGGTGGGTTTTACTCTGTAAGCTTAGTCTGAAACGCGGCATAATGTGGACCAGGAAGTGCAGTGTGGTACAGAACCCGAGGCTAAACATAGGACCTAGTGTGAGTTTGAGTGAACTGAAACTGAGCCTCGATTCCCATGAATGTAAACACGTCACACTCAGACCACACTCATTCAGGAAAATGACCTGGAACACAGAATATGTGAGACACCTTACTGCACTATTATTTTAAATAAACAATAACAACAAACATGGTGAGTCGATATGGTCGTGTTCTCCATGTGCTTTTCTGAGAAGAACAACAGGGTTCGATAGAATCAAATCTGAAACCAGACCAACGCTGCTTAGGCGCCAGAACAAACACACTTATATTCAGAGTATAGCAAATGTGTCTAGTGTAAAAACCACCTTAATGACAATCTAAAGATAAACACCAAGTTATAAACTTAACACCTATTTATGTGAGGAGAAAGTAGTAGAAGGAGTAGTAGAAGGAGTAGTAACAATGATAAAAAAGCATAACTAATGAAAAGATTGAATATGGTCTTGTTCACATTATCTGTTTCCCTGACCTCTGATGAATTAAATATGACCCAACAACCAATGGGGCACGGTGGCTTAGTTGTTAGCACGTTCGTGTCACACCCGTGCCTCGGGGGTTTCCTCCGGGTACTCCGGTTTCCTCCCCAGTCCAAAGACATGCATGGTAGGTTGATTGGCATCTCTGGAAAATTGTCCGTAGTGTGTGAGTGTGTGTGAATGAGAGTGTGTATGTGCCCTGCGATGGGTTGGCACTCCGTCCAGGGTGTATCCTGCCTTGATGCCCAATGATGCCTGAGATAGGCACAGGCTCCCTGTGACCCGAGAAGTTCGGATAAGCGTTAGAAAATGAATGAATGAATCCAACAACCAACAAATTTTTACAGAGAACGAGTTTATGGAGAAATTATTAGACAAAATCCAACCATCATTTGGACACACAATTCAACCACATTCTCATCTCTTACTCTGTTTTACATGCCTTATCATTTCTAGCCCAACTTTGTCTTTATCTTTGGTCAGTAAATGTTTAGGAATCTATGAAGCTCAACCTACAGATTCCCACATTCTCATACACCAGTTGGTGGATTATTGGCAAAAAGGCTTGCAGAAATTCCTGCCTCTCAAGCATTAGCCTTAGCCTTAACACAGAATTAACTCCCATGTATACGTCCCACATTAGGTCAGTTTGTCCTTCACAGTTCCCTCTCACAACACTAATGTACATTTACGGTATTTGGCAGATGCCCCTATCCAAAGCGATTTATCTCATTTACACATATGAGCCGCTGAGGGCTAAGGGCCTTGCTGAAGGGCCCAGTAGTGACAGCTTGGTGATCCTGGGATTCAAACTCACAACCTTTTTTTATGCAATGGCCATGTTATAACAATTGCTTCATATTCCATGGCTATAGAAATTTTAACGTTGGTAGATGTTGGTACAATCATAGCATTGAACATTTTAAACGTGGGAAACCGATTTATTTATTTATTTACTTACTTACTTATTTAATTATTTATTTATTTACAGGATCATGTATTCTCTCGCCATGGCAGTGAACCAACCCATCTACTGAAGGTAAATAAAGCCCAGGTAAGCCCGGGTAAAATGAGAGGGGTGCATCAGGAAGTAAAAACCTGTACCAAAATCAAAATGTACAGATCGTTTGAGCTGAACAGGAAGCAGCTGAAGGACACCACCACCACCACCACCACCAGCAAAACTAACAAGAACAACATATTTATGTCACACCGATCGTCCGACTGTAGTGGGATATTGTTTTAGCTGGTGAAGATGCTTTCCAAAGGCTGTCATGTTGCACAACAGAAAAGCCTTTGAATAATGATGATGATAGAAGAAGTGAATTACTGCCCATGAACTCTGGGTGGGAAAGATGGAATCACTTTATCCCCAGTCCATCAGACTGGAGTGAAAAATCCTTAAAACACAGCGCTAAATACCACACATCAGTCCACAGAGAGCATATAACTGGTCGATTACACAAAAATCACCAATTTCTCTGTAAATCACATTACATCAAATTGATTAACAGTCATCAGATAACACAGAGAGGAAGGGGGGGGTGAGAGAGAGAGAGAGGGAGGGAGAGAGAGAGAGAGAGAGAGAGAGAGAGAGAGAGAGAGAGAGAGAGAGAGAGAGAGAGAGAGAGAGTGAGAGAAGCTGATCAGGAATACTGATTTCTCTAGATGAGCGAGCCTGTGCATTGAGGAAACGCTTTGATGTGTTGCCTAGCAACGCTTTTTGTTAGCTAACAGATTTATATCTGAAACTATTGTTAGCAGGGGTGAAAGCTAATCACAATTGTGACGATAGCCAGGATAACACTTCTCCCCCTCAGGTGATACTGCTTCCGATACAGCTCGGTTATTTTAGTCATATGAGAATCAGAAGGTTGCACCAAATGACACTGGAAATTGCTAAGACAAAATCTTCTCTTGTGGATCGTATTCTATGCCAGTTATTTGTTCTGTTCTATTTGATTTTATTGTTGCAACAAAAAAAAGTTCGGTGAAATAATTGCTTAAAAAAAGTGTTCTTTTTTGTAGGTTTGTTGACTGATGGTTGTTTTTCTATACCATGCCCCATTTTATTCTTCCGTAATTCAAGGGCTTCGTCTCAATCGGCTTTCTAGTTCGGTAGTATTTCGGGGCACAGACTGGAGAATTGATTATTTTGAAGGTCTTTCTTTCTATCAATGACGAAGTCTTACCACTGCACTGTAAAAATTTAGGGGAAAAAAACCCACAATGCACCACAGAGACCAGGAAGCACCGATGCACACTATGGTTCCTTACCGGAAATGACATCAAAAGAAAATGTGGGACAAACCAAACTCTCAGTTTCCATCATTGTAGCACTAAAATGCTTACTTAACATTTTTGTTGTTAAATCCGCTAGGTAGCATATGATCCTGTTTGAATTATCATGACAGACGCATGTGTGATTAAGCTAACAAAGCTATATGATGTATAAAATTTCAACATTTGATATCTTTGGTTTGTACACTAACAGTTTAGGAAATTAGGGTCACATCGCAGGAAATTGAGTCTTCAGTGTCCTAATAAGTAGTGAGCCAGCGTGCATATAAGTGCTCCAAGTCATGTACATGGTCTACTGATTCGTCAGAAAGGGGACTAGAGAGCTGAATGAGACGCACCCATAGAAATCCACAACGAACTGAATCACTGTCAGATTCCTGTCATCATGAAAGAACGATTTCCACTAATGAAATAGATGAAGTTGTGAGACATTTAAAAAAAATTGAAGCATGTCAGCAGTTCAAACTGAAGTCATATTTCAATTTTAACCAAGCATTTCTGCTTTGTTTCTCACTTAATCATACTGTTGACTCATTTTGATGACATCTGGACCCTACTTTATACAGTGGCCACAGATTGCATACGTTTAGTTCTTGATAACTGAACCTAAGCACCTCTGTAATAAATCAAAAGAAGAATTCAACGCTTGGTTTATTTCTGAAAGAAAAAAATAACTTGATTCTAAAAGCAAGGCTACTATCCTAAATATACCAGGCCATTTTCCTGCCCTTAAAAAAAATACTCACATTATTTAGCTTTAAATAAAGATGGCAGCTGATGAGATGCTTTCCTGTTCCATTCATTACCCTTGCAAAAAAAAAATCAGAAAAAAAGCACGACTCCTGCAAAGGAGCCATCGATCTGCCGAGCGATCAAACCTCAGGGTGATCAATCAATCACCGAGCCGTTTTATTTCCTCGACTCGTGTCCATCGCGGCTACACGCACGCAGATGCTCGATTGCAGTTAATTCGCTTTCATTCAATTCAGTCCACAAAGATGAGCTTCGCGCTTTGCTGTCCATTTCAATTAAAGATCAGAAAGGCTGATGGGCTTCACTTTGGACGAGAAAATCAACTGATAATTCAATACGCCGTTGTTTATCTTATCGGAGGAATTAAGGTGTGGTTTGTGAAGAAAAAAGAAACACTGGTTTACTTCATTTGCTGTGACTTGTCACATTACAGTTTATTAAAGTATATGTAAGGAGTAAAAACACTTGAGGGGAATGTTGTTACTGGAAAATAATCAATGATGAGGATTTCTTTATATTGGCTCAGGGAGTTTTTCTTCATCACCACCGCCTCATGCAAAAAAATACTTTAATATCGTGAATGTTTAGCTTTCTGTACAGCTGCTTTGGGACAATGTCCATTGTTAAATGTCATATATAATTACAGGAGAGGAAAAAAAAAAGGAAAACTATGTCTTATAACAACATCCACAAAACATGCTAGCTCCTGTTAGAACTCATATATGAAGACTTTCCTGTGGTGGAAAACCTACTAATTGACACTGGAGCTTCCTTTAATAAACTTTAAATGTTAAATCTCCACATTGAAAATTTCACTTTGATTATGTTCAGCGTCCTCTGTACAAGCCCCTGCACATGAGCAAACGAGTGTCTTAATGTAAACCTGTGATCTGAATTAGTCTTTATACCACTAGAAAATCGCCAACACCTTCCGAATGCAATCGGATTCAAAAACCGAAAAGCACTGAGGTCTGATGAGCAGAAGCTGGATATAGACTAGCTAAGAGTTCTATGTGTTTTGTTAAAAGATAAAGGTTTTAAATGGTTTTGTATTCATTTGGTGGATGAATGCACTTTACAGAACACACACACATACACGCACACTTCTATTTATGCTTAATAAAAGGAATTCATAACATTAAGAGAGTAACGATATAATTTTTTATCGTTAGTTCTTCGTCCTTGAAATAAAACCTTGTTTCAATTGTCCTTTTTGCTCCTGCACAACTGGAGGTACGATTTCCCTCTCCATCTCTCTCTCTCTATCTCTCTCTCACACACACACAATCATATGCATTCACATGTAGCATCATTGTGCTCCATTTCTGTTAGGACCAAAATAATCAAAGACCTTTTAGGTGGCCAATTGCAACACCATTGTGAACAGATCACACTCAGAGGTCTATTGTATGGCATTAACACACACACACACACACACACACACAGTGAGTGAGTGAGTGAGTTCCTGCTGCTTCTCTTCTAACATACACCACCTCAATAGCTCTAAGTGCTGGAGAGAGATGGAGTCAGAGTGAGAGAGAGATAAAAGATGTGGTTACAATATTCATGTGAAACACTATTTCAGTACGGTGAGAATTCGCTAAACACCTAGAGCAAGCACTTAGCAGCCTGGCTACATGACAACTCCATTTACTATGGGCACGTACACAAAAAGTGCAAGCATTAGGGCATATTCCTCAAGGAAGTTGCATTTTGGTCTGAGACGAAATTGAGCCTCAATAAGGCCTCAAAAGCCAAAGTCCTTTAAAAAAAAAAACAACAACAACAACAACTAGTATTTCTTATAAACAAGAAACTAAACAAGGTCAAAAGGTTGCTACATTGGCACTGTTTGTTAACCGGTTGTTCCATTGTACTCAAAAATCTAGTTATTTAAGCAAAAAATTTGTAATCGGATCTAATGTTTCATTTCGAATGAAAACACTAATACGAGATCCCTCAGTAAGTGTAAATGATGATGTGTATTTCCGTTCCAATGCCTTTCAAGTGTTTTGCAGTCATTTCTCCGGGTTAAACCTGACAAATTCCGGCAGTGCATTATGGGTAGAGCACACAGTCCATCAGCCCCACCGTATGAACGCTCAAAAATAATAAGACATCTTGTTAAGATCTCAAAATGGCCGACGTTCTGCTAGTAACACGAAGCAGTTTGAAGTGTATTGTTTGGAAGAGTGAACAAAGCCCTACAAGTGAAACCAGGAAATACCAATCCATCCATCATGGGGTCAGGAAAGGTTAGAGGCAGTACCAATCAAGCCCAGTTCACAGGCTGGCACTGATTTTGAAGGCCTCTGAGAAAATAAACCCTTCAGACGAGTCTTCAAAAACATGCCTGGATGGGTTTGAACTCTGTCTGACCAGAGATATATTTTAACACGTGTTCCCTCTCAAACACACTCACACGTGTTATAACAACTGGGCCGCAAGATAAACAGCCACGGTCTGCGAAATTCCAAACGAGAGACATTCGCTTCGGAGGTTACGGTTCTCACGTACATCAGATGACGCTGTCTAGTCGAATAAACAAGGAGACAGAAAAGAAATCAACACACTTTAGCGACTTCAGTGAAAGAGCTTTCCAGATGAAATGACACCAAGCCCACATGCATCCCAAAGTTTTTGTCAAAGGAAAATAAACTGTTGCTTTGATGTGTTTCAGCTGTTCCTCTGCTTCTGGCACAGTCATTTTAGAATTTCATGATTTTCTAATTGCAAAATCAAGCTGACTTTTTTTTTTGAACTTTTCAAAATTACTGCAACTTTGAAGAAGCAGCCATTGTTTTGTATATTGTATATAACAGTACAGTGAAATTCTTTTTCTTCTACGTATCCCAAATTTGGAGGTTGAGGTCAGAGCACAAGGTCAGTCATGATACAGCACCACTGGAGCAGTGAGGGTTAAGGGCCTTGCACAAGGGCCCAACATTGACAGCTTGGCGTTGTTGGGGCTTGAACCCTGATCCTACTATCAACAAACTATAGCGTGCACCAGGAAACCAGTTTTATTGCCTCTCCCACCAATATTTACACTGAAATCCGTCATCAAGTCAATGCTAAACCTATTTCACATATACTCTGTATCAATATTATTAATTATTCCCATTAGAACTTCTGTTATGGAAGAAGGTTGTGATGATTCAATAACATGCACCATTATATTACTTCACCTCATTACATCCTTCTTCCAAACGATAAGTCGTAAGGCATAATGAATATTACTATTGATTAATATTTCATATTTAATATTAATATTACTCTCACAACTATCCTGTTGGCTGTGTTGTTTTTAAAACAAAAACACATATACGTCTCCATTCTCAAGCCGGGGTTAAAAAACACTTTACAGAAACATCACTCTGAATAGAAACATGATATATAACCCAATGTTTCACAGTTCACATGAATTTTGCTTGAGGTCAGAGCAGCCGGTTTGGATTGGCCTTCTTATCCACTTTCTCTAGAGTCAATCTTAAAATATCCTAAAATTAATCCCAACACGTCAGTTCTAAACTGTGCTCAAAAATAACAACTGGATTCAAAAGACAGAAACTGGAGCCATTTAGATCAATAACTAAACTCCCAACTTCTTACCACTTCTCTCTGTATTTGTTTCTGTTTAATATATACTTTGTGCTATTTAGCGGTGATTAGTTTTTGGTGAGTATTAACTAGTAGTAATAGTAGTATTAGCTTTCCACCAGTGTAAACATAGGTTACAGAATAATACACTCTAACCCTAAGTCTAACCCATTAATGTACCGGACAAAAAAAACACTGTAAGATGTTCAACACAAAACAGCGTTGCATTATGTATTTAACTAACCAAAACAACCAGTGAGCATTAATTGTCAGTGAAAGCTGATGACTTCCAGCGTCATAAGCGACAGCGACCGTCTGCGACTAAATGTGGCCATGACAAAGTTTTACAGAATTATGTAAAACACAGAGCAACTTGGTGCCGCGTCTATCATTGGGAGCGAAACAGTAGAGAGCTTGTGACCCGTGCCGAAGAGCAGACGCTGCTTCTCCTTCACCTCCTATGATAAAATGCAGATTTTACACACAAACCCCTCCATAATATTTCACTTTAGTGGCAAATTGATTTCAAATGCTAGTTGCCCCAGCCGCTGATAAACGTTATTACTATGGCAGCCGTACTGATGACTTCATAGCAGTGTTGTTAATCAGTACGTTGTCCTGTATGTGTGAACGTTGCGTTCCAAAAATTAGAGTAACTTCCAGACATTTCCAGTACATCAGTCTTAATTCAACACTTTACATAACATTAAGAGTGCTAACTTTCCCATGGTTTAAAAACCTCCGCTGGTTAAGAGTTAATTCATTATTATACACTTGACTATTTCAAATTTGTTCATTAAAAACTGTCATTTATTATAGCACGCTGTAGATCTATTAATTAACGCAAAAATATGGGGTTATGACTCAACATTGTAAGCATTAGAGGCTACTCAGCACTTCAGGCGTGACTTCAAAACCGTGTGTGTAGATTAGATATTCAATTCTATAGAAATTCGATTCTATAGATATTCAATTCTATTCAAGTGTGTTGTGCAGCTTTAATAAGAAATCACTGTGGAATAGTCACATTATATTATGTGTCTCTCTTCCTTTGTATGAGAATGACAGATATGAAGTGGCATCAGAAACAGGGGCTGTGCTTCCTCTATATGGGTCACTGAGGTAAAACACGCTGAGGTAACCACACTGAGGTAAAACATACTAAGGTAAACATGCTGATGTAAACATGCTGAGGTAAAACACACTGAGGTAAACACACTGTTCATGACACATCACATTGATGAGAATGACGATGAAAACGCAATAAAATGCTTTTATAGGCAAACACGACGACGAAAAAAGTGTCAGGCACGTCGTTATTAGCCGTTAAATCAAGGTCATGGGGTTTGTTTGATAGGGAATGAGCGACTAGAAATGATGTCACATGACGCGCTCTATCGAGTCTAGATCCGGAAGTCATGGTGCTTTTTATTATATTTAACTCCTTACGCGGTCCATCACATAGAGAGAGAGAGAGAGAGAGAGAGAGAGAGAGAGAGAGAGAGAGAGAGAGAGAGAGAGAGTGTGTATGTGTGTGAGAGAGAGAAAGCGTTTGTGCGTGTGTGTGTGTGTGAGAGAGAGAGAGAGAGAGAGAGAGAGAGAGAGAGAGAGAGAGAGAGGGAGACAGAGACAGAGACAGAGACAGTGAGACAAACAGAGAGAGCGTTTGCGCGCGCGTGCGTGTGTGTGCGTGCGTGCGTGTGTATGTATGAAGTCAAATGGACATCTCATGTGAAAGACTGAAGCTGCGGTGGCCATCGGCGGTGAGCCATAAATGAACGACGCGCTATGAGCGAGTTCCCTATGATAAACAAATGAAGCTTATCATTTCATCATTATGTCAAAAACTGCGCACACACAACATGTGCTAGCGCCGTGGAATACACACACACACACACACACACGCAGAACGACGCCCATTAAAACACCGCGCACGACACACAGTGAAGCAGCCTGTGTCAAATACCCCTCTCTTTCTCTCTCCACACACACACACACACACAATCCTGCCGTCAGTTCTCCAAGCGCTCCCATAATGCCCACTGCAACACATGCATCATCCACACATCTTCTCCATCTGACTATTCCATGATTAATTAGTTGCAGATGTATTAGATCTTAATCATTAGAGTCGTCAGTGGAACAAAAGTCTTACCACATCTTAGAAACCACAGCATGGGCTTGAACAAGCCGCGCGCAATGAACCTTGAATCAGTTTGTTTTTTTCTTCTTCTTCTTCTTTTTATTCCTGGAGCCAAAAGACTCTCCTCCGATTGAGACTGGAAACACTTCAGCTTGAGGTTTTGGTCTCCGTGCTGTGCTTTGACCCTCAAAGCCGCTTGGAGACGCTCGGAGACGCAAAGACGCGTCGCGTGGACCAACGTTCAGCGCGTATCCAGCAATGGTTATTTTGCTCGCGCTGCCAACATCATCTTCACCATCATCCTCCCGCAACGCTGCGCGAGCTGACAGCACAGACAGGGAGAGAGAGAGAGAGGGAGAGAGAGAGAGTGGAAAAGCACAGTGATGCTCGACTTGACTCTAGAGGACAGGAAGGAGAGAGAGAGAGAATAGAGGGAAACAAGGAAAAAAGGAGGGAGGGAGGGGTGTGTGAATTTCAGAATGACTGCCTTTGTGGATGCAGATACGTGGCGCCCTCTGACGGTTGCGCCTGCGCACTGCAGCCCCCATCGACCTTGCGTTCACCTGCGTTATGTAACACCTCTAGACCCACAGCCATTTATGAACATCTGGGGGCCTTAAACGGTACATCTTAAGATATTTTTGCTAGTCCCCACACTTTCTGTGTACATTAGAGGCTGGATGGTGAATGTGTGTGCAGAGGAGGGGTATTGTTCACAAGCTTTCACAGGGCCCTGTGGTAATTAAATAACGTCATAATGTCTTTTTTGTAATAAGAGTATACACTCTGTGATCCTTTCATCAGATACTATAAAGGTGGGTGGTGTTAGTGGATAGAGTTGCTGCCTTACAGCACCAGAGTCTATGTTTCGATCGTGTTTCGATCGTGTCTCCATGTTCTCATTCCTCTGTGGATTTCCTCTTGGTTCTTTGGTTTTCCTTCCACCTCCCTGGCAATACAGTAGACGTCCTAGCTATGCTGAAGTATTGTGCTAGGTGTGGACATGTGTGCATGGGCTAGCGTTCCATTCAGGACAGATTCCTGGCTTTCTAGGCTGTTCTTAATCAGGATAAAACAGTTACTTATGTTGTAGTTGATGACCTACTATATACATATACTATATTAATATTAGGATGGTGCCCATGCAGCATGCTGACAGGGTAGTGCTGACAGTGTGTGTTGCACTGGTATTAATCTCCAAGGCTTCGTTTGAAGTGTCACTGCTGGTTTGAGAAACAACCAGCTGCTCGATGGTCAAATAAATAGCACTTCTAAAAGGATGATTATCACAAATTGTGTATGCAAAATATACAAAAGATCTGTACAGGGTGGGTGTGTCTATTAAAGTGGCCAGTCAATATACAACAATGCGGCTAAGCCACAAACACTCACATACACCAGCACCATGTCAATGTGGAGGCTGTACAGAGAACAGTCCAGAACAGGTCCAAACTGTCAACGATGGGCCTTTAGTCGTCTCTTTTCATGGACGGATGGAGTATCTGATAAATTGGCCAACGAGTGTAGATCATTAAGAATGTCCCCAGGCATTCCCACTATATGAGCATTTTCTGTAGAGAAGGATCAGCAGAAATGACAGGGTTGCCTGGCTCTCTATTTTTATGCCAAATTAGGATTGTCTAAAAATACTCTACCCATCATCCTTTAGGGCAGTTAATCAGATTGAATTCTAATACATTGACTCAGTCAAAGCAAAGTGTATGTTGGAAAGGGTTTACGAAAGGGTTTCTATTGTAAGATATGATGAAAAGTTTAGGAGAGGAAAGTATGGATTGGATCATGCCCATGCATCATAAATGTGGATGACTCCTTTTTACATTTTATGGGTCGGTTTTGAGTTTTGTTTTGTTTGTTTGTTTGTTTTTACCTATTTTTAGGATGGGGGTTTCCTAAGACATGGCAACCCTGGTTAATGATATTGGATCACTGAAGAAAACCCACTTGATATATCAAATACGACGCTCTAAAAATATACTAGATAGCAGCCTATAGTGGGGTTCAAGTGTAATAGTCTCTGGACTTTATTTGTATTTTGGTTTGAGGCTATGTTGTTATTAATGTCCTCTTTGCCTCACTGAAATCTATCATTTCTGCTCCCTCTGTTTTCCACTAGATAGCCAGGTCTCACACTAAAGGCTTGGCAATAACTAAGCTGTAGGTTGAGCTTCAGTTGTGGGATTTTCTCACAAACATCACTGAAGATTTTAGATATGAACACAGTATCACTATATTGTATCTGTGTGTTGTGGAGGAAGTAGCTAGCTACATACAGCAAGACTTACACTACATTCACACTGCAAGTCTCCAGTACTATGAAGTCATCAGTAGGTGTACCATCTGCTGGTTGTCATGGTGATAATGTTTCTCAGTGGGTGGGGCAACTAGCATTCCATAGGAGATGATGAGATGACAGTCTTCACTCCCATTGGTGCAGCAAGTCACTCAATATTTGTATAAAGTTAAACTTTTCTTATGTCGTTGATGTGGCCACGCCTACATTGTGTCACCATTACTCGTGTCCCCGGAAGTCGCCAGCTCTGAAGGTAGCATTAGATATCTGATGCACCTCAGGTCTGAAGGTTGTTTGCTTGGAATGAAGCATCGAAGCATGTTGTAGGTGCTATAAGTGTGGCCAACCACCTAACTCTGAGACCTCAAGTACTGTCGAAAAGATTCTTGATCTTTTCAAAAGATTTTGAATGCAACCTGATGTACAGTTTCATCTTTCCTACCATAAAGGCTGTAAGATTAATTGGTTCCCTACCTCCCTACATCAATGGCCCAAATGTTTTACATTGATTTCATTGACATTTTGTGTATGTGTGTGTGTGTGAGAGAGAGACAGAGAGAGAGAGAGAGTGATACATTGTACATACAGCAGAAGTAAGATCAGTACGTATAAGTAACAAGTAATTAGTAATCAGATAAGTAACACAGTTTCAGGTTAAAATTAATTTAATGGGAAATTGCACAATTTTAACATCAAAACGTGGCATTTTTGAAACTCATGTTGTGTTTAAGTTTACTGGTGCTCCATGTACTGGTACTCTGTGTCCATGTAGCAGGGAAATATGGCCTTAAGCTGCAAACCCTGGGTTAGGTTATCACATGCCACTCTAGGACAGATTGAGTGAAAGCGTGTGAATTTCTTGGGCTCCATATAAAGGTTGCCGAAACCCGGGATCGAACCAGGGACCTTTAGATCTTCTTCAGTTTAAGGGGGGCACGGTGGCTTAGTGTGTAGCACGTTCGCCTCACACCTCCAGGGTCGGGGTTCGATTCCCGCCTCCGCCTTGTGTGTGCGGAGTTTGCATGTTCTCCCTGTGCCTCGGGGGTTTCCTCCGGGTACTCCGGTTTCCTCCCCCAGTCCAAAGGTAGGTTAATTGGCATCTCTGGAAAATTGTCCTTAGTGTGTGAGTGAATGACAGTGTGTGTCTGCCCTGTGATGGGTTGGCACTCCGTCCAGGGTGTATCCTGCCTTGATGCCCGATGATGCCTGAGATAGGCACAGGCTCCCCGTGACCCGAGAAGTTCGGATAAGCGGTAGAAAATGAGAATGAATGTTGTGTTTAAGTCATGTCAGAAAGCTTGTATTTATGAGTTTAACACACATACTGTAAACGCCATAACAAACTACGGAAACTAAAATACGGAGTCGGGCCAGTCGTGTCAAAGGCAGGAAAGTCAGCTGAAATTTGATGTTTACTCGTCTCAGGAGCTGATTGTAGTTCATTTCAGTTATTATTCGTTCGGTTGATGCAGGCAGTTACTGCAATACAAGCAAACTGGTTCACATTTCAGCACCTACAGTATAGGAGAGAAATTGTTCAATTACTACTGTTTATAATATGTAACAGTAAAATTTACAGTAGCTTCATAAACTGATTGAAAACATACAAAACACAGCCAATGAACATTCTATATTTGCTAGAATAGACTTAAAAACTTCGCAACATATATCTTCATCTCCATCTCGTTCTGATCAAAGTCATTTTTAGTGTTGAATATCAGAAAACAGGCATCTGACCTGGTTAAAAATGAGTCAACTCATCTTTGGGAACAAGATCTACTACAACAGTGTAAAGGCTTTAGTATTGAATTAGCGGATATACCTGTGGTACAAATGTGGTATAAGTAATTCTCTATAGAACCTTACATTGTACTCCCAGTTGATTATGATTCGTGAAAATGGTTCTTTATGCAGATCAATTTGGAAAGGTCCATTAAAAAGAGCCCAATGGAGCTCTGGGAATCAAAGTTAGATCATTCTTTTTAAAGGGAGGTTTTATTATAAAATACAACATTGTGTTATGAAATAATTGTAGATTTATAAGAGCGAAACTCCTCAATAGCTTTGAAATGTTTATATCCTGTTCATGTAAATAAGTTCACAAATTCTGTAGTAACAGTAGACGGACGGTCGGTCGGACGGACGGACGGACAGATGATAGATATATACTGTAGATAGATAGATAGATAGATAGATAGATAGATAGATAGATAGATAGATAGATAGATAGATAGATAGATAGATAGATAGATAGATAGATAGATAGATAGATATTAGAAAAAGTCAATTTAATAGAAAAGGTGATTTCATTGATTGCCACATAGAACTTTTTTTGGGGGTTTATATTGTCCAAGTAGAGAACCCCAGGATTCTATACAGAAACTCTTTTCTTTTTTCTTTTTGTTTTTCTTTTTTTTTTTTTACTAGTGTAATATTAAAAATAGTCCCAGGAAAGTCAGAAGTCATTCAGTCACCACTGTACCTCAAACCGTAGAACAGAAGAGCAGCACAAATGTTGGAGAATATTCTGTGAGCGAGAATATTGAAGTGAACTAGTTTCTAAAAGCAGACGTCTGTCTCGTTCTTTGTCCTGCACAAGCCCACGGGAGGTGTTTTTTTTGCCCTGTAAAAATAAATAAATAAATAAATAAATAAAACACTAAAATAATGCTGTGAACGTGCAAGGAAATATGATTTTAATAAAAAAAAAGGTAAACTTAAAAAAGTCCTTCAAAGACAGTTATTTCAAGCTCTGCAATCATAATACAGTCTGCTGTTCTACAGTCCACAATGTTTTCATTTTGTGATCTCGCTGTATGAATAATACAGAGACTTAAATCTGTCGCATACATTAAATGAACATAAATCATTTTTAGAACCTAATATTAGTATAAGAGACAGTGGGAACCATCACAGCAGGCGCATTGTGTGTTTGACTAATAGACCAAGAGAAGAAGAACGCTAATGTCCTACAGGCTCGAACACATCAGACATGCACCACGACTTCTACACACACACATTATTAATTTGTGTAGCTTTGCCCGGACAAGACGAGGAACCTGAGGTCTTTTGAGGGAAGCAGGGGGTAATTCTAAACACATGCAATTAGCAAAATTCCCAGAATTTTTTACTTGTTCTTCGTTTATGAGGAACACACATTCTGTACGTCGCCTATTTATGATTCACATAAAAGCAACATTTTTATTTTACATGTGAGTTGTGAAAATTTCAAAACGATTAGCCTTAGGCTGTGAACGTCGGCGTGAAAAATGGTTTAAGTGATTAAGCGCTATTCGCTAGGCTTAGATCAGTAACACTGGGAGTTGCCCTGTTAAAATGAGTCTCCCTTGCTGTTCTCATGTGTGTATCTGCCCTTCACTGTGTGCATCCTGCCCTGCCTAATTAACCACTGGTTTCACATCGTTTACAAACCCAATACACTTTAAGGGATAAATACAGGGCTTGCAAAAGTATTCATACCCACTGAACTTTTCCACCTTCAACCACAAACAACAATGTGTTTTATTGGGATTTTATGCAATAGATCAACACAAACTGACACATAATTGTGAAGTGGAAGGAAAATGATAAATGGTGTCCAAAATCTTTTACAAATAAATATCTGAAAAGTGTGGAGTGCATTTGTATTCAGCCCCTTTTACTGTACTCTGATTCAGAAGTTACCTGATTAGTAAATCGAGTCCTGTGTGTAAAATATAATAGTATAAATACAGCTGTTCTGTGAAGCCCCAAAGAACACACCAGACAGGTCAGGGATAAAGTTGTGGAGTTGTGGAGTTTAAAGTGTTAAAGGGTTAGGTTCTACCACTATATCCCAAACCTTGAACATCTCACAGAGTACTATACAATCCATCATCTGAAAATGGAAAGAGTGTGGCACAACTGCAAACCTACCAACACATGGCTGTTAACCTACACTGACAGGCTGTGCAAGGAGAGCATTAATCAGAGAAGCATCATGGTAACTTTGAAAGAACTGCAGCGCTCCACAGCTCAGGTGGGAGAATCTGTCCACAGGAGAACTATTAGTCATGCACTCTACAAATATGGCCTTGATGGAAGAGTGGCAAGAAGAAAGAGGTTTATGACAAGACATGCTGGGGAACACAGCAAACATGTGAAAGAAGGTGCTCTGGTCAGATGAGACCAAAATTGAACTTTTTGGCCTTAATAAAAAATGCTATGTGTACACTTAACACACCATACCCAACGTATAACATGGTGGTGGCAGCATTATGTTGTGGGAATGCTTTTCTTCAGCAGGGACACAGAAGCTGGTCAGAGTTAATGTTAAGGGCAAACTTAGATGAAAACCTGTTAGAGTCTGCAAAAGACTTGAGACTGGGGCAGAGGTTCACCTTCCAAGAGGAAAACAAGCCTAAAGCCAGAGCTACAATGTTTAGATCAAAGCATATTCATGTGTGAGAATGGCCCTATCAAAGTACAGACCTGAATTCGATCGAGAATTGCAGACTTGCAGCTGTAATTGAAAGGTAGTTCTACAAAATATTGAGAAAATATTCAGGGAGGTTGGTCTATCAAATAAAATCCCAATAAAATAATTTTCTTGTGGTCAAAAAGTTCAGTGGGTATGAATACTTTTGAAAATAAAAATTGCTAAATAAATGATAAATAACAGTTCCTCAGAGCTTATTTTGGACGGTGAAGCTTCATGTTTTCTATGAACAGGTTCCGTCTGCATTACCAACAGAAACCTAAAAATAGCTCTATTAAAAGGTTACCTCAGGTCATCAGTAAACACAGATCAATAGTGGATATTACCACTACAGTAATTACTGTAAGCCACAGATTTGGAATGAGACACGTCGTAGCCAAAACCCTGTTCCATACACGTACGTCGAACATTGGTACAACTCTCATAGAAAGTCAGTATAGGCGTGTCGTACTTCACCGGTCAGAGCTGTAAATCAATTTATCAGATATTTTCAATCTTATGGTTATTCGAAGTATCCTAAACCTTGGTGTTAGCTGGAACGAGTTTGGTCATTCTCCTTTGTCCTTTCTCATCAACACAGAATTCACCCTGTTTTTTGCACCATCCTGTGCAGAGAATGTTGTTGGTTGTGAAACTCCCAGGTCTTCAGCAGGTACTGAAAAACAACCAGATTATCTGACACCAACAACCATGCCATAGTCAGTAAGATCTTGTTTATTTTGCCAGATTCTGATGCGTGATTTGAACGTATAAAGTGAGTGATCTGTATAAAGTGGAGGGTGAGTGTGTGCATGAGTACAGGTTTTTTTTATCTAAGTTCTTAGTTAAATTCTATAAAGTAAAAAATGAACCCAATGAACTGGGGACAAAACTGGATTCAAATGGACACTTTGATGACACTCTAATTATTAAATCGACCAATTTTTGTAACTGAACGGTCAAATATACAGCCAGAACCGATTCTGAATTATGGGATGGTTGAATGTGAATTCGGACTGGTATGTTGATGGTAATAATTTAATAATAACCAAACACCTCTGTGTTAATGACTTGTATGCAGATTCACAGCCTGCCATCACCACACATATATTCTACCACTAATAAGCACAGTATCGTTTACCTTCGGCGTCCTCTGCACGACATTAACAGAAACCATCATCGGGATTTGCTGAGTTTCCATTTCCATCTATAAAGGAGAACTTTGTTATACGGACATGAATGGGATTCATTTGGAAATGCAAATCCAATTGTGAAGCATCTCTTCAGCTGGCTGAGTTCAAAATGTAATTAAGTCCAAAACCTCGGGACCAAGTGGTCAGGTCCAGACAGAGTAGGAAACTAACAGGGACTCGAGACGCCATGCAGAGTCAAGCACTTACAAGCAGTGGCCATTAAGATTATGGATCACTGTAAAGGAACGTCCATTAGCAGGTAGGGTCGAGAGGCTAAATCGCTATTCATGGCCAGTGTGAGGAGTGATGGAAGGTTGCCAAATAAGCATTTAAAATACATTTTGGTCCCGCTGTTGGCTATTATGTAGCCTTAACACTTGAGCTTTTGTCTGTCTTATTACATTTAAATTTTCGTGGTACAGATTTTCAGTATAAATGAGTCCATGAAATTGCATTCATGTAATTATTTTTTTTTTTTTCACTCCAATGTTTTACTGATTTCATCCCTCAGTTTTCACTGCACTTGAAACTAATACAAAGTCTGATTGGATTTATTATTTGATTTTAAACCCTAGCACCAGGATACAGCACTGACCTTCTCTGTCCTCCTTCTATATATACAGCTTTAGGATTTCCAAAGCTGTTTTTTTTTTTTTTTAACCATCGTATCGAACTTAAATGCGGTTTAAAGGTGACCAGGCTTTTTTTTTTTTCTGTTCTTGCTCTGAGACTGTGGAACACCCTTTTTATAAGTGCATCTTGTATGGTAGGTAGATATTTTTAGTAGACATCAACAACGCTAATTCCTCTCCACTGCATGTCTTTTTCTACACATCCCGAGGTATCCAGGGATTTTACCAGCTCCAATTGTCTTCCATGTCATGAAGATTTTCGACCTTCACTGAGAAGAGACCAACCTTGTGAGGATCCTGAGGCATCTAAAGATGTACCAGCTCCAGTTGGATTCTGCTTCATGAAGTTTTTGGACATTCTAAAAGGAGATGCCAACTACATGTCGTCTTTGAGGACAATGACCTCGTAATCAATGCACATTTATCAGACTGTATATTTAGAATCACACCCTCTGGTGTGCAAATAAGCATAAGGTTCACTTTTGTGTACAGTTCCTCTCAAGGTTTCTTTCAAGCATCTAAGGGAGTTTTTCCTTGCCACTGTTACCTGTCACCTCAGGCTTGTTCATTGGTGATAAATTCAAACACATTTAAATATAAGTCTAATGTTAATCTTGATTTTTTTGTATTTGGATAATGTTTGCTGGAGGTCAATTTCACACCAAAGTAAGACTTAATCTGTAACGGTTTGTTTAGTAACTACAAGTGGGTTTCCACTAACCTCTGACCATATCCATCCATTCATCTTCTTTAGAGCTTATCCTTCACATGGTCCCAGGAATCTGTGAGTCTATCTCACGGGATTTGGGGTACAAGGTATGAGACACATTGAACTACACACGCATACTACAGACAATTTAGAGATGCCAATAAACCTAAAGTACGTGACTTTGGAGTAGAAAAGGAAACTGTAGTACCTGAAAGAAACCCCATAAGCACATGGAGAACAAGTAAACTCCACACACAGAGGGAGGACACGGGAAAGGGTATGAGATAAGGGTATCTGAAGAAGGTTTGGGATGAGAATTATAGGGAAAAAAAAAGTATAAGATGATGGTATGCGATGAGGGTATTAGATGATGGTATGGGGTGATGGTACGAGAAGTGGGTATAATGTAAGGGTATGAGAAGAGGGTATGGGATGAGGGTCAAATTTGAGGGTATGGGATAAGGGTATGAGATGAGGTCATGGGATGATGGATATAAGTTGGCAGTATCGCATGAGGGTAACACTGTTTCAGGAATCTGTGAGTCTATCTCAGGGGATTTAGGGTATAAGGCATGGGACACACATGAAGATGGTATGACATTAAATTATGAGATTATCTATATTTGTTTGGCAATAAGCAAACAGAAGATTATGGCTTAGATAAATAACTGACACTATTAACACATACGTTTTATAGTTTTTTGTAACCCTTCCTGGCAGCTTGAACCAATCTGGCCAGTTTCCTCTAATCTCTCTCATTAACAAGCTATTTCATACTGCAGACCCTTTGCTCATAGGATGTTTTTTGTTTTTTTCACACCATTCTTTGTAAACACTCAAGATCGTTGTGTATGAAAATGACAAGAGCGCAACAGTTTCTAAAATACTCAAACCAGCCTTTCTGGCACCAGCATCAATGCCATGGTTAAAGTGATATTATTTCCTCATTCTGATGTTTGATGTTAGACATGAAGTGAAGCTCTTGACCTGGGCTGAATACTTTCATGAATTAAGCTGCTGTCTCGCGATTTACTTATTAAATATCTTCAAGAATTTGCAGCAGGTTTTTTTTCCGAATAAAGACGGCGAATTACAAATTCATTGGGATTTTATTAGTTGACATATTAATTCACTTCTAAAGTGTGCATCAAACTGGTATCTAATTCCTCCCACCTTATAAATGTCCTTTCTTCCACTCCAGTCTGTGAGACCTGTGACATTCGTGGTTAAGTGTAGCAGAAAGTGGTGATGTCAATATCTCTGGCGTAAAGGATGATGATGTAACACTCAAGCTCCACCTCTGAAGAATGAGGTTCCTCATCACCAGGGAAACCGTGAATAATGACCTCATGCCCCCTGTTGCCCAGCAACAGGAAAGACGAGAAGGGCAGGTGCAGTGTTACCATTTCCCTAACTTTGTGTGTGTGTGTGCGTGTGTGTGTGTGTGTGTGTGTGTGTGTGTGTGTGTGTGTGTGTGTGTGTGTGTGTGTGTGTGTGTGTGTGTGTGTGTGTTTGTGTGCGTGAGTGGTGTGTGTGTGTGTGTGTGTGTGTGTGTGTGTGTGTGTGTGTGTGTGTGTTTGTGTGTGTAACAGAATAAACCTCTGACTTGCTCATTAGGGAAGAATATAAATTTGTATTTTTTTCTTCCTGCATAGCTGCTTTGAGACAATGTGCATTGTTAAAAAAGTGCAATAGAAATATAACTGAACTGAACTTCACAAATTCTTGCCTTTAAACCTCTGCCTGAATGATTTAACTATTAAATCAGTCAACAGTGAATTGAACATGCTCATTCTACATCATTCAGTCTAGTCATTAGAAACGTGTTTTAATTACGTTCACTATCATTTGAACATAATATTTATACATAATACTTTTTCTTAAAATCTGACACGTTGCATAGCGTAATTCTTAAAATTTTGGGTTCAGGGGTCCTTGGTCTGATTCAGAACTCGTTTAGCGTAAGACTAGCGTCGTTCTGCAGTTTTACATGTTCTCCTGATATCTGCATGGGTTTCATTCGGGTTCTTTAAAAACCTCATCAGTAGTTGAATTTCTAGCATTTAATCATCAATGTTTGTAAATAGGTGTCTTGCTCTGGGCCTGCTTTGGTACCGCCGTCAGCTCTGGACCCATGTGACCCAGACCAGGATAACGCAGTTGAAGTAAAGATGAATGAATAAATTATGTAAACAGTCAAGGTAATATTTTTCATTATTGTGCAGCCGTTGCAAAAAGGAGACTTCAATAAGAGACAAAATGAAATAAATACATCAAGAAGCACTATATGGAATTATAAAATATTGCTTCCTACAGAACCAGGGTAAAAAGATAGATATTAAACCAGGATGTATGAAAGTGAACTATTTTCAGCCTTGGGCAATGACAGAGGATGTGTGTGTTCACCCTTATGCTAAGAAGATTTATCCCTGTATCACATGCATCTCCTTTCCAAAAGCATAACTGTGTGAATTAAAGAGAAGTAACAAGATAGATGGAAAGTACTGTAGCTGCGCTGTATGAGTGAATTGTAAAGTAGCAAAAAAAATGCTAACTAAGCATCTCTTCTGTGCTACAGGTCAGAGACAATATCCATAGCTGTCATGTGCATTTCAGAGCATGCATATTTTTCCTTCCTTCTGCATGAAATCAGAAGTTTTGATCAAACCTGAGAGAAGCCACTTCTCATTACTTATTCTAGACAATATTTTATATGTCTGCTGCAGTGCAGAGGATCAGAGTGAATAAAAGTTGATATTGGAGATCGCATTATTGGAGATCGCATTATTGTAGCGGAAGTCGAATGTATGTGTGTGGGGGGCGCTAAGTAATAAAGACTTTGATTATATGAAATGACCTGATTAAGGTATTTCATTCATTAACAAAACCATACACTCATTGTACACATTAATAGCTGAAACTTAGGAAAAAGGACAAACTGACATCTTTTCGCTTTAAAATATCTTGAATTAAGTCAAAAGGATCTAATACTTATCATACGATGACAAAAAAAGCAACAAAAATGTTCCGTAATTTTTTTAAATAGCTTTAAATTTTATTGTTTTGTTGCCAGATAATTTTGTTCATATGAAGTATTCATTTTCTAACTGATTTATCATAATCTTATAATAAAAAATATTAGATAAATTCGAGTAGATAAGAGACATTATAATATGACAAGAAACAGACTTGCTAAGAGGTCATTTTTTTATGATTTGTCATGATTGAAGCCATGGATGGACTGGTCATTGGGAAGCTGGGAACTTTCCTGATGGGATGTTTTACTCTTACTCACACTCTCTATCTCACTCTCACACTCTATCTAACACTCTCTCTCACACACAAACACATACATATCATGTAACAGGCCACCATTAATGCATTACTCAGACAACCTACTTATGATCAGTCTGTCAGGTTTCCTTGTTTCCGTGTTGTAGACATCAGACATGCAGTCGGGTCTCAATATACCCCTCAAGGATTTCACAGTATTGAGATTGCAGAAATGAAAAGCAAACATTTTTTTTTGCAGCAGTTCACCGTATGACATAATCACGACACGCATTCAGTTGAAACCCTCTTCCATGTGTGGGTCTTGTAGAAAGTCGTTACAGTTTGTGTCAACCCTGGTAGGAGTAGATATTTCACTGTGCTGGACATTTCACTAATTCAAGTAATTTTGTATAAAAATCCTTGCATTGCATTTTTGGTCACAGTGGTAACAGAAAAGGAAAATGTTGGGATTCCTGACAGTCCAGAGTCAGGATCATGTACTCACACCATCTTGGCAGGGAACCAACCCAACCAACCAGGGGTTAATTCTCAGTGCTGCTCCAAAACTCAGATAAAATGGGTGGGTTGCATCAGGAAGGGCGTCCGGCATAAAACCTGTGTCTAATCATAATATGCAGATCAGGTGTTCCTCTGTGGCGACCACAAACAGGGAGCAGCTGAAGAACAACCCAAAGGGAAGTACTAGCTGGTGATTATATCTCTTGTTTAATTCTGCCTTGAAGAAAAAGGACACAAAAAAACAACTTTTTTTTTAATGGATGAACATTAACCTACTTAGAGTATATTGTTAAAATATGAAATTATTGCAGAACACACCAGTTTTTTTCAGCGATGAGGGTGTGAAGCAAGCTAATTCATCTTTATTATAAAAAAAAAAAAAAGAAAAAAGAAAGAGTCTTTGACCAACAATGTAACCCTTCTTTCAGATAAAATCTGTGGTTAAAAGAACACTATAAATAAAATTACAGTTGAATTGTACAATGTTTGTGATACATTTCCTGCCTATGCTGTAGATCAGGTTGAACTCCAGCTGATAAAAGATGAACCGGATTGATTATGGATTACAGGATTTACCAGATGAACCTGAGGTGAAAAAGTATTGACATAATGCTCTGGGAAGCGTGAGTTAAAGAACATAAAAGATAAAAAAAAGAAAAAGAAGAAAATGGCTTTGATGTTAAAATTGCTGGCAATAAAATACAACCCAATGGAGGAATGTCAGATAAGCTCTCAGCTGCTTCCTAAGTGTTTGAGGAAGGTTAAGGGATTCAAATTGCTTCACAGTGATTCAACATGAATAAAGGGAGATTCTAAGTAAATGCTCAGTGCACCAGCAAAATACACAAAACTGCCTTACAAACATGTTAACACTTTTCTCTGAAATAACCTGTTCATCAGCCATATCTGGCTCTTTCTGGGAAACATCATAATGAACTAAACATTTTGCCTTAAAAGCCCAGAGTGCGTTAATTATTGAAACCTCGCTGAGTTCACCGGTTTCTATGGAGCTTCAGTAAAAATAAGCTATGCTGAGCTGAATAAAGCTTGAAGAACTCAAGAAGTCTGCACAGAGCCCTGACCTCAACCTCACTGAATAGGTCTTCAGACCACTCTTCACTCCCTCAAATAACCATAAGCTCACTGAACAGCAAGAATTAACAACACCCAAGTCAACTAGGACAGCCAGGAAACTGGAAACGCTTACTTCAGTTCTGTCCGTGATTGTAGGCATGCGCAATGTCACTTCTGGGTTTCCGGCCATCTTGGGAAAGCATTTTCAAGGCAACCGCCATTTTATGTGCCATCGCCCTATATGAGCGTGCGGGCTGCAAGTTTTCCTCGAAGGTTGGCCTTCTGTCCTTGCTGACCTGGTTTATTAACTTTAACTGTTCTTGGTTGCTTGCCCTTGCGCCATCCCTCCCTGGTTTGACCCTGCCTGTTCTCCTTTTCTCTCAGCCTGTCCTGCATTGCTCTGTTTCCCGAGTTTGGTTCTATAGACCTATTTGTCTTAACCTGATTACTGCCTCCTCTATATTGCTCTGTTTGCCTGGGCATTGATTTATTGGACTGTCTCTGATCACTGTTCCCTGCATATCTTGTTGTTCCAATTTTTTGTTTGTCTCTCTGGACAGTCTTATGTTATCCCCTGCCTTCCCTGTACAGTACCATTGTGAATATAGACTTTTATTGGCACTCTAGTCTGCGTCTTGCATTTGGGTCCTCACTTGCCATCATGTCCAGTGATGTTAATGTTACTAAGCCTTTTTAGTGTTAGAGATTACCTGGTTTTTGCCTCGTCGTTTGGACTTTGTCATTGCCTAACCCCCTAATTTTTAATCACACTGTACAGTTGAGGTCATAAGTATCAATATGCAAGAAACTTTTCAATAACTGCATGATGCTATAGGTTCATTCGATATAAAAACAAGAAAATCAGACAATATATATTGCTATCTCTAAACTCCTGGACCTCACAGGCAGCTCCTTCAGATTAATTGAAATGCAGCAGCACACCTTGTTTTACAACCAGTCCAAAAAGACGTATACCTCTTGTCTACCTCCACTTGCTTCTTGTAGCCACCTGCATCAAGTGCAAAGGCCTTGATGCTCATGTTCGAGACCCTGTCTTTAACATCACCCTGTCTACTCAACACCTTCCTTGGTGTTTATGTTCCCTCCTTCAACCTGTAATTAATAATGCCTGACGGATGGCATGAGGTACCCTTGGAACAAATTTCCAACCTTAATCCAGACAACCAAAACCATCACTAATCTCCAAAAAAAACCCAAACATCTAAAGACCCACCTCTTTTATGAGCACTTAATAAACCTTTCCCCACTCCAAAAAAATCATGTCTTTATGGATGTCTCTTTGTGTGCTGTGAATTGTAAATGTAAATAGAGATAAATAGTAACTTAATTTTTAACACTTTAATTCGACGTTTCTGTACGTTTCCGTAAAGCTGCTCCGAGACCAAATCCACTGTTAAAAGCTGTAGCCAGGTGAACTGAATTGAATTGTGTACTGTATCACGGACATGAAACTAGAAATAAAGAGCCCAGATCTAAAAGGATATTGTAACTGAAGCACCCGTAGCACGTCCATTTGCGCTAAAGGGAGATTTATTCAAAAAGAGGAGGACAAATAAATCCAAAACTGTAGGCAAGGCAGGGTCAAAAAAACAGACAAGAATTCAGGCACAGAAAAGAGAAACCAACAGAGCAGCCAAAGGGCAAATCCCCCCAAAAAACACAAAATCCAGAGAACAAACAAGATCGATGCACAAGAAAGCAATCAATACAATAACACGGCTTCGTTTTGTAGTAGAAACTGATGATACTTTCCAAATACGTAAAGATGTGGCCTGCTTATTAAGCCAAAACCCTGAAGTGCAAACTGTAAATGAACCCCGTAACCTGGAAGTCTTCAGGCGACGGTTCCCTCTGGTGGTTGGAGGGGTAAACGGTGAGTGTCCTTGTAACAGGTATCAGTACAAATACTTTTGCTCTTATGTTGTGTTTTCTTAGATTTTAATATAACTTCTCTAAAGGTTTTAACGAGAAATGATCCAAACCCATTGCTGCTTTTTTTTTCTCACAGCTGGTCAAAATCAGCCAGTAAACAATGCCATTAAAACCTCAGTTATATCTGAGCTCTTTAGATGTGTAAAATGTTTCAGCAAAAAGAAACAACTGCATGATGTTAAATGGCTTAGAAACACACCGTTTATGACACAGAATGGTTTATAACACAGCCTTCACTTTTGCTGGAGTATTACCTGCCATTTATCTCACAACATGGGGTCATGGCTTCATATTGAACATCACACATGGAAGTCTGTAATTTTATAGAAAACCAATCAGAAGAACTGAGGTCATTTTTTCTTGTCAGATAATTGTGATTGTTTTGAAAATAAAAGGTTCAGTTCAATTTATACAAAAATACAATCATTGTTTTTTGTGCATTCTGATGATACAGTCAGCCAAAATGGTTTTGGCGTGCTTCTAAAAGGAAGTAAGAGGTCATGGTGCTATGCAGTTTACGGTTTACTTTGGAATTAATGATCTAGTTTTCTTAAATAAATGCTATTTATCTCCGTAACACTACGTCCCGTGGGAGTGGGTTCATTTTCATAAATAAGTGTGTAAATATTTCATAAACATTTAAACAATTGCTTAGAAAAACCTTCAAAAAACCTTGTTTATAAAAAAAATCGAAGAATAACAGTGTATTTGAATGAAAGAGTATTTTCAGGTATACAATAAAACACATAACCTTAAAGTAAGTGTATAATTAACATGAAATAATAATAAGGTACAGGAGGAAATTGTAATGTGAGAATTTAAATAAATAAATAAATAAATAAATAAATAAATAAAATGTAAAATATTGTAAAATGATCTAAGAAATTTGAAACGTAAAGAAACCTGCTGTTTTTAAAATGACTAACCAGTTATTATTTGCTTAAAATATTAAAATAAGAGGTTTTTTTTTTCATGTGGTAAATAATGAATTAAAAGTGTTTTTTCATTAAAAATGTTCAATTACAGACTATGCAGAAAGAGCTGCATGACAGAAAAAAATACACCCTGTAATCAACCTAAAATTGGAGAGAGGTTTTGCCGTGAATGGCCGTGTATTATATCTCTCGACTTGTCTTTGAATAGCGAAAGTCAGAGATTTTCACATTTCAAATCTAAAGACCCTTAGCCCAAAGAGCCCTAATTCAAGATTGGACTTTGATCCTTTTCTGCTCACAGCACTTGAGAAAAATAAAAAGGGCCTGTAATTTTCCCTCGCTTTTAGAGCTTGATCTGCTTTGGACTTGGAGTTCAGCTCTTTATTTATGCTGTCACTGAAGATCTCGTTCACTCTTTGTGAAATTGAGCTTCCCAGGCAGAATTTTAACTTAGAAATAACGCTTTAAATAACCTGAGCTTGTTTACTTCTGTTTACTTTCACAATATGGCTAAAGGGATGTCATGCTCATGTGCACAAAGTGAAGTCCATTAGAGGATCTCAAAGGTTTTTTCCACATGAGATGGGGATGTTTACTGGAACTGCTCAGGACAAACACAGGACAAACAACAGTCATTGATCAACAGAGTAACAGAACACAGCGTTAAGAATTAAGAGGATTTAACTGTTTAAAGTGGTTCATTTGTGTCCATTCGGTAATTATTTTGTCTTTTGGACTAAATGTATACGTCTGTTTTGTGAAACTCTTAGGTCGCATTCTACCCAAAAAATAATGAATCTGTGCTGTCTGAATCCGTCTGATAAGGAATAAACAAATAAATTAGTTCATTTTAAATTTTGTTGACTCCATGTGTACTTAAGTGCTTGTAATGACTTGTGATTTGTCTTCATGTATAATGACTAATTTCTTCTTTTCATGGTCATAGTTAAAGAAAGTTTAGCTTGCGGATTTTTATTATAGGCATTTTTGAGGTCAGTCAATGCATCTGTCCGTCCGCATGTCTGTCTGAGATCCTCATTATCATGATAATCAAGAATAAGTCATGGAATGTTTGATTTAACTAGTAATCAAGAGGGGTTTTTGCTGCTATCCAATGCTAATCTTAAACTGGCATGAGGTATCGGATGTGGATGCTGTAAAACAAATCCTTAAAATCTCTTGCACACTTTATGAACCTTCTCTAAAGAAGACATGTGCCAAACTCTTGCTTTCTGCCTACGCTGCAGCTTCTTAAAGATTTAAATTTGAATGTCAAACAATAATGCACAATTGACATCTGTGTGAACATCCCATTCCAGATTTATCCCCATCTTTCATTTTCTAATAAGCACCATTCTGTGGGAAGGCTTTCAGCTAGCCTTTGGAGCCTGGTTGTATCAATTTGGTCATTCAGCCACAAAGCATAAGTCAGGTCAGGCAGTGAGGTCGGGTGAGGAGGCCACGCACACAGTTCATCCAGCACAAAGGTGTTCAGTAGGGTTGAGGTCAGGGCTTTGTGCAGGCCATTCAAGGTCTTGTGCAGCCTTGGCAAACCTTGACCTTGCACGCATAACCTGCTGGAAAAGGTTTAGTGGAGGGAACATCATGGACCTAAACTGTAACCACAAATTTACAGTTTCCCTTCACTGGAACTATGGGTGTGTATCAGATGCCTGCAAGCTTTTAGTCATATAGTGTATGTATGTATGTATGTATGTATGTATGTATGTATGTATGTATGTATGTATGTATGTATGTATGTATGTATGTATGTATAGTAATGACTGTCAGGGGCACATTCAGTATCTAAAAACCAGCAAACACAATGAAATTGCATTTGTATCCCAGGTTCCATATAGACCATGGTGTGCGTGCATCCGCAAATTTATGGCCTCCCAAAGATCCAAGACCAAAAAGGAGGTACTGACTGGTCAAAATTGTGCAGATTTATTCAGACATCTCTAGCACTCTGACTGAACTCATTAAAAGGGAGTGTCAGATCTGGTCTAGTTGACAGAGTAGTGACCTTTCTCTACGTTTTGTTTTACAGATGGAGGAAGCTGTGTTGTTTTAGATGGTGGATGTTGAGGAACACCCAGTGATATGTATTGGCTCTTATATATTAAAAGCTCTTTTTAAGGGAGTGCTGGTATAACATGATAAAGATTAGGAGTGCCTAGCCATCAATGAGGTAGTACTTACCTCTATGAGGACTTCCTACACACACCCAGTATGTGTGTAGACAAAAAATATTACATAAACGGATAAAACATGAACAGTTTTTGTATATATAACTCATTATTAAAAACACAGATAATAATTTACAGCCTAGAATAGATGTTTAATAGGCTTGAATAATGTTTAATAACTAGTAACATATTTAACTAGCAATAAGTTCTACAAAGTCTTTCCAGTAACTTTCATTAAGCTCCAGGTTACAGTTTGCTATCCTGGCATTTTCCTGTAAGAGGAATATATCTTGATATATTGAATTTTTTGTTTCTGCAGGCCGTACAGGCCCCAAGGCAGCAAACCGACCCAGAACCATGATGATTCCCGCCTCCGAGTCCACTGAAATTTGTTCTGTTCAGGGAAGAGTTTACATAAAAATACCTTTTTAAGAACTCTATCAGAATTTACCTGCCTTTTTATCATACAACGGGTGACTTCAATTACCCTTTGGAAAAGGTGTCAGCCTGTATTTTTTTTAAACCTATTATGTGAATGTTTAAACATTATACTCAGTATTGACAAGCACTGGTGCGAGTGTTCAAACAGAATGCAGTTATCTATTAATATGAACCGATGAACACCAGACCTCAATCCATATAAGTTCAAAAGGTGAGTGGATAAGGAGCAGATGATAGAAAAATTAGGAAGAAGAAGCCTTTGTCAGTATTATATTATAGCAAATTTCTTTCTTGCCTTATCAAAAGTTAAGGTTAAGGGTCTTGCTCAAGTACAAAACAGTGGCAGATTGGCAGTACTAGGGCTCAAACCTTCAACCTTTGGATCAACCACCTAGACCCTTAACCATTTGAGCCAGGCACTTCCTGTTTGGCGTTTTGTGAGGTATGTGAGGTAAGGTTAGAAGAGGTCAAGGGACAGAAGAGGGGAGGGGACACAAACTTTCGACTTCTTTGTATGCTGTAACCATTACAATTTCCCTTTGGAGCCAAGCATGTTCTAGCCCCTGTGTACAAAGTGAAGTCCATGAAGACATGGTTTGCCAAGGTTGTTATAGAAGAACTCTAGTTGTCTGCAGAAAGCCTTTATCTAAACAACAGCATTTGTTTAGTATATCTGCATAGACAGCTCATAACTCATGAGATTGCTGTGGATCGGGCCACCTGCAGACTGTCACTGTCATGTCTTTGTGCTTCTGTTGCATCAGTCGGGTCTTCATTAGCATTTATTTGAAAACTTCAGCAGGAAGAAATTAATGTTGGGCCTGTAGTGAACTCTGAAACTGCACTGACCTGTGAGTTCCCCAGGAGCTCTTGGTTGATAAATCCCACTGAGATACAAACTATTGTAGAAAGGACATTATTTACATTTACATTATTTACTGTCCATTATCACCCAAATGAGGATGAGGTTCCTTTCTGAGCCTGGTTCCTCTCAAAGTTTTTTCCTTGCCACCGTCACCTCTGGCTTGCTCATTAAGAATAGATGTAACTTAATTTTAAACTTTTTTTTCTGTTTCCATACTTATGTAATTCTGCTTTGAGACACTGTGAAATGTGAAAAGTGCTATACAAATAAATGAAATAGAACTGAAAATTAAAAGAGTGTTGGATTAACTGGAATGCCAAGTACATGCCAAGCGCCAGGTATAAGTGTCCTTCATCTACATTAGTGACCAACTTCACTAATGCTCTTGACTGAATGGGCAAATACCACAGACAATATACAAAAACCCAGAAAGAGCCTATTATAACAGCAAAGGTGGGCCAAAATATGTAATGGGATGGATCTGGGTGTAATGGTGAATGCCCCACTCGCTCTTGGTTATAAAGCATATGTCTAGCCTTGACCTGTTGATGGGACTTAAGGTGCGTACAGGAAAACTGCTGTGTAGGTAGCTGAGATTGTCCTTTGTCACTGTGCCAGAGTTCAAATGCATACAGAGCATCTAGACATCTTTGGTGCTTGGCCCTTTATAATAATGCTATATAGTGCTTAAGCATCTATAAACAATGTAATTCTAACAAATGCTACATATGTATACTCCTACCCAGACCTAAAAAATAAAGTGACATAGTCACGTAGCAAGTCTAATATCAGTATAGTAAAGTTAACTAGAATGTACATTTCCTGAAGAAAATGTGAATGGTGCTTGCACGTGGCAAGTTCCCCTCATCGTGCTGAGTGTTTTGATATATGACATGTACATGTTGTGCTAACTTTTTGATTTCGCTTATTTGGGGGGCGGGGCTACACGTGACATCAGTTCCCCTCATAGGGCTGAGTGTTTTGATATATGACATGTACATGTTGTGCTAACTTTTTGATTTCGCTTATTTTGGGGCGGGGCTACACGTGACATCAGTTCCGCTCATAGGGATGAGTGTTTTGATATATGACATGTCCATGTTGTGCTAACTTTTTGATTTTGCTTATTTTGGGGGAGGGGCTACAAGTGACGTCATGTGAATACCCGGTGGGGTGCCAATACTTTTGGACAAAAGTTGCTACTGAAATAAAACTTTGTCCGGTGTAAGGTCCTAAAGGAGCTGGTCGAGTTTGGTGTAAATTGCTCAAAAAATTCCCGAGTTATAAACTTCCATTATTTATAATGGAAGTCTATGGGGGAAAAAAACCCTTTGAGCTTCCGTACCGTGAATTCCGGAATTCCAATCGCTTATAAAAGTCATAGCACACCTGTCCTCAATAAGCCGGTCGATTTCACACCTCATTCATGGGTCTAGGACAAAAGCTGCGGGACAAGTTATGCGCCGAAATTTTGTCCGGCAAGATAATAAGAATGTTGCTTTGCAAGCACCATTAATGATCTAATGACAAACTGCAGTGCATGGTACATACAGTGGGATGTACTTATAGTAGTGTTATTGGTTATTGGGTATTTTTATTAGGTTCACAGTCTAAGCCAACAATTAATGTGTCAAAAACAAGACCTCAGATATTATTCTAACTGAAGGTTTATTTACATTATTTTATTAACACTACTACCCTAACTCTAACCCTAACCCATTTCACTACCTAACACTGTAACATGACTGCAGCATGACCTTTCACCACTCCCTCACCACTCCCCCAACAACTGCCTATATAGCAGTACACCAGTCACACTCACACACACCTACACAATGGCTACTTGCATCAAAAACAAAGTGCTAGCTTGCTAGTTGCCCAGCTGAAAATGCTGACTGAAAGCAGGAGGGAGCTTGAAAAGCTATTTACTGCCAATAGCGATAAATCTGAGTGTCTAATATGTGGATTTGATGTGGCTTCTACTTAAAAAAAATAAATAAAGTTTTATATATATATATATATATATATATATATATATATATATATATATATATATATATATATATATATAAAAAACATGCTAGTAGGAAATAAAAACAGCAGGACAATTACGGGCATCCAAGGCTGAAGAAGTGCCTCCGTCAAAGCTATGTTGAAGAAAGCAAAAATCACAGATTGATAATGCAGTAAAAAGACAACATTGCTAAAATGAAAAAAAAAAAAAATGCCGCTGCAGTTAAATGGACAATGTCCAAAGAATGTCCCAAAACTAGTTACATTACAACATTGAAATGTTGCTACTGCAGTATCTCTATAACACAATGCAAAGGGAGTTGATTTGATTTTAGCACAGGATTGTGGATATTCTGCAAAACTGAATTCCCACTAAGTACAGTAAGTGTCTGGAAGGTGGGAAAATTCTACACACTAATACACAGGCTGAGACAAGTCTGCTAACATTTGGACACATTTTAAGTAAAAAAAAAAATGCCGCTATCCAACTTCTGATTGGAAGGTCGTGAGTTCAAATCCCATGTCCACCAAGTGTCCGCTGCTGGGCCCTTGAGCAAATTCCTTAAGCCTCATTTACTCAGTTGTATAAAAATTATAGTTGCTCTGGATAAGGGCATACAACAAATGCTGTAAATGTGAACAAAAAGTAGTGTATGCATTAAATGTGCACTTTATTCACATTAAATCATCAATTAAGAAACAGAAATTCAATGAATGGCACAAAACGAACCCAAGCTGATCTTTATTTCCTGTACATCGCTGAGATCAGTGCGGATTTAATAGATTTAACAAAGCTGTTATGTGGTAAAAAGAGATGATGGGGAGGAGGAGGCACACAGGGAGTACAGCATGACTAAGGACAAAAATATAGAAGCCTATAATTCAAACTGAAAGCACCTGATTCAAAGAGCAATGAATATATTCAGGTCAAGCTGGTATTAAGTTTTATTAACGTTTGCTAATCCTGATCTTTGTGGTAGGTATTTCTAAGTCATTTTACTAATATCCTGAATGGATATGAGAAGTATGTGCATGTCTGTTCTAGCAAGATCTCCAAAAGTTAATTGGAGTCAGGCCCTGTCCTATAACAAATGCAAACGAAGTCTGGATCCTAATAAAGTTCTCAGAAAGATCAGTTTATTTGAAGCATGCCTCAAACAAAACTCATTTCAGAGTGGACTTTGGGCTTCCAGGGGAACATTGGCACCTCTTCTAATTCATGATTATTGGAGTTTTTTAAATCGTGAGCTTCTAATTTGGTTAGGTTTGCGGAAGGATCTGTATGTGAAGCACATTCGATTGGTGAGTTTTGTATCTAAGATCATGACTGGCATTTTGGATGTAGAGGAACCATCTCAGAGTCACCATATTGCCTTACATTACTAATTGCTGTGATCCAAAACATGATATTGTATATAGGGGGATGTTAAGGTGTTGGACTACTGACCAAAAGGTTGAGAGTTTGAATACCAGGGCTACCAAGCCTTTGCACTAGGCCCTTAACCCTCAATTGCTCTGCTGTAGAATCACTCTGTATGAAAGGGTTTCTGCTAAATGCAGTAAATGTACTATACATAAAATCTAACGATAGGTTTAGTCACATTACACACAAATCACCTACAACACTGAACATTTGTTAAATGTTTAGATATCCATATACAGTGGTGTTAAAAAGTGTTGGCCCCTTCTGATTTTTTTTTTTGCATGATTGTCACACTTTAATGTTTTAGATCATCAAACAAATTTAAATATTAGTCAAAGATAACACAAGTAAGAGGGGGCCAACACTTTTTCAAACCATTGTATGTTTGGCTATGTAGTCTCCTTATTTATTTATTTAATTTAAAATTGATCCTGTTTTCAAATTTATCATTATACACATTAATGTATGCATTTTCTGTGCTGCATATCCTACACAGGGTCACCAGGGGCAGAAGGTGGAGCACAAGACAGGGTACATACAACACAGGTCTTTGGACTGGGGAAGAAAACCTTAGTTTCTTACTTCTTTAAATCCACAACTAGCATTTTCGCGAGCAAACTAACTAACTAGACCAAGTTAACAAATCTCTGAATCAACAAATCACTTCATTGATTATGTCTAATCTACCTCATCAGACAAGGATTTTTCAGGACAATTTTATTGGGACACAGCAAAATTTTATTGGGGCTCATACCAAAATACAAAAAAACAATATTTACATGTGCAGACTTCCTTCTACATGGAGAATTGGTTTGATGATTGAGATGATTAAAATCCGCTACAAAGCAGTTGAGTGAAAGATCATACAGTCGAACCTATTTGACCGGCAAGTTAAACTTTTTTTTTTGGCTGTAAGTATAATAATAAATCTAAAAATTAATGCGTGACAACATATTTGAATTTAAGCTATAATTTTCTGATATTTGCTTGATACAATGCTTTTTCACTGTATATCATAAATGGTGTTTCAGAAATATGTGTGTGTGGGGGGGGGATCTGCAAGGTCTCACATGCAATCATGGATGATCCTGTTTTTAATGGCAATCCTGTTCTTCTGTCTTGTGCTTACTTTTCTTCTGTGTATTGATTATATTGTGCTGCACTTATCGTATATAACTTTTAACTAGTCCCCTGTACAATATGCCTTATGTGTTGGAATGTTCCTAGGGGCTCCATTTATTTACCTGTATACTGTCTATGGATGGAATGACAATAAATTTGACCTGGCTCAGTAATGAGCCCAACAGTGTGGTAGGATACAATACAAGCACCCGGTTGAGCAACTGGGGATTTGGCTAAAAGGCCCAACAGCAGGTCCCTGGCAATCCTGGGATTTCAACTGTCAACCATCTAATCAGCAGCACAAGAGCTAAAATTCAGAGCTACCAGTTGGAAGATTTTATCAGAAACCACTATTTTTTATTATATTAAAACAAATTTGAATTATTAACAGCAATATGGTGTCTGCTGATAAAGGTGGCAGCCTTGATAAAGAACGAAATAAAGGTTAGTTTGTGTATGTTGTGTAATATTTGAGCATTACGTTGTTTAGGACTGAGCCAGTCAATGTAATAAACTGTATAATTGATATAAAATTCTGATAAAATATTTGTGAAAAGATTTACAGTGTATTCTTTTATTGGTTACCTATATAACATAGTACAGTGAAGCAACACTGCAAAATTAAACAGTAGTTATACAATAAATCATTTCTTTGCAAATAGGTTTAAGTCACACTATGTCATGCTTTTTTTTTTGCACCGAGTGCTTACATATCACTTTAAACATACAATATATGAGCAAACGTTTGTAGACACCTGACCATCACACCCATATCAGCTTGCTGCACATGTTGTTCCTCTCATCTGGAAATGCTTTTTACAAGATTTGTGTGGAGTGAATCTGTGGAAATTTGTGGCCATTCAGCCAAAAGAGTATTAGTGACATAGGGCAAGAAGCCTTGGGTGAAGTCAATGTTTCAGTTCATCTAAAAGGTGTTGAGGTTGAGGTCAGTGTTCTGTGCAGGCCACTGGAGTTCATCCACACCAAACCATCAAACCATGTTTTCATGGACCATGCTTTGTGCACAAGGACATGCTGGAAAAGGAAAAGGCTTTCCCCAAACCGTTGCCACATGAATACAATTGTCTTAAATGTCATTGTATTTTATAGCTTTATTACCCTTCAGTGGAACTAAGTGGCCCATTATATTCATCACTCCAGAGAAGACTTGCTCCAGAGTCCAATGTACTTTACACCACTCCAGCTGATGCTTGGCATTGCATATATTGATTGTAGCCTTGTGTGCAGCTGCTCGGCCATGGAAACCCATTTCACGATGGTCCGTGAATCAAGGCTATGTGCTTGATTATTGATTATAGATTATAGACCTGTTAGCTATTAGTATAGCTGAAACACCTGAAATCAATAACTATGGTGGGTGGCTATATACTTTTGGCCATCTAAAATATTAAACAAATATGTAGATAAATTAAATGGCAGCAGTTTATTCAGTAAACAGTGACAAAACTCTCAAATAAACAGTTTTTATTTCTCTAGTTTACAGTGCATTGGTTCAAGTGCATCAAGTAAATCAAGACAAAAACTAACCCATGAAGTCCAAGGAACTGTCTGCGTATGTCTGTGACCAAATTATGACAAGACATTGGGGTATAAAAGACAGGGGTATAAAATAAGTTCAAAGGTTTTGAGCATTCCCAAGACCACAGTGACCTAAATAATGGAAGAGTGGGCATTTTGGCTAAATTGGTCAACTGGGAAAGAAGGGCTTTGGTCTGGGAGGTAAGAAATAACCCAACGATCAATCTAAAAGAATTCCAAAAGTCTGGGGCAGAGATGGAATAACCATTACTGTAGAACTCCTTAAATCAGGCCTTCATGAGAGCATAAGAAACTCTGGCAAACTGAGGAAGAAGATTCTCTGGTCTGGTGAAAAACACTGGTGAAAAACAGGCACTGCACATCACTTGACTAAAATCATTCCTATAGTAAAACATGGTGGTGGCAGCATCATTTAAGGGTTTTTTCAGCAGCAGGGACAGTGAGACTTGTAACAATGGATGGAAGGATGTATGCAGCCAAATACTGGAACATCCTTGAATAAACACCTTTTTCAGAACATGTGTAACCCAATCATCCCACAAGGGGATGAGGAGAAACCTTAAAATTAAGGGTAACCACTAGTGTGTTTCTTTTTACAACATTTACTAGTAGCATCACAAAGAATCCAAAATGGCAAAAAGATCAGACAAACAAAAACAAAGAAAGAAAAAGAACTATCTTGTAACCGTTACAGACAACAGGGTTCCCAATCCTATCTAGTGGTAGTTGCTGCTCTGCAAATAAGTGCACGCTCAAATTACAAATCAAACAAAAAAAACCCCATTCAATCCGTACTCCACAGCAAGAGTAAATCATAACCTCAAACCACAACAAGCTGTTTCCCCCACATTAACAGAATACACCACATATATAAGGTAAAGGAAACCCCATGGTCATTAGTTGGTCCCAGATAAATGAAAAAAACAAGAAAACAAATAACCATTAAGCCATCAATGCTTTCAATAAAAGTAAACGGCAATCATGCATCATCTTTACAATTCAGTTATAGGCTGCTATGCTGTTCAATAATCAATTGGTCTTTTCATCTGCTATAACACAGCCTTGAAAATCACCAAACAGCTTTTCTTAGCACATGGTACACAAAGAGGAAGTCACCAAGTTTGACTTCCTTTTATACTCTCTTGACTCCTGGGATTTGTGATGAAGATTGCTGTCTAACATCCCCTCAACAATAGGTGTGACTGGTGACTGTGAAGGTTAAAGTATATTACAGTATATAATAAATGTTGCAAGAATCTGAGCAGCAAAATGTAATACACAATGATTTGGCCTCCAAATTCCCTAGTTCTCAATCTGATCTGTGGGATGTGCTGGACAACAAACTCAACACATATAAAGGGAGGAGGTGGGAATCGAACCCCCAACCCTCATGGAAAAATTATTTATTTATATATTCATTTATTCGTTCACTTCCTTTGTTTCTTACTTCTTTAAATCCACAACTAGCATTTTCATGAGCAAACGAACTAACTAGCCCAAGTTAACTCTTCTGAATCAACAAATCACTTCATTGATGATGTCTAATCTACCTCATCAGACAAGGATTTTTCAGGACAATTTTATTGGGACACAGCAAAATTTTATTGGGGCTCATACCGAAATTTAAAAAAAAAGGGAAGGATTCAAAATACACAATTTAGGGCTACAGAGAGCTATGGGCTACTGATAGCTATCTAACAGCATAATAGGAAATGTCCTGTGTTTTAATCACCCCCACTTACATTCTGTCACACTAATGAAAGCTTAGTCGAAAGTCGAATCTCGCCTCGTTTCTTTTGTTATATGCTTCTAGGAGTCTGAATCAATCACAGAAGTCTGTTCCATTATTATGTTTCAGTCACTGTACTTTTATAATGTGAAATGATTACATATGATAATGCTGATGTTCTTGTTGGTTGCTGCTTCAAAATGTATAGCATTTTCCAGGAGGTGATATAGGCCATATAAAAGAACGTATTTTCTAAGCTCAATATGGTTTACAACGGCTATATATTTAATTCAAACAATATTTACATGTGCAGACTTCTTTCTACATGGAGAATTGGTTTGATGATTGAGATGATTAAAATCTGCTACAGAGCAGTTGAGTGAAAGATCATACAGTCGCACCTGTTTGGCCAAACATGACCAATCCTTGGAGGTGCCACCTCACAACTTATAGGACATAAAGAATCTGCTGCTAATGCTTTGGTGCCAGATACCCCAGCATACATGTGGAGTCTATGTCTTCAAAGAACTGTTTTGTTGGCACAAGCGGAATCAGCACGATATTAGACAAATGGTTTTGATGCTATAGCTGATTGTTGTACATGAATCTAAATAGCACTTGTTTGATCATCTTCAGAGCATTACTGTTTTAACAACATGAACATGACCCAGTGATATGCAATCATCTTTCAACCTGGGTGGAAGCTTGAATGGCAATGTGTCCTTCATGGCATTAAAAGAAAAAATTGTGTTTGTTCAAAAGGTTTACATGCTTGTCCGCACATAGATCTATAGATAGATGGATAGATAGATAGATAGATAGATAGATAGATAGATAGATAGATAGATAGATAGATAGATAGATAGATAGATAGATAGATAGATAGATAGATAGATAGATAGATAGATACTGGTTTTCTAGATCACAAACTAAGCGCACTATCAGTCAAAAAACTGTTGGGGAGATAAAATAGTAAGAAAAGCACACAGCCAACTTTTTTTTGTTTTTTTGTTTGAAGATAATCTAAGTACTTTAGAAAGAGATTTGTTCGTGGATAGCATTTGAAGACATTCAGTGACTCAGCTGTTTGGAAACCTAGAGAAAGTTTATTGAAGCACCTAGGTGCCAGAGAATAGAAGATCCTTGATGTATACCTTTCTTGTATTCTGGGAGATGGTTGAATCAGTCAAGCAGTGCCGGAGGATCTGATGGAGTGCAGTACAGTGTGGGGTCTGACAAGCGTTTTGAGATATTCTGGTCTTTTTTTGGATTTTTAGGTAAGTGTTATCAGTGTTATAAGCATGATGTGGGCAGCTACCGGAAGCCAGTGGAAGAAGAACATGAATTGGGTGGTGTGGAAGAATTTAGAATGGTTGAAAAGAAGTCATGTAGCTGTGTTCTGTATTAGTTGCAGAGCTCGAATGTCTACATAAGTGGACGTGCCAGAAGCCAGTTACAGTAGTTCAGTCACAAAATGACAAAGGACTGAAGAAGCACCTGCGTGCCCTTGTGTGGGTAGAAATGGAAGAATCCTTCTGATGGCATAATGGAGAAATCTGCATGAACTTATTACAGCGTAGCAATGTGAGAGAAAAAGGACAGTTGATTGTCTATGGTTAAGGTTGTTTGCAGTAACCGAAGGTCATAATTTCTGATGAATTCCTGTATACACATTCAATACCCAGCCCAATTATCAAATTAGTAAAAAGACAAGGAGAGTTCCATTTGAAACGATTTCATTAGAATGAATTAACTATTGCTATGCTTTCTAATTTTATCCTGATTATAGATAAAATCTAATTTAATCTTAATTAGCCATAGCAATACTAAACGAATAATTAAACAGTTGCAATAACAAAGGTCAGACTCTCCAAAATGTGCCCCTGTAGTAGGGGTAGTCATTTCCACACACCTACACAGCAATAAGATACCTGTTTTCACATCCAGCACAGTAATGGTTAAAAAAAACAATACTCTCAATTAACTCAGCAGTTAGTAATGTGCACCAGTGAAAATAATAATTACCCACAATCACAGCTAACTCCTACTTAGCGTAAGGGCCACACACTTTAATTAGGATGTGTTTTTGTTTTTTTTTACATTTGTCATTATGAAAAAAATCAATAAAAACCCAAATAAATCAAGGTAAATACAAAGAATCTAATTTTCTTTTAGACTGTGTACTTGAGCAAACATCATGGAGCCATTTTCTCCTGTTTATTGAAATTTGAAGACTAAATTTGGTCATCTTGAGTGAGTTTGTGCAGTTAAACTGTCAGACAAATAAGGAACCAGAGCGTGCTCAGTAGATAGAGGCAGCTGGACCCTGGGTCTGCCTCTTGCCTCGTCCAGATATGGATCCACCCGTTGCTTCCAGACAGGAACACACATTGTATCAAATGAGAAGCACAAATTAAAATGGCAATCATGATCTAAGAGTGGTACTCACAGCATTATTAATGAATAATATATAAAATGTTAAATTGTAATCCTATAATTTTTCAGGTATATTGATAATACCGTATTGACCCATAAGCTTTGAGTGATGACAGATTGAGCTGCCACTTGCTAGCTAGTGAAATTGGCTAATCCATCATGTTAAGTATTGTACTAACTGAAAATAAATATTAATAAACATTTAAACTCAATAAAAGCTGTTTTTAATCACTGCTCTCCATGATATTTATGAAAAAAATTTATATTTTCTGAAATATAAGTATGTTCCAGATTCCATTTTTTCAAAACTAAATTATACCAAATTATAATCGCAATAAAATTTTCTATTACTATTATTGTGTTTTTGTTTAACCGCACATACAATGTCTGTATGAAAATGGAGAATGGAATGCAGCCCATATCACCAGTGCTTTGTTCCATTAGTCACTAAGAGAGAAAACTTTACTGAGAGTGATAAAGGTTTTGTACCCTCTACAATCCAAACACTGCATCACTAATAGCTTCACCAGATGGCATCCAGATGAACGCCACCGAGTTTTGACATGGTTTCTTGTATAGTATGTGCAGGCAGCACAATACAAACCTGATTGGAACCTTGGTCCTGGCAGTGAGAAACCTAGGCCAGGATATATGGCAGCCACAGTTGCTTTTTTAGGCAGTGACTGCATCAGATCAGTGGCCCCTAATGACAATTTTGCGATGGAAAACTACAGTTCTGTTTCAGGAATCAAGGGCCTCATCAGTATTAGACTCTCTTCCACGTTTGCCGCACTGGACAAGCTTGTTCCCCCTTGGAGAGAATATTGATAAAAAAGAAGACCCGTTGGTTCTATTCAGCATAATTCCTAGTTGAGTGAAAGGATAGTGGTTTTTAACTGAATCTAGATAGTCTAGAGCTGAACTGGTTTCTAAAATACATTTTATGTCCTAGACAATAAGAATATTCATGCTGTGCAGCTGCAAGACTGTTTGCCGTCAGAGCACTGATGCTTTTTGAGTTTTGCCTTGAAGCACAGGCATTCAGATTCACATTCATCTGGCCTCTTTCTATTTCCACAGGTGTTCTTAAGCGGTATGCAGGCAGCCATTTGACTGACTCCTATGCATCCCCACCAAAGAGCAGGTCACACAATTCACACATATACTAGCTGTAGATTCATTGAGAATGCTAGCTACCTTGTCATCCCAAAGTGCAAAAGACATGTCATCACTGGCCAATTTATTCAAGCAGGTTGCTGTATGTGGTCCCAGATTCGATAGTTTCTTCTTCGAGCAGCCTTCAAAATTGGGCCTTTAGCCTAATTCACAGCCAAAACACTACAGACAGATGTGCCTTGTCTGCTGGAGATGCAACACTTTTCTTACAAAAGCAACCAAATTTGGAGTGGTGCCCCATGTCAGAGAGATATTCATCATGGGAACCTCAATCAGGGCTGTGGTATGGTGCCTGAAGCACAAGAAGCATGTGGAGCCCTAGTGTAAGAGTAGAACAAAACAACCTGCTGGAACTTTAGGCAGTCAAATGTCCTCAAATTGCTCAAAGCAGTGCCTATTGAGGGTAAGGAGAATTACGAGAAAAGAAAGGTCTCTCCTTTATACCAAAACAGAATGGAAAGAAACTTCTGTTAATTATTTGTAGTTGATTGTATTGGATTCATGAATTGCACATCAGTAAAACACTGGCTTTGATTGTTCCATAATATGTTACATTGACCTCCAAATGGTCAATATTTTCAACCCCTATAAAGGAGCCTTCAGGAGCAGAAAAGCATAGTCATGATCACTGGCAAAGACATATAAGCCATGTGAATTTATAGGAATTTTCTATGTATGGTTGTAAATGTATCTCTGACTACTTTTACCATCATACTCTGGTTTATTTCATCATGCAGAAATTTCTCAACATACACTAATGACTAGTTTGGGGGGAATTTTATCAGTATCACTGTAATTCAGAGAGATTGAGTTCAAATGACCTTGCAGTGGTGCTCTGAGGATTTTTAAGATTCACCTTTCTAAGGATTATACACATTTTAATCGAAACACAAAGTCTTATAATATTAGGTTGTCTTTCAATATCAGACTATTAATATCTCCAAAAAGGTAAACATTCCAATCACACACTGTTGCGAGAATAATGCAGACATTTTGACACTGATTACAAACTGAATTGATTATTCTTGTTTGTTTCTCTGTAGCACATGAAGACATATCACATAGAGGACATAACACCGACCTAGCAAAGTTTTACCAGACCTTGGCTTTTAACCAACTTTGCATTTATCCAGAAATATGATTATGTAAATAAGTAAAGAATAATCTTAACATACTTCCACATGAAATTGATTTTATTCCCCCCTGAAATGGACTGGCACCCCATCCAGTCTTTGTGCCCCAAGGATAGACTCCAGGTTCCCCACAACCCTGTGTAGGATAATATAACATTCAGTAGCCTTATGCAGTGACCTTCTTTCTCCATGATCCAATCTTAACACATAAATGATAAAGTTTCCACCATCTGTATAGAAACAAGTATGATCGTACCCCCCAGTGTCACCCAAATGAGGATGAGGTTCCCTTTTGAGTCTGGTTCCTCTAAAGGTTTCTTCCTCTTATATCTAAGATAGTTTTTCCTCACCATATTTGCCCTAGTCAACTCAGGTTTGTTAAATGGGGATAACTACAAACACATTTAAATATGAGTCTAATATTAATTTTAGACTTATTCTTTGTATACAGATCTACGTACAAACAGTATGTTCTGTAAAGCTGCATTGACACAATGTCCATTGGTAAAAGCTCTATACAAATACATTTGAATGTAATTGAATAGAAGTGCAAGATACAGATCTTGTATAGAAACTGAGACCCAAACAAGAAAGTTGAAACAAGTGCTTGTGTTTAAAGATGGACTACTTTATGTTCTAAAATTGCTCATGGCCCTCAGGCCCTCAATAGCATGTAGTTGTATGGGTATTGTTCATTGGGCTTTGTTGGACGCTGGTAACCCTGGCACATACAGTCTCAGGTTACTTGACACACTTCAATAATTAATTCTGCCTGAATTCAAACTCCAACCCCCTCCACAGTGCAGTGCGCTAATCAGAACCTAATGAGTCTAATTCCACAGACACACCTTGTCTGAACAGAATATGCTTGCATCTTTGGTAGTGTGGAGAGAGTGTGTGGATTTATCATGTAACTTAAGTAAATTGTCTGCAGGAATATGATGCCCAGGACACACCAGTGATTGTCATTCTAGACAAGTGATGTGATCATCTCTACACAATACAGGTACATAATCTGTTTTTCTCTTTCTATTCACTCTCTATGAAGTATGTGAACCACTAATTTCCTCGTGTCTAAAAAAACACTACTCTAATGAGGAGTAGTGAAGCCTGGAGTACAAAATGTTTGTCTATTTACTGCCCAAAAATTAATTACAGTATCATTATGAAGTTGTGTGAGGGATTATTATAATACACATAATTATCAAACCACAATTATAAGCACAGTTCTAATCATCTGTGAATAGGTGCTTAATATATTAAAGTCAAGTTAAACTCTTAATCTGGTAGAATTACGTATAATTACTGTGTGCCTTTGGATACAATTTGGTGATGTCAATAGTTAAAAAACACAGTAGGAATAAATAAAACACATGCGTTTTGTTGTTTTAATTTTCCCGATAAGTAAGACACATCTCTATGGATTTAAGGTATTAAAGCCGGTTGTTTACAACAAGAGAAAGTGTTTCCTCTTTTTCCACTGACCTAATTCACCACTGTCACTCTAGACCCAAGGGTTAAATTGGTGGAATATTTGTTCACAAGAGACGTGTGACTTCATGTCTTATTCACACACATGCAGGTTTAGATTCCACCAGTTCCAACAAGCAGGTTCCAGCCAAAATATACTGGATTTTGTTAAAAGTGTAATGTCTTGAACGTACTCATGATTATCCGTTGAAATTATGCCATTGGTACCCTCTGTCTTTCCCCAAATTTTTGCATGATATGGTTTCAGGAGATCTGTTTGAAGATATACAAGATAAAAATTCAGATTTGAATAACAGGATGGGACAAGGCTGATAATGTAGTCTCTCCACAGGACATATCAGGGCAGAAAATTTAAATTGACATTCACAAGGACAGGCCAGAACAGGAGTGAGCCATTTTTAATATTGTATATATATATATATATATAGTGTGATGAACAGAATTTGTAGAAAAAAAATCCCTGGAATGATTTTATATGAACTCAGTATATATATATATATATATATATATATATATATATATATATATATATATAAACTGTAAATACTATTAATGCTTTTTAATTTAATTTATTATTTATTCATTATTTCATTTTTTTTAAGCCAAATTCCTCAGCAGGAGGTTTTGTGCTGTTCCCATGTCAACATCAATCTGAAAGTGCAAATGCTACACATGCCTGCTTCAATTAACAAGAAGCCTTCCACAATATATCAATCACTATAAGTCAATGTTTCCTGTCATCCCATCCATATGCATGTAAAGTCCCCTGTAAAACTATAGGAACAGCGGGGTCAATTCTTTTGAAGTGAGATTGAAAGATGACGCTGATGAATTGATCTGAATTTCAGCTTTCATTTCCTGATATTTATATCTAGAGTGTTAAAAAAGAGGAACACAGCACCTTTTGTTAAACCACCCATGCTTCAAGTTATAATTGCTGGAGTCTGGATTCCAGGTGTTTCTTGTATCTCAGATATGCCCTTTTAAATTGATTGTTTAAACATTTAATAGCTCTGAATGTCTGTGCTTGGTTTGAGCCCTGGGGTTCACCTGTGAAGTGCATTTGATGCTAAAAACGACAAACCAGATGGATAACATGGAAGACCAGATAGATGCCTATTATAGAAAAGCAAGCCAAAATCAATCAGAGGCAATGCACAAACACTGGGCATGGATAATGGAACAATTTGATGAAATGTCATGAAAAAGAAAGAAACTGCTGGTGTATTAACAACCAGTCACTGAACAGGTTGGATAAGGACAACCACAATGGAAAGGCTAAAGTGTGAGGAAAGAAATAATGCTTGGTGGTGTTAGAGTCATGGCTTTGACTTGCGGGGCTGCTTCAGGAACAAATTCATTTACATGATCACATTTACCCTGTTACTCTGAAAAGATATCTTCACATATCTAGGATCACGTATGTACAGTATTACCCTCCACTCTCTCCAGTTGCTAGCTGTCATATGATATTGCTGGCTGTTTGGTGGGAATTAGCAAGTGGCGTGTTGTCTTATTATCAATAAAAGCAAAGGGGAAATTAAATTTCATTTAAGAAATGAAATAGTTTGGAAAATATGTTTTGATAAATGACAGATATACATTAAGAGAAAAGAACACTGCAGTTTTCTAGCTAACATCCAGACATTCTAATTTGTGCTGCACTTTAATTTGCAGAAGAACTTTAGAGCAACATCATGGAGGCAGTTTGTAAAGCCAGCACTCATCAATCCACAGGCCTTGAGAAGACCATCACTGTTCTCAGGGGCAATGCAAGTCTGGGTATGTTGCTACTGGTCATTGTGTACATGTTCATTTGTATGTACTATATGTACTCAGCACAGCACATGGTTCAAAGATGGTGAAGTAAATGAAAGACCTTTTAGTTATTTATAATAAAATAAATCATTATTAAAATATAAATATGAACAGGAAATAGTGAAAAAAGAAATGCATTATGACTTTGTTTGTAGTATGATAAAATATTTAGATCATATTGTTCGGAAAAAATATATCAACAATCTCAAAGAATGTGTTGACTAAAACAGGTGCTTATTAATTGAGGTTATGAGGTTAAGCCACTTCATTTTATAACTAAAAGAATTCATGGTGTTGCCCAAAGGCTAATTTGAAAATGACGTACCATGGAACTTAACGATTTTTGCAAATCTGTTCATTTCATCATTTTCTGTGTTATAAACAGGAGGCAGAAACAGATGCAATTTGGAGTTTTAATGAGAGACTGGTAAACAATTTCAAAACAGTGTTCAAATGTGTAATCCAAAAACAGGCAAAGGTCAGGCAATCAGCAAGCATCAGCAATGAGGTAGACTCTAAAATTGTCAGCAAGATACAAAACAAAGCCTAAACCAAAACAACACTACACTGGAATAAAGGCTTAGAAAGTTCACATAGATGCACAGTAGGTGTGTGAATAAGTCCTTAATTACAGAGTGAGGTTAATTTAGTCTGGTCACTGTAAACTTGACAAAGACCATTTATGTTGGGAAAACCTTGCCAGTCATATTTGTACCCTGCGCTGTATACTGGGAGACTGAGTATCCTGTCTATTCCAGTGTTGGCCTGAGAGATGTTCTAGGGCCTGACCAAAGGGCTGGGTGAGGGTTAAGACGTTTGGCTGCTTTGATATGCTCAAGGTTCTTATGGTCACTGAATATGGTGAAATGATGTACAGCCTCCTCCAGCCTTTCGATTCTGCTAGCAGTTCTCTGTTCCCGATGCCATACTTTTGCTCAGCCGATGATAACTTCTTAGAGTAGAAGACAAAGGGGAGAAGTGTAGCCTTGTTTCCAAACTGCTGTGATAGAATGGCTTCCGCTCCTGGATCCGACTTCTCTGACATCCACTATGACATTTTGGGACGAATCCGGATGCTTTAGGAACAAGGCCATGGTGAATGACTTACTTTGAGCTTTCTGATAGCCTCCTTGGCTGTTCCATGCCAGATGTTCAGGTTTGTCTGTAAACTTTGAGTCATTAACTTCTACTCTGAAAGTTTTTGAGTACTGTAATCTGTCTGCTATAGGATCCTATTTTTTTCCTGTGCTTTTCCTTGGGCTGTGCTTTTCCTTGGTCCATGTATAGCAGTTAATAATGGTGCTTTAAATTGATTTGATTGAGTCCTTTGCAACTCAAAGGGTGAATTGAGTTATGTCTGGAGCAGAACCACAGGTCTTGGTCCTGATATTCTGAGTGGAATTTTATCAGCTGGACTTTTACTATGGTTGATGCTAACAAGAGCCAAATTAGTTATAGGAAAAGTGATATATTTTCTTATCTTTTCAGGATATTTTTTTCAGGATATCTGTGGGTCATTGAAAGGAGCCCTCATTTGATAAGTTGTTTAGAGGTCATGTCACCAGGAAAGAGATGTGCCCCTGGTCCAATGTGCTGACTTGGAGGATGGAGTGTTATAATTCCATTGCCAATTGTTCATTCATTCATTCATTCATTTTCTACCGCTTATCCGAACTATCTCGGATCACAGGAAGCCTGTGCCTATCTCAGGAAACCGGAGTACCCGGAGGAAACCCCTGAGGCACGGGGAGAACATGCAAACTCCACACACGCAAGGCGGAGGCGGGAATCGAACCCCCAACCCTGGAGATGTGAGGCGAACGCGCTAACCACTAAGCCACCGTGCCCCTCCCATTGCCAATTGGTTCTCCATCAATAGTGTGGATACACAGAGGATGTAGTAAAGGTTGCGTGGAAATGTTCAATCTGTTTAGTTTGCTTGGTTGCAAATGAAATTGCCGGGATATCCAGAGTGGATCCGATGTAATCACTATCTGAGTGTGGAATTCCTACTTTCAGTGTGAACGATTGGTGAGACAGTGTATCTATTTTGGCCATGGCATGGAGGAGGGATAGTCTCACAAAGTGGTCAAGCTTGCCAGAGTATAAACATAGCATTGAAAAAACCTTAAGCTATAATTCACCACCTATGGTGTAAAATAAAGTGAGACTTTCATTACTTTAGGCGTGTAAAGGGGGATCTTTTTTGTTAGTATTCAATATTTCAGTATTCCTTTGCTGAAATGTTTTATGCAAGTGAATATTAATAGGTCTTGAGATTAAAGTCGACAGCTGATAAAATCTTTTTATCAGCAAAAATAACAATCGACATGCCGAAAGTCCTATTTTTAAATCAGATTATACTAGGCCAAATGATTATTAAAAAAATCTTATGTATTGTGTTTTTTTTGTTTTTTTTTGCTGTAAAGGCTTCGATAAATTAGGTTTTCTTTTCCACTTTCTTTTCTGTGTATGATACTTTTGTTGATGGATTATTAGATTGTGTTTTCCCAGAAGAAAATTATCCAGTGAATAATTATTTTATATGCTATTACTAAAAATACTTTGATGAAACACATTTTCCCTGTTGATTGTGCTCACCTGTGTTGTGTTTTCAGATTAGTCACACTATTTATTTTTCTCTCGCCAGTTGTACTCGTTAGTGTTGTACATCAGGCTTATGTTTCTCTGTCTTTCTGATTACTGTTTGCACAGTGAATAGCTTTTGTTTCCTATATAAATTTTCCTTGCCTTTCTAGCCTAGCCTAGCCCATTGTCGTCTAATTTGTGTCTTTTTCCCAAACCTGTTTATTCTTTTATTTATTTCACATTAAAATCTTCTGCACCTGCGTCCGTCTTCACCTCCCTTTCACGAGAGTAAATGTACTGTATTAACGTTAATTAAAGTTCCGCTCAGGAAAAGTGAATATATTAAATGAACAGAAAGTGTTTATCCATTTCATAAGGATGACATGAAATCAGTTGTGTTTTGGCTGCTAATGATTAAAGCTTTTGTGATGCTATGGTGAGAAATAAACATAGATAGATGTTCATCTAGCAGTTTTGTATTTCTTATAAAAAATACTCCAAGGTGTTATGGGGAAAATAATCAACCATTGAGTTTTTTCTTTCTATCATAGGCAACATTAACTTTGACTCCATTTAGTAGCTCTTCTGTGGTGTGTAGGTAGTAGTCTGTCAGATCTTTATGCTTGCTTGTTTTGGGGATGTCCCAGTTGTCCCAGTCGTCTAAGCCATGACAATCTGGCCCTTGTCAAAGTCTCTCAGAACTTTATGCTTGTCCATTTTTCCTCTTCCAACACATCAACCTCGAGAACTGACTGCTCACTTCCTGCCTAATGTATCCCACCTTTTGACAGCTGCCACTGTAACAAGATAATCAACATTATTCACTTTACCTGTCAGTGGTTTTAATGTGCACTTGTGTGTGTGTGTGTGTGTGTGTGTGTGTGTGTGTGTGTGTGTGTGTGTGTGTGTGTGTGTGTGTGTGTGTGTGTGTGTGTGTGTGTGTGTGTGTGTGTGTGTGTGTGTAGGTATGACAGTGAGTGCTCTAAGAGATGGCTCAGGTATATTCATCCGTTCAGTGGTTAATGGAGGTGCTATAAGTAAAGATGGCAGACTGAAAGTGGGAGATGGAATCCTAGCCTTGAATGGAGAAGCTACGACCAATCTCACTAATGCTCAGGCGAGAGCTATGCTACGCAGACATTCACTTATTGGACCTGAGCTCAGGTATGAACACACATGCACACAAACTACTACACATTATTCTTATTTCTTGATTTATAGGAATTTGTACTACAGCAGATTTCATTTCATTTATAACAATTCAATTGCAGTTCTGTGAATAAACCTTTATCTTTGCTTTCAGTATTTCATTTAAAAACTTCTCCTGCATGCACTGTTAAGCTATCTTTGAGAAGGTCCAGGGAATGTTTAGTCATATCACTTTGTCTATATTATTTCTTCACCAGGAGCACATTAGGATGTAAAAGAGAATCACTTCTAAAGAAAATGTGATCCAATTGAATTCATCTTAAATTGGCTATTAATGTGAGCATATGTGAGCATATTGCCATGTGTTAAAAATGCTGGAACCTGTGTTTATTCACACCAACTTGGGATGTAATGATAAAGAAATAAATATTTAAAAATATTCAAGAAGGAAAAGATGTTTGTAGTTCTGCAAAGACCAAAAAATATTTTTTCTCTCTTCTGTTTTGTATGAAATGCTGTTAAAAAGCTTTAAAGAGTTCCTCTAACACAAGCTCTGTGAATGCCTCTATTTCTGAGACCAAATTGTTTTGTATTAGTTAAATATGAAATTGAGCGTTTCAGAATGCAGCCACTCTCTAAAAAATCACCAAAACGCCATGTGCTAATTTACTCTCATCTGCTGCCTTTCCACAAAATGCTACATAATTTATGCCACTCCATTTAAAGTCAGTGGCAGTTCAATGTCAAAGCTTGTCAGTAAACGTGGCCAAACATAACCCCTTAGCTGGCTTCCCACTGTAATGCCCTACAGCCATGCTCCAGTACCTCTGATCTAATGCACAGGTGCCAAACACTGGTCCTGTTCTCTCTGCTCTAACACATTCATTTCCACTCAGGAACCATTGTTAATGAGCTGATTTTTTGGATCAGTTGTGGGGAAATATTAAAATGTGTGGAACTAAGCATGTAAGTGGTGCAAACAAAACATAGTCGTCAGTCACCAGGAGTCTAAGAGCGCTAAACAGGATGTGATCATTTTCATGAAGATTTCGGACCTGATAAGAGGCCAACCCTGTGAGGATCCTGAGGCATCTAGAGATGTACCAACTCCAGCTGGATTCTGCTTTATGAGGATCTCAAACATTCAGAGAAGATGCCAACTACATGTGGTCTTTGAGGACAACAACCTCCTAATCAATACACAATACATAGACTATGTACTGTACAGTATGACTATAGAAAGGACATTATTCATAATAACACTCTTTATAACAGTTCTACCAATATAACCATCTCCCTCCTCTGTACATGTCCAAACCATCTTAATCTAGCTTCTTTGACCTTGTCCCTAAAACAGCCAACCTAAGCTGTCCCCCGATGTGCTTGTTCCTAATCCTGTCCATCCTCGTCACTCCTAAAGAGAACCTCCACATCCTCATCTCTGCTACCTCCATCTCTGCCTCATGACTTTTCCTCACTGCTACAGTCTTTAACCCATACACCACAGCTGCTCTCACTACTGTCCTTTACATCTTTCCTTTGATTTTTGCTGACACTCTTCTCTCACACAACACTCCTGACACCTTTCTCCATCCCACTCCGACCCGCCTGTCCATCACCATAGCAAACAAGAAGGGACTCAAAGTCGATCCTTGATGTAGCCCCACCTCCACCTTGAACTCCTCTGTCCTCTGTTTGACATCTCACTGCTGTCATACTCCTCTCATACATATCCTGAACTACGACATCCTTCTCTGCCACTCCTGACATCCTCATACAGTACCATAGCTCCTCTCTCGACACCCTGTCATACACTTTCTCTAAATCCACAAAGATGCAGTACAGCTCCTTCTGACCAACTCTGTACTTCTCCATTAACATTCTCGGAGCAAAAATTGCATCAGTGGTGCTCTTTCTGGGCATGAAGCCATACTGCTGCTCACAAATATCCACTTCCATTCTTAGCCAAGCTTCCACTACTCTTTCCCATTGCTTCATTGTGTGGCTCATCAACTTTATACCTCTGTAGTTGCTACAACTCCCTTGTTATCGGCACTTGAACTTTTCTCCGCCACTCCTCAGGCATCTTCTCACTCTCTAAAATCCTGCTGAACATTCTACATAAAAACTCTACTACTGTCTCTTCTAGACACTTCCACACCTCAATAGGAATGTTATCTGGACCAACAGCCTGTCCATTCTTGATTCACCTCAGAACCGTCTTAACCTCATCCTTTCTAATCTTTGCTATTTCCTGTACAATACAATATACTATATCATAATATGCAATATTCACCTCTTCCTGCCGTATTTCCCTCTCATTTTTCTTATTCATCAGCTCCTCAAAATACTTTTTCCATCTTCTTTGCACACTCTCTTCGCCTATTAGCACCTTTCCAGTCCTATCTTTAATCAAATTGATGACATTCAACATCATCTCTTCAATTTCTAACTTTAAACTCATGACCCTGTCTGACAGTATTTTCACCTCTAAAACGTTCCTCACAAACCCATCCTTCAGGATTAATCCTACACCATTTCTCTTCCTATCCACACCATAATAAAAACAGTTTGTGTCCCCCCCAATATTACGTACGTTGCTCCTCTTCCACCTGGTCTCCTGCACACACAGTATATCTACCTCCCTTCTCTCCATCATGTCCACCAGCTCTCTACCTTTCCCTGCCTTGTACCAACATTAAGAGTCCCTATTCTTAAACCTATACTCCTGCCTTTCCTCTTCTTTCTCTGCCTACAAACCCCATCCTTTCCTTCCTCGACCAACAGTAGTCCAATTTTCGCCGACACCCTGTGGGTCAACTGCGTTAAGACAATGTCCATCGTTAAAAGTGTTATACAAATAAATTTTAATTGAATTGAATTTGAATCTGTGAGCTCATGTATAAGGAAGAGGGCAGATTTTCTCAGAGTATTTTCTATAGCATGAGAATTAGTTTGTATGTGTCTTGGAGAGCAAACACACATGATAACCATCACCCCCTGACTGGTAGCTGCCGTATGATGAGGAGAGCTGGATCGTGGATGGAAAATGGCCAAGACTAAATTTTGAAACCTAGAGACAAAAACATCAACCCACATCTCTTCAGTTTCAGGGGAAAACTAACAGACTTGGCAACCAGTTTACTGACACATACAATGCATTTGTTTATGCTTACCCGTCTCCTGATTTTTTTATATTCTTATATTACCAGTGTGACTTATGTACCTGCCGCATTCCTTGATATGCACCGGGCCATCCAATCAAAACAAGATGTTAAGGCAAGCCGAGCTACTGCCATCCAGTCGAAACAGGAAATGAAACTGGGCAAAGCTACTGTCGTCCAATCTAAACAGGAAATGAAACCTGGCCAAGCTACTGTCATCCAATCAAAACAGGAAATAAAACTAGGCCAAGCCACTGTAGTCCAATCAAAAAAGGAAATAAAAGTAGGCCAAGCCACCGTCGTCCAATCGAAACAGGAAATGAAAATGGGACGATCCACTGCTGCCCAAGCCTTACAGGGACAAACACTTGACACAGCCTTTACAAAGTTGTAAGTAAAAAGTAAAACACTCAAGAAACACTTACACAATAGCTCTTATAAAATAGAACTTATCAACAAAATATTTATAAATATGCTTGCATTTTCAAATATTAATGACAAACACATTTTTAGGGGCTGTAATCCTGAACAAAGCAAAGTAGAAGGAGGAAGAGTGATTGAAAAATCCTGTCGAGAAAGAGCGAAGGAGCAAGCAGAGAACACAACGCTTACAAGATGCCGTCATGACGGAGAGAGAAAAGAGGAACAGAAACTGAAGGCAAGAGGTAGAACACTTTCACCGCAAGCAAGGGGATGGAGAAAAGAAGAGACAGAAAGAGAGACAGAGGACAAGAAGAGGCAAAGAAGTGGACATCCCAGGAGGTTAAATACATACAGATACTCATTTCTTGTCATTCTAATGGTTTAAGAACTGGAATAATGACTGACGGTGTGTTTATATGATTCACAGAGTGACACTGATCAGGACAAATGGAGAAAGTCTTGGCATCAGTGTGACTGGGGGGCGGGGCATGGGCCGTCGCCTCAGCAACGGAGAAATAAGGCGGGGCATCTTTATAAAACACATCTCTGAGCACAGTCCAGCCGCTAGAGACAACACACTGACACCAGGAGATCAAATATTACAGGTGTGTAAGGATATGATTCAGGTACACTGGCACCCTCTGATGGTCTAATATGAGAAGATTCACCACCTTTTACTGCACATTGTACATCTAACATGTAGTAAAATACATAGAAAGAATACACAAACACACACACACACACACAAACACACACCTATATATAGATAGATAGATAGATAGATAGATAGATAGATAGATAGATAGATAGATAGATAGATAGATAGATAGATAGATAGATAGATAGATAGATAGATAGATAGATAGATAGATGTTAGTTTATAAGAATGCTAGTGTAATTTAACAGCCCTACCACTCAAACTAGTGCCACACTGACAAGAACTTGTACACTGAGGTTTTTTCCCTTTACATTTTATATAAATTAGTTTCCTCTGAGTGTGAAGTGATTTGCTTATCGCTCTAGTTACAGATGCACAGTAAATAAACTGACACGTACACACACTGGCATACGGCAGAGGTATCGGCTCGACACGAATAAGTGCGGTGTGTGGGGTTTGATATCTGGGTTTCAGGTTGGAGGTGTGGATGTGAGGGATTTCACTCATGAAGAAGCGGTGGAGGCCATTCGACAGGCAGGACACAAAGTGGAACTGTTAGTGCAGAACTCACAGGTAACACAGACACACTGTCACACACACAAACACATACGCACTGTCACATAGACACACATACACACACACACAAACACTGTCACTCACAGATACGCACTGTCACATACGCACACTTACACACATATACAAACACTGTCACACAAACACATGCACACAAACACATGCACACACACACTGTCACATACACACACTCACACACACACACACACACACACACACACACACACACACACACACACACACACACACACACACACACACACACACATAGATAGATACAAACACTGTCACACACAATCACATACACACACTGTCACATACACACACTCACACACACACACAGATAGATACAAACATTGTCACAAACAAACACATGCACACAAACACACTCACAGTCACATACTCATGCACACAAACACACACACTCACACATACATGCAAACACTGTCACAGACACTGTCACACACACTTCTAATAAAATGTTATATTTTCTCTAAAACAGGTTTCAGACTTTGTCATGTGCAATAAAGAACAATCATCTCAACAAAATCACTTGGTACGTGCTTGTTTTATGTTTGTGTGTGTGTGTGTGTGTGTGTGTGTGTGTGTGTGTGTGTGTGTGTGTGTGTGTGTGTGTGTGTGTGTGTGTCTGTCTGTGAAATGTAATGCAACGTTCACATAGACAGATTTTATTGCTGCAAGTTGCTGTACTTTGAAGTCACCAGTAGACTTTCCTACTACTGGTTGCCATAGTAATAACATTTATTACTGGATGGTGCAAATAAAGTTCTACTTGTTTATATGTCACTAGTAAGAAACCATCTGGAGATTTGGCATTTGTGTATAAAATTCAGCAGTGTATTTCTGCATCAAATCAGTGAGCAATCTACTGTCTTCACTCCCATTGGTGCACAAATACTCCATATTTGCATAAAGTCGAACGTTTCTCAGCCGGACACGCCCACAATAATAGTTGGTTGAACATAAACGATCTCCAGTCTCTTTGTTTATGCGAGTTGTTGTATGTGTGGCATAACACTGTCCAATATTTGAAACCTCTTTTTTTATTCTTTTTTTATTTTAGAGATCTCTTATCCTATCCTATATAAGGTTCCTTATATTATCTGTTACCTATCTGTTTAAAACTGAAGCCCAGACTTTTAGTAACATGGTTTTTGAAAAAAAACAGAAAAACATTTGAATTAAACAATAAAATGCTGGTGTATCTATCTATTTATCTATGCTAGTTTTTAGGAAACAGTGTGTTGAAAAACCCTCCACCACACCCAGTTCTACCTCCGGTAAAGCTTCCCTCAGATCCTGTCAGCCTGTTAACAGATGGAGTAACAACCAAAAGTGTTTTAGAAAGACTGCATGATCCATCAGAGAGTAAACAGCACTGCCAACAGGGACCAGAGTCATACTGGGGTATGTGTGTGTTTGTGTGTTGTCCGTGTGTTAAAAGCTCTTCTAAATTTTAAAATACACTACAATATACCCAGGTGAAGAAGTAAGTACACCCCATAAAAGGCTTTTCGATATATATAAAATTATGACCCCTGCAGGTGGAGTGAATAACACAGATTCTCTCTTCATCACGGCACCTGTTAGTGGGTGGGATATATTAGGCAGCAAGTGAACATTTTGTTCTCAAATTTGATGTGTGAGAAGCAGGAGAAATGGGCAAGTGTTATAATTCGAGTATAACGAGAGCAATTTGTGACGGCTAGAGGATCTTCGAAACTGCAGCTTTTGGGTGGCCAAGACTCGTTGATGCACATGAAGTCTGGGCCGTGTGGTCTGTGAGACTCAACAGACAAACTGCTGTAGCTCAATTTGCTGTAGGTTCTGATGGAAAGGTGTCAGAAAACTACAGTTTGTTGTGTATGGACCAGTCAGGGTGCCCATGCTGGCCCCAGTCTACCACCTAAAGCACCAACAATGGGCATATGAGCATCAGAACTGGGCCACAGAGCAATGGAAGAAGGTGACTAGGGTCTGATGAATCATATTTTCTTTTACATCATGTGGATGTATTGCTGAAAGACTACACTGCCATCAGGGAATACTGTTGCCATGAAGGTGTCTACTTCTGTCAAAGTAACATCCACATGAATGCCAAGAACCCAAGGTTTACCAACAGAACTTTGTCATCACACTGCCTTCTCTGGCTTGCCTTTTTGTGCCTCTTAGTGCATCCTTGTACCAGTTAAGTGGCACACACACACACACACCCGGCCATCTACATGAACGTGATTCATCAGACCATGCAACCGTCTTCCAGTGCTTCATGGTCCAGTTCTGATGCTCATGTGCCCATTGTAGTGGCCTTCGGTGGCGTACAGGGTTCAGCATGAGCACGCTGTTCTATACACACAAGTCTGCAGTGCACTGTGTTCTGGCACCTTTCTATCTTAGTTAGAAAGAAACACTAAAGATATCTAAGAAGGGGTTTAATAAGATTTTAAAAATCTGTAAAAACAGTCACTCCACATGTGATATAATTTTGGGGTTCCTGGAGAATACATTTGCAAGCTGTCCTGGACACATGTTGGCTGTGGGTTTAAATCTCCAGGAACTACAGAATTATGTCCCTGTACCTACAGGTAGCTCCTGTCACTGCTGATGGCAACATGCATGCTTCTACAAATACATAGGAGGGGCACCAGGACAAAGTCAATGCTATCTACGTAGAACATCAAGACCAAAGACTAAAGCTTGTTAAAGAATATCTAGGCTAAGTCCAGGCTTTCTGTAGCAATGTTCTGATTACAGACAAGTCAAAGAAAAAGTTCATTGGTCAAGGTTCAAGAAGCCTTTTAGACAAAAACCAAAAATCACATTTGTTTAGAAAACTAGAAACTATTTTAGAAGCTATATAAAACTACGGTAGTGGAAATGTTAAGGTTTGAGGCTGTTTTGCTGCCTCAGGGGCTGGCCAGCTTGCAATGATAAAATCAACCATGAATTCTTTTTTCATACCAGAGACAGCTTGAGGAGAAAGTGGGGCCACCTGTCAAAAAAAAAGTTTTAGATGAAGAAGTAGATCTTCCAACAAGATAAGGATCCCAAACTTCCAAGTAAATACACCAAGGAATGGCTCAAAAGGAAAGAAACGAGGAGCTATGGAAAGGTTTTGTCAAAGCCCAGATCAGAATTTCAATAAAATGCTATGGGGGTTTAAACAGACTATACATTCAATAATTCCTACTAACATAGCACAGATGAAAGAATTCTGAATGGAGGAGTGTGCAAAAATTTCTTCCAGTAGATGTCAGAGACTGGGGTGTACTTACTTTTCTAATAATTTTTTCGTTTGTTTTCTAATAATCTTGTTTAGTTCTACATATTTTGCTATGCATAATTTTTAACCGTTTCCTAGGGTGTACTTACTTTTTCACATGACTCTATATGATTTGCAGTGTGTGTTTTTAGGTTCTATGTTGCAGAAATATAGTAGTTTGCCAGGTGAGCTAAAACTGGTAGAGCTCGACTGCAGCACACGCAATTCTGGTCTGGGAATTTGCGTGTCAGGAAGCAGAGATGGAAGAAGGATAGTGTACGTCTCAGAAATACGTCCTGAAGGAGCCGCCGCTGCTGACGGGCAAATCAGTGTGGGAGATGAGCTGCTTGAAGTGAGAGCATGACCTCTGACCTGTAGCTTTTACACTGGTGGTTATACAGGATTCATGAACAACTCAGCTGTGTGTGTGTTTGTGTGTGTATGTGTGTGTTGCAGATAAATGGGCAGATTTTATATGGTCAGAGTTACCAGAATGCAGCTGCTGTTATCAACAGTACTTCATCTAAAGTTAAGATTGTATTGATCAGGTAAAACACACCCAAACCCACACACACCCACCCTAAACACACACTATATCCATAAATCTTTGAGTCTTCTTCCCCTTAAAATATGCTTTGCTTGCATTCACCGTAGACATAAATAATAGATTCTGAATTCCCATTTATACACTGTGGATAAATTACTAGCTCAAAAATACAGAATCTTTAGGAATGTATCTGTAGCATCACCTCTAGACTTAAATTTATCTCATTTTTTAAATGTAACTGAGCAATTGAGGATTAAGGACCTTGCTCAGGGGGCCAGCAGCGGTAGCTTAGTGGACCTGGGATTCAAACTCGCAACCTCACAATCATGTTATTTGAAGGAGTGCCAATAATTTTGCAACTAGTGTTTCGCTGAAAAAAAGAAAGGCTGAAATAAAGAAAATAAAAATATCACCAATGCAAATTACTATCTAATAAATTTTGGCAATAGTTGTGACAGTTATTTTTTAGTAGACTGTATGTACACTTAATATGTTGATGATTGTTTCCTCAGAAATAAAACTGCACTAAAGCACACATCAACTGGATCAATAACGCAGGTAACATCCCACTTAAATTAAGCACTAAGCAGTAGAAATGGAAATTACACACAATGAGTTAGGTTTATTACCCTGTATGATTGTTTGAGTCATGATCTGTTGTGATTAGGCAGAAAACCACACCATCACATCACCCTTGGATGTGGATATCAAAACAGATAAAGAACATAAGCCTGATACAACTGGGATTCAGGTAAATACAAAAAAATAAAAAATACAGGTTCAGACACAACTGTACATACAGATATATTAAAGTCACCATTCATTCTTTCTTTCTAGGAGGAAAGGATGAGATTAGATAAACCGAAGCCTTGTCCCACCAAGACTCAGAGTCCTCCAGTTTCCTTCATAGCTTCATCCAACCACAACCCTCTGCATGATCCTACTCCTTTCTTCTCTCTCATCTCAACAACCAGTCATGTTCCACCCACATCTCTCAACACAACAGCCAGTCATACACACACTATTCACCACAAACAAGCCTACTGTCATTCCACGAAGAGTCCCTCGTCCTCTGGATTACGGAGCTCCTCTTTCTGTTCTGCATGCAGTATGAGATCAGACCCCATGACATGTCCCATCATCCCTGGCTGCATAAACATCATAGATATCTGTAAAGGACACTCCAGTCTGGGCCTTACCATTGTGGGTGGCTGCAACACAATATTGGTGAGAAACACTGGATTTAGAAGTACTTTTTCCATTTATGCCATTTGGTAGATATCTTATCAGGAGGAACTTACATTTATCTCATTTATACAGTACAACTAAGCAGTTCAGGGTTAAAGGATCGAGAAATGTTAACTTGGTGGTCCTGGGACTTGAACTCGCAACCTACTGATCTTTTGTGTAGCCTTTTATCAAAGACATGTTTGGTGTCCAATGTTTGCTTTTTTGGTTTTGTACTTGAGTTGTGTTGTGGTGCTGTGAGTGATACAAAACCATCTGCTCTAATACAAGACAATGGTTTGAAGGTGGCTTGATACTTCTAAAGCATTTTAAGATGATATAAACGCTTCTATAACTAATTGGATGTCTAAAACGTCTCACTTGACCTCCATTCTGTCTGTTCTGTCTCGTTCTGTCTCAGGGAGTGATTCTGATCCATGAGGTGAATGAAGGAGGTGCTGCTCACAGAGATGGGAGATTAATGGCAGGAGACCACATCCTTGAGGTATTCACAATTCTCTCTGAACGATTATTGTAATTTCAAAACACAACAGCACCGTTGTTAAATACGTGTATTCAACGCATCAACAAAATACAACTGACCTAAAAGAAACATCTAGAAGCTGCCACCGTGGAATAATATAGCATCCAGTGTGTGCTATTGTTATAGAAGGACAGCTCATGTGTACCTAAAAGTAAAAAGTTGATTTATCTTCATAGTGCCCTCATGTTTCAGAGAAAAGAGGATTTTAAAAACTGTTTATCATCATTAACATCTGTGTTAATGCTTGACTCTATTATTGACTCTTGATATTTTTGCCTTATATTACTACCCTGCATTTTAACACACACACACACACATCCCTTCGTACAGGTGAACGGTATTGACCTGAGAATGGCTAGTTATGAGGAGGCTCTAAGTGTCCTGCGCTTGAGTCCCCAACATGTACGCCTCTGTGTGTACAGACACACCTCCACACACACCTTCCCCAGTCAAGCTACACACACTCATGAGGATATGTGGGAACTTTTCACTGTGGACCTGCAGTTACAATCAAGCCAGGAGCTGGGCATGAGCGTTGTGGGTAAAAGGTATATACAGAATACTTTTTTTTATATATGTATTACTTTATTATTCCTTTATTATGGATTTATCAGATAGTTTGCTATATTACTGTCATCGTTAATCCCAGCTGCACCATGTGACATCTATAGAAAGTCAACAGCAGACATTTCTTTCTCATTGTTACTTTAGAAGACAGCTGATGCTAATGATGTCTAATACTTCATGTTGTGCCTGTGAGCAGATACCAAGTTCTCTCCCAATAGTTATGAACCCTCTTGGGATAGAGGTGCAATTGAAGGAGTGGTTCACAATAAGTGGTTTCTATTTTTTAACCCAGTTTAGAAGAAGGAAGTAAAACTGGTTGCTAAAAGCCCCCCTGTTCTGGCTGACCGGTTCAGGTCAGTGTTTCCAAAGCTGCAGAATATAGATCCATTTTGATTTTGATTTTAAACTTAAGCCTCTCTAGCACCATGAGTGTTCTCAAGATGAATGCAGCCAGTCCTGTTGTCTCTGATGACCAGAAGCAAAAGGATACTGCTGTATTTGGACAATTGGCTACCATCTGTTCCCACCAAGGAGCAGGTCGTCTGGAAAACATCCACCCACATTTCACACATTATGGTGCTGAGTTTCATTGTGAATGTTCTAGTACTAAAAGCAGGCAACACAGTTCACCGGCTTGAAGCTTTCTGAGAGAAGCATAGCCATGTTGTCACCCGAATAAGCAGCAGGCATTATCCTGCTCAGAATCCTGCACAGATTTCAGGTTGAATTAACGGCCTCTGCCTCTGAGATTAATAAAATAACAGAGATGTTTCCTTATCTCACACAAATGCTAATTTGCTGGAGGCACAACGCTCACATCTGGAAGCAGGGCACCGTCTGAGTGAGATAGTCATTTTGGATGCCTTCCACAGTGGGGGCCAGTGTAGAGAAACAAAGACACATGGGGCATGTCCAAGCCATCACTACCTGCAAGTCTGTTCTGACAATGTTGTCAAAGTCAGATACATTAGGTCACTAGGGACACACAAACCACTATCAAGACTAAAAGAATGCTCAGTTTTGTGCCTGATTGGGAAAGGTTTGGCAGGACACAGAGGTACCTCTTCAAATGTGCCAGATCCGCTCTCTGCCGTGTTTTTGGGGATAGTTCAGGATACACTGGCCCATGCCTGGCCTCACTGTCTACCATTTCCTTATCTACTGTTGTTTCTGCCCACATTGCACTGAACTGTGCCATCACACCACAAATGTCCCCAAAGTTGCCTTTGTATGCACTGCTGCTCTCGTTGCTGGTGTCCTATATGGATGTAGTGATCTGGACCTGTGCTTATGGATTCGGCCCCGCATACCAACGAGCATGGGGATGGAAAATCTTCCACAAATGTGTGCACTAGCTTTCCACAAGGGACTTCTAGCTCTTGAAGTGTGTCACAGCACCTTGAATGGTATCTTTCAAGGGGCTCATAAACTTGTCAAAGTGTACTTGACCACCACCCTCCTCAAAAAAGCCCGGTGTGGGATCTCGCTCTTGTACTGCAATCCCCTAAGCCATCTGCTTATGAAACAATGTAGGATGTCAAACTGAAATGGGTCCTATTGTTTGCCCTGGTAATTACTTCAAGAAAAAGGTTGGAATAACTGCATGCATGGCATAAACTGGTGGCCAGATGAGTCTGGATTAACCTTTTAGTTTAATGGGCTTTAAAATCTTTTCACCGGTTTAGTTAATGGATCTACTGTTCTCACAGTGTTCCATGGTAGTTAACTTGTCGGGGAACAAGATGAAACAGGGAGCTCTGGTGTCTAAATAGAGATGTCCCAGTGGGTGGTTGATGTTGACAGGGTACTACCATGACGTACCACTCTCAGAGGAGCATTTCCTTCTGCTCCATGAAGTCCCTGGTGGAAAATCATGAAAAAATGTTTCTTGTAAACCTATAACGATGGTATTTACATAAAATATTACACCATATTGTCACTTTGTGGCATTGCTAAAGGATTTTCAGGTCATTTTCACCGCTCCTAGTATTCACAGAACCACACTTACGTAACTAGTGATTAGTAACATTATTTTAGTATAATATTTATAGTTTTAGGAGCATAGTAGTCCTGCATCAGTTAGACCTTAACAATAAAAGTGGAACGTTTGAATATATTCTGGTTATGTCTGTGGTTGTGATGATTTTATGTGTGTGTGAGATGTGTTGCAGGAATGACACGGGGATATTTGTGTCCGAGATAAGTCAAGGAGGCGTGGTTGAGTTAGATGGGAGACTTTCACTTGGTGATCAGATTCTGTCAATAAATGGAGAGGACATCAGAGCTGTGACTCAAGACTATGCCCACTCACTACTACAGGTGTCACACTCCTTCACTTACATGATCACTTTCCTACGTTACAATCAGCATGTAAACATTTAATACGGCTACTCATTTGATTAAGTTTAATCAGTAATGTGTGTGTATTTCAGAGATGCAGTGGATCAGTGTTGCTGGAGGTAGCACGTTTTAGAGCTACTCCACATTATCCATATGAGTGCCAGGTAAGGAATGGAATGGAATACTACACTACATGGTTATGTAGTAAGTGTGTGGACACCTGACCATCACACCCATATGTGGGTCTTCTCTAAATGTTGCCACCACATTTCAGGAAGGACACAAATGTGTTGGTATGTATTTTCCATCACTGGAAATAAGAGGCAAGCCCAACGTTCCACCATGACAATGCACTGGTGAGCAAAGGCTGGTTTGAAAAAGTTTAGAGTGGCCTGCCCAAGCTCCGATGAACTCTTTTTCAACATCAGTGCTTGAACTCATTAACGCTCTTGTGGCAAATCCCTAGAGCCACACTGCAAAATCTATTGGCAAGCCTTCCCAAAAGAATGGAGGTTATTACAACAGCAATGGAAGGACTTAATCAAGAAAAAAGAGATGATCATATTGGTGTAATGGAAATGGGAAAATTATACCACAATGTGGCAAAACAAATCTAATTCATTCTTACTGGAGACTCTAAAAAGCTGTAATTGCAAGACATACAAATTTCAATTTGTGGTGTCTCAATAATTATTTCCTTTATCAGTTTAGTTTTTAAAACAAGTTTTTTAAGTACAATACATATGCACTTGAAATCTATACAATAAATAAATTAATTAATTAAAAATTCCCCTCAAGTCTATGCTTTTATAATTGAAGGGATTTTTAAATATCACCATAACAATACATAATAAAAGATATTCACACAATGTTTACATTGTTTATATTTAAGATTGATTGTTCCCCCGGTGGGTCCAGCAGGAGGATCTTTTGCTGTCATTGTTGTGGTACTCTTACTTAGTGCCGGTTCCATTTCGGTTAAAAATGGGAAGGTTACATCAAGAAGGGGAACTGGTGTAAAATTAAAATCACGTGTCAAATCAAATATGAACAGAACAGTAAATTATTCAACACTAATTTTAACTCTTAAATCCATCTTTCAGAATAATCTTCCCGGTTGGTGATGCTGAATTCCTGTTTCCTTTCTCCTGCTTCTTGTTACCGTAAGAGCATCTCACACATCGCAGGCCATATCTACGATTACCAAAATCATTTGACATGACTAATCAACAATTATCACTGACATTTACAGCTTCGGGAGCGCTGGAGGATTTAAGACGCAACAGTGGCATCGCACACATGACTCTGATGACACACTGGAGATGTTTACTGCCCTCTTGTAAAAATCTGGATAGCGTCATCTTTTAAATCTTTATAGAATGCCGTTTAAGCTCTGTGATGGACGACTTAATATATATATAATTTGTGTTCGTTCACCTGAAGCCATTAAAACCTCATCGGGTGCAAACTAACCTTCGACATTTTCCCACGAGCTTCAGCTTCACTTTCCAAATAATTCACGTTGCTGTAAATACATAAAACGAGAAATTCCTGCTCTGCATATTAAAAGCAAAACATCACAGTTTTACATTAGCTGTTGTATAACACAGCATATAAAGCCCAGTCTCTAAATAGTTTCTAATTATTGAGTAGAAATGATGACAAAGACTCCAAAGACGCTCTTTGAAATAATTTTACTTTATTGTTATACTTCAGATCTTGGAAATTATATTTATAATCGCTTTGCTTCGCTCCTTTACCATCTAATCAGATATTAGCCTAACGTCTGGGCAGCGGTGGGTGAAGTGCCGAAGTCAAGGCTCTGGGTTGTTGGTCAGAAAGTTAGGATTCAAGCCCCTGCACCATCAATCTGCCACTGTTGGGCAATTAAGCAAGCCTCTTAACCCTCTCTGCTTTAGAGGGACTATTTTATTACTGCCCCTGCTCTCTGACCCCAACTGGTGGCGATAATAAAGGCTTCTTCACCACACTGTTCAATAGGATTCTTACTGATGCACACGCTTCAGTCCTTTAAGAATTTAGCCTCATCATTTTTGTTTGTTTAGCTCAAGATTCAATCGATGGAATGCTACTGATGCTCAGAGGAAACAGCAGGAATAAGAGAAAATCTTTAATTGTTTGGAAGTATGTTTTATATTTAACCTCCGGTATATTAACCTTTATCATTTGCCATAATCTACAACCACAAAGAACACAATTTTAATCCTTCAGACTGCCCCCCCCCCCCTAAAAGATTGAAAATCTTTTTAAGTTAATTTAAGTTTATGGCATTAACATTTATGTTCATGGCATTAACACAATAAAACCGATCTATTCATATATATTTTTATAAGTAGGACCCTTGTTTGTTGCTGTGAACATGTTAATTATCCCAATAAATCAGATCTGGAATTGTTTTAGATCTATATTTATTTATTTGATTGTAGATTCAATGCAAAATATACATTTTAGGTAAAAAAAAATGAAGTTATTTCAGTAAATCACTGACACACAACGCTACACACGATGACATTACTCACTCTTTAATTGCTCGCTGAAAATCCAGTCATGTACAGTCTATGCTACAGTCCAGTACATCGCACTGTCAGTGTGTAAGAAACATTTCCATTTAAAAAAGCTAGATATCAGAGTATATACGATTTCAACTGCGCACGTGTTTATTTACAGCTCGAATGTGCGTCGTCTTCGGGAAGCCTTCTTTAAGCAAAAGTGCTTATGAACCTTAGAAGAGCTGCGAGTGGATAAGAAATCGAGGGGTAATGAAAGGAAGGGCTGAGATGAGAGATGTTTGATGTTGAACATAGTTTCACATTTTACTCTGTGTATTTCAATGAGTGCTAGTGTGTGTGTGCGCTCCCTGTTTGTATCGTCCTTTTCATCCAGTCGAGTGAGAGATGATGGAATGGTCACCCACTCGTTTTTAATTGCTGAAAACGCCTCCTCTATCCACCCTCGTTCCTTGTTAATACTGACCTTTCGATCGCCTTATGAAGGTCTGATCTTTGCCGCCTGCCATCAAGAGTTCATAAACACAGAGGAGGAACGAGCATTTGTTTACAATATGTCTTTCTGCATCTCTTCTCAATGCAGACCACATTTCACTTCCTGCCTTTTCCTTTGCCTTTTCCTTTACCCTTTCCAGAATCCTCTGCTTTCTCCTTTTTGACCTCTTTTGTCACTTTTGCCTTCTTTTGCTGTAGGTTCCAGACAGAAGGAGAGAGAATTCAGCAGAACAACAGATCCACAGATAAGATTATAAACACTATAATGTAGACTATATATTACTATATATACACAAATCATTTGCACTGTTGTGCAGTTCTATATTTTGACTGTAAGGAATAAAACACAAAAGGGCATGACCTTACAGAATAAACAACAACAAAGTGTGATGGAGCCCAGGTTACAGTTTCCACCTCTAAATGTTTTCCTCCAATTATACCTCAGCAATAAGAGCTAATGTGCACGCATTAGAAATATCTGGCAGCAAATCCGTGGCATAAGATACGCACGCTCTTTTTAAATCCTGAACAAAGTCCCTGAGTACGTTACTATAGAAACGATAATAACAGAACTAGCACGATTATATAAACAGAGCTGCTTATGTAGAAGATGAATTCAAAATAATAATAAATAACACTGAACATGTTAACGGTATAAAGTTAACTATATAATGAACCCAGTATTCGGTGTTGTGTAATTCACCTTGATCATGGCATCAACAGTAAGTGTGTCCTCCTCTTCCTCTTCCTGTGTCTGGAGGTCATTATCAGGGTCTAAAGCCTGTTCAGTGTCCACTGTGCCTCTGCGACCTTTCTTTAGTGCCTGCAGTGAGTACGGCGTTAAGTGGGACTCCTTGTTATAAGCCCGTGTGAATGCAGCTTTCACCTGCAGAGAAAAGGACACGTGAGCGACAACGCCGCAGCACCGGCATTTGGCTCCAGGACAAAATACTATATAAACTCTACAAAAAAGCTCTAAAAGGTATTCGTACTCCTGGTAAAAAAAAAAACCTTAGCAAAAACTAATTCGGTAACAATAACTACACATGGCAGTTAATCAGGGGTCAGGGGATCGTATCAAAAGCTCGATTCTGTGGTGGAGGTGCCATGCAGCACGATGTGATGTATCCTAACAAGGTTCCCAGGGACTTTTGGAGGCCAAACAAACTGACGGATTCACCAAAAACCTTGATTTTTCCTCTGTCCAAAACTCGCTTCCTGTAAAAAGTTGCATTTATCAAACTCCAGGGGTGTGCTTGTGGTTAGCAAAAGCTTCCGTATCATTTCCTTATCATATTCTTCTTCTTTTTTTCTAATATCCCAAGCTTTAGAAGAGAAAAGACTAGTAATGAGGACTTTAGAACTGTGCATCATCTACTGTACGCTGCTTGTGACGTATTCTAAATAATCAAATAAAAATAAATAAATACACAAAAGATGGTCAGAAGTTTTGATCTCGTCTTTCAGTCTCACAATTCTGGAGTAAGGTTTAAGAGAAAAAGAGACACTTTATTTATTTATACTGTTTGCTATGCTTTTTTATCCTGGGACTGACATGTAAAAATTTTATCACTCGCACCAGGTGATATAAATCTTGCCAGTCGTTGGCCGAGGGCTTTTTTTTTGTGGATCTTCATACCTTGGAGTCAAGCTTGGAGTAGGGATCTGGTTGTCCACCCCACGTACTGATCTCCATGATGCTGTCAAAATCCTCTTTGATGATGTTGTAGTCGTCCATGAGCGTCACGCTCTGAGTGGCTCCTTCTGCCCCGCGACAACGCAGAGGCTCCAGCAGAGCAGAACGCAGGTAGGGCAGGTAGTCTAGATTTACTGCCTCCTTACTGCTCAGTGTCCTACAGAGAGAGAGGAACATGGCAGATCTGTCTCAAAGCACATGATCATATTGGGCAACCATGTGGGCATTGCAGCCAACTTTAACCAGTCACTGTGGACTGTGATCTACACACATTACTTTACAAACCTGGTGGCTTTATTAGACACTAAGAAAGGGAAGATCTACAAAATGCCCGCAAAAGATTCTGGGTGAGAAAATGATTCTTCTAAGGCAGATAAACAGCCAGACGTTCTGCAGAGATCACTGAGGCACAGTGTGTGTGACAGCATTCACGGTGATTATACATCTCTCTCTCTCTCTGTCTCTCTCTAAAAACTAAGTCATCTCTGTCTGTTTTCTGGATGTGTGATTTGACCTGATGTGCTTTTATGGTTTTTACAGACTCGCCAATTTCACACATAGTCTTTGCTCTTTAATATCTGTCATGAGGACTGAAGAATGAGAGAGAGAGAGAGAGAGAGAGAAAGGAAGTGTGTGTGTGTCTGTGTGTGTCCAAATGTGTGTGTGTCTGTGAGTTTGTGTGTCTGTGAGTAAGTGTGCATTTCTGTACGTCGCTCTGGATAAGAGCGTCTGCCAAATGCTGTAAATGTAAATGTGCATGAGTGTGCATGAGTGTGTGTGTGTGTGTGTATGTGAGTGAGTGTGTGTCTGTGTGTGAGTGAGTGAGTGAGTGCGTGTCTGTGCGTGTGTGACTGTGTCTGTGTGACTGTGTGTGAGTCTGTGTGTGAGAGAGTGTGTGTGTGTGTGTGTGTGTGTGTGAGAGTGAGTGAGTGTGTGTGAGAGTGAGTGAGTGAGTGTGTGTGAGAGTGAGTGAGTGAGTGAGTGAGTGAGTGAGTGAGTGAGTGAGTGAGTGAGTGTGTTACTCACTTCAGACTCATGTGTGATGACAGCTCCTGTACGATGCGACTGTGTTTTCCCCTGGATGAAAACTTGCCCAACCAGCTGGGAAACGTAGGGAACTGACTCATATACCCCCGCATCAGTTCCCCCGGCAGCACACTGGCATAGACTGCCTAAAGAATACACACACACACACACACACACACACACACACACACACACACACACACACACACACACACACACGTCACACAATCCAGTACTCAGGATACACACACAGGTCACACAATCCAGTACTCAGGATACACACACAGGTCACACAATCCAGTACTCAGGATACACACACACACACACACACACAGGTCACACAATCCAGTACTCAGGGGACACACACACACACAATCCAGTACTCAGGACACACACACAGGTCACACAATCCAGTACTCAGGATACACACAGACACACAATCCAGTACACAGGATACACACAGACACACAATCCAGTACACAGGATACACACAGACACACACACAAAGGACACACAATCCAGTACTCGACTCTCACATGGTGCACATATAGTTTTTATTTGTGTGCACCAAACAAGTAACCAAAAAAATAAAACAAATAAATAAATAAAAGCTGTTATATAACATCACCTTACAGCTGAGGAACACACTCTCACACACAGGAGGGTTAGCTCATGAATTGTTTGAATAAATCTGATTTATTTATTTTATATGATAATGAGGTTTAATCATTGTGGTTCATTTCCATATAAGGAAATGGTGTGAACGTGTCTATGAAGCTGCATGTTACCTGCGTGGGCAGCAGAGACCAGACCTGACGAGAGCGGATCTGTCGGTCCACTAAATCTCCGTCGCAGATGCTGTCTGCCGTTTTGCTCAGCAGCACTAAGTGGTTCTTTAGGTCCCCCCTGACACAATGGAAGTAAACTTTTAATCTACAAAGCAAACATGGACATGTGTGTGTGTGTGTGTAGTGTGCGCGTCGTACCCTGCGGCGGCCGGCCGGACATGTATGTAGTTCTCTTGGACGAACAGCGGCGCCAGGGAGTAATCGTGGAAGAAAAGGTCTGACTTGTCAATCAGGGTCATGTGGGCGGTCTCTTCGCCTGTAACAAACACTTTCCTGCATACGTCAAACGGTCCCTGGAAACAAACACACAAACAATGATGCTTTCAGGAATAGGAAATACTAAAAGTGTAGTGTGTCTGTGTAGTGTGCGTCTGTGTGTGCGCATCTGTGTGTGTGTGTGTCTGTGTGCATGCACTGGTACCATTTTCATGTCCTTCCTGGCCTTGTTAGCATCAGCTTTCGCCTGGTCGTAGGTCATGACCTTGTCTGTGGCTGACCACATACTCAAATTATGCAGCACCTGAATAAAAGTGTATATATTTAATAAAAATCAATAAAATTTGTACTAATCAAAGATATTTTTTCATAGAGCTTCAGGGATTTTTAATTTTTTTTTTTTTACAGCTGAAGCTCGAGCCTAATGATTATTTGTACAAACAGAGATTTTTATCTGATGTAATTCCACAGCCCTGGACAGGGTTGACCTTGGTGGGAATTAGCTTCAGGACGTTTTCACAAAAACACAACACGCGTCACAATTAACGAGGAAACGAGTAGAACTCGTCGCCGACGGCGGATGGACGCCTCTGCCACAGACACGTCTGGTCTAACTATTTGTAATTTGCATCCCTTCGGTAACCTTACAAAAATACTTCAAACAGGAAGGAAGCTATTGAAGAAAAACCATAACCTTCTGGTGACCTTGAGCTTGTTTGGACGGATTCCAAAAGGTAATACATTCATCTCGGGGTTACAGTGTGACTCGGTATAAATCTCACAAATATTCAACCTCTTGAACTCAAGACAATTTTTGGGTAGAGCGTCACGGCGGCTTTGTTTCCTGGAGGATCAACAGAAAAACGTGACCAAACAAACCTGTCGAATGTCCTGATTGGACGCCAGAATGACTTCATTGAGTGCCGGCGGTGGGATCTTTAAACCTTCTTTAAAAGCGATGGACATCATGGCTCCCTGATTAATGAGGAAGAACAGAGGGATTATTATTATTTTTTTTTTAAACGAACGACCTCGGGTTGCGTCGTCCTCGAGAGTGTTTCGTTACCTTGATCTGTTCCACACGAGGCCGCTGGAAACGCAGGTCGAAGCAGTAGTTGGCGAGCGAGCGGATCTTCGTGTGGTTCCGGTCGTTGCACATGCAGATAATGGGGATCTTAGTACTTTTGATCAGACCGATCATTTCCTGCACAATACAAATGATAGGAAACTGATTTAATTCTCAAAAAAAAAAATAATAAAAAAACTCTTTGATTTTAAGTAAGCGACAAAAAAACAACCTGTATTCCTCCTCTGTCCTCATTTCCTGCCATGCCATCCACCTCGTCCATGATGAGAACGTGTTTATTGCTGACTGTCTGAGATGCACCTAAACACACACACGCTTTAGCTACTTTACACGTAGCTCAGTAAACACAGCTGTTTAAGCGTCATGTGACACCAGATTTTTAAAGTTAGCCAAACTGTTATAATTAGTTATAATATAGTTGTTATAATTAATTATATATTATTATAACAACCAGTCTGGATCTGCAGGATGTTCTGCACTGTGCTGCTGCAGCAGCTGCCACATGATCACCCAAGGAAATCATCTCACGTACCTTCAGGGGGTTTGGGGTAAAAATGTTTATTTAGCTACCCTGCTATAATAATAATGTGGCTGAAGTACCTGTGTAGAAATTCTTGATGCTTGTGTTATTGAGAGACTCGGCGATGACTTCTTTCAGACTGTTCTTGCTGCGGGTGCAGCTAGCGTTCATCTCCACGTAACTGTAACCTAACTCCTACACACACAGAGAAAGAGAGCATGCCTATAAAGCTGGAATGCTGTCACACTGATAACGGAGCCATTATTACTGTAGCACTGTTGTGCACGTGTTAGCGTCATATACATGACTAACCTCACACACGAGAGCAGCAGTGGTGGTCTTCCCTACACCAGGAGGTCCAGAGAGCAAAGCGGCTTTGAACCCGGAACCGTCATCCTTACCTCCAAACCTCCCAAAGCGAGCAGCTGCAGAGAACATGGGAGAGAGCACGAGAAACTTGTAAATACAGACAAACACACACGCACAAGTTAATTATAAAAAAAAAAAACAAATAGGACAAACAGATTTCTTGTGCAGCCAATTAGTTGTTGTTTTTTTTTTTTTACTTATTGCTGGTTTAAAGGCGGTTGGAGTTCAATAAGATTGTGACCCGTCTCTGTTTACACCCACATACACACAGCTCTTTATGGGGCTTTAACCAAAGTCAGTGTGCTAATTAAATAGTACCATTAGTCAGGACTATTAAGAAAACTCAGACATTCAACTGCTTAAAACCTTTAATCTAGCTATAATTATATATAAACATGTAGCTAAAAAGTCGATCACACATACACAAAATCAAACAACATCACATGCATACACTAACATACACTCACGCATATATACACACACACAAAATCACACGCATACACTCACGCGCGCGCGCACATACATACACACACGCGCGCATACATACACAAACACGCGCGCGCATACATACACACACAAGCATACATACATACACACACACACACATACATACACAATCACACATACACTACAGAGGGAGGAATCAAACCCCTAACCTTGGAGGTATTAGTCAAAGATGATGATTCTTTTTATTATTATTAATAATAATAATCTCTCTAACTGAATATAATCCCATAATATAATGTATCTCTGTATTCTATTTAATATTCCAAATATAATGTTTCTATTTAAGTAGAAAACACGTCAGCTATTAAACAGCTCACTATAAATAATTGTATTACCTGAGCCAAGTTAAAAATGGGGGGGGGGGGGGGGGTTTAGAGAACCCACACTCGTTATGTCAGCACTTGCTTCCTGCCATCATCATCTGTGCAGTCACGTGCACCCGCTGACTCACCTGCTGGTTTTGCATCGCCGCTGTGTCTTTTATGCCAGTCTTTCAGCCATCTCAGGAGTTTATTGGCACAGCTATGCTCCCCCTGCTGCCCTATCAGACTCTTCAGAGTGCGGGGGCGGTACTTATCCACCCACAGCAAGCTGCTGCCGCCGCCATCGTCCGTGCTTTTTCCTGCACCAAATTCCAGAGTCTTCCTGACCTCGGACGAAGAGCCTTGGCGGGAAGTTCTGGAGGTTCCAGGGGTCGATGAGGAAGACGGTGAGGGACTGCTCTTGCTTGCGGAGCATTTGCGGGGCGTGACTTTGCGGCCCTTAGGAGTGCGTTTGCCTTTAGGGTCTGGGGTCCTCGATTTAGAGGCTTTACTCTGAAATCAAGAAAAGTGAAAAGCTTTTTTAACAGAGACTTACGACATTACATTTACAGCAAAAGGCAGACGCTGTTATCCAAAACGTCTTACATCTTATCTCATTTTATACAGCTGAGCAAATGAGGGCTAAGGGCCTTGCTCAGGGGCCCAGTGGTGGAAGGTTGGTGGACCTGGGATTTGAACTCACGACCTTGGGGGGGTCCCGTCTAATCCACAGAGGGTCAGTGTGAGTCCGGTCCAGGTTCCACCCGATAATCCGGTGAACTCAGGTTTTGCTTGTTCAGGATGAGAACCTGAACTCATGCAGCACTTTGCGGATAAGACCGGACTACAATGTACAATGTGACAATGTAACAATATGATATATGATATTTCTATAAGGACCACAAATACACTCTTCTTAGATATCACACTATCTACAGGAATCATGGTCCATAACCCCATATCACATCGTCCACCACTGCAATGAGACACTAATCCGAAGTTACCAATATGGTGAAAACTAGCGAGGAAACAACGGTATACAGCTGTAATAATATGAAAATCTGTGCAGGAGTGAGCCTGTGGAGTGGAATCGATCGTTTTTCTGCTGTCAATCCACAGACGAATCTCCACTTATGAAGGAGATTCCAGGAGAGAAAAGATTTGTTCTTTAAAACCAGAAGTTTCTCTGAACCTTCCTGAAGCTGACGCCAGTTCAGAGACAGTGTATGATCGTATTCTGGACAAAATCATGCAATTTGGAGTGAGCAATGCTGAATAATTAACTGGCAGCCTTCTGTGGCTCGTTTAAAAAACATTAAACTGACCAAATTTGGCTGGAAGGATAAATAATTATTCATTTATTTGCTAATAAGCGTGTTTATCATTGGAAAAGAGGTTCTGCAGTGATGAATAATACATTTTCGGGTGTATGTGTGTATATATATGTGTGTGTGTGTGTGTGTGTGTGTGTGTGTGGTCAAACCTCAGCTTCTGCAGCAATCTCGTATTTGGACTTTTTGCCCGGTTTGGTTCGGATCAAATCCAGTAACTCGTCCTCGTTTAGGATCTTGGTGCCAAAACTCTGTGCCTGAGAACCAAATCCACAAACACATCGAAATGTATCTCGGAAAACATTATTCCTCATCAAACCAGAAAGAGGAAGAAAAGCAGAAGCATGTGGGGATTACATCATTTACAGACCTTCTCGGTCTTGGAGGCTCCGCTGTCTCGTCCCAGCACCAGGTAGTTGGTTTTCCTGCTGACGTTTCCTGTGACTTTCCCACCGTAGCGTTCTATTAGAGACTTAGCATCGTCCCTCTCCATGGACTCCAAAACACCAGTTAACACAAACACGCAGCCTTCCAGACAGTTCTCTTCTCCCTAAACCACACACACACACACACACACACACACACACACACACACACACACACACACACACACACACACAAAGACACTTCAAGACAAACGAGAAGATTTATCAAGCTGTTATTGTGGATCTCCACCATCTGGGTGTAACAACGGTCATGATCCACGTTCCCCTTCAATATTATAATAACTGAATCACAGCATCTGCCTGCTTTTGGACCACCAAGAGCTTATGATTTTTAACCTTTTCCTTTTAGCTGGAAACTTTTCTCAATGTGCGCATGTACGTGTTTGTTCTTATTACCTGTGGGATCTCTTTAGAGCCCAGTGCACGAGGTCCTTCTCGGTTCAGGTAGTTTCGATACGCTGTAGAATTCACACGCTTCTTCTCCGCGTCTTCTGGGCTGGTCTGTCAAGAGAAACGTGAAACTACAATTAATATCAAAAATAACAAAAATAAACACTCATTAATGGACTCCATAGATGGGTGTGTCACCTGCATGGCACCCGGTTGGCATCCACACAAATTATCACTAAAAATGTTTGACATACTGAATTTTTTTTAATGTAAGCTTTTTTTTTCTTTTTTTTTTTAAAAAAAAAAGATTTTCCTGATAATATTTTACCTCTGGTTTTGTAGGAGAGGTCTTGGTACTTCCTCCTTCACTCTTGGGTGTGGAAATGCGTTTTGGGCGTCCTGCTGAAACGCCTGTTTTAGGCGTGGCCGCTGTCTCGGATGAAGCTGGTGCGATTGGCTCTTTCTTCGGGGAGATGAAACGTTTGCTTTTCTTCTCCTCCTCGCTCTTCTGCCGTTGCTCCTCTTCGTCGGCTCTTTTCTTCATCATTGCTAGTTTGGAACTGGCTTTGACAGGACTCTTCTTCGGTGAAGGCTGCTTGGGCGAAGACTTGGTTTTTGCCCGTGTGCTGATCTTGGAGGGCGAATGAGAGTCCAAACGAGCCTGAAAAAATAAAATTATTTTTTTTAAATTAAGCATTCACGAAAAAATTCAATACAACTAAAAATAGATGAGGAGGAAAAAAAACTCTAAATCTGTGTTATTAAAGTGGTTAAATTGTTATACAGTTCATTTATTGGTTAAAACTCTGGAAATGTAGAAGTATTAAAGACACTTAACAGTGTTTAAAGAAAGTATTTTGTTGGACATTTTCGGGGGCCAAGCACCCAGACTTGAGGATCCACACATTCGTGGAGATGAAAGGAAAGCAGAGCCTTAACGTTCAGAAAAAGTATTCGAGATTGATTCGATGTGTGTTTTGATAAGAGGCGGTGCTGGAATTCTCTGACTGTAGGAATAAAGGTCTGGAGGAATAAATGGGCAGAAGGGTGGCATTGCTGCTGCTACTGCTGTGACCTCTCATGTTGTCTTTTGCTACTTTAACGATTAAGACAGGTGTCAAGATGATCTGAGCCGAATCTGGTGAAAACTGGACAGAATTTGGAGGAGGCTCAGCAGTTAGAGGAAACTGTCTGATAAAATCTGTTGCACAGGCTCACGGCATGGCTCCTTAAAATGCAGACAGTTTTTTGTCTGTGTGCAAAGTCATAGCTACAGATACAGCCTCACTTCCTGTGAGGAGGAGGAGCGAGGAGAAACACACTCCTCATACAAAATATGTCCAATAATCCCTAAACATTTGGCCAGCTTCAGACAAACCTGGACAAAACAGTTTGCCCATAATGATCATGGGAAATGCACTAAAGCACTTCTGTATGTCGCTCTGGGTAAGGGCGTCTGCCAAATACTGTAAATGTAAAGATGTCTTCCATGTTCTGGGTTTTCCTGTTTGCCGGCTTCGCTGTCGGAGTTTTTTGTTACTCTGAAGATGACGTGTGACAAAATTATTGACGAACAGACAAAATTGATGTGTTGTGAAAAACCATAACTTCTGAAAATTTAAAAGCCTTCTTGATCATGAACTTGCTTCCAAATGTGACCCAATGGTGGCGCTAAAAGGTCTGCAGCACTCTGCCCAAATGTCAGAATGTTCCTTAGAGTTTCCCCAACCAGTGTGCCGAATTCGACTATTTTTAACAAGACGGCTGTCATTGCATCCCAAAGCCGGTAGAAGACGATGGTCACCTTTGGTGCTTGGCCCCTAACAGAGTCCTACTACTCCACTTACCTTTTTAGGCTGAGGGGCTTCATCAAACATGGCCAGGGTTCGAGCAAACTCCTCATCTTCATGGATCTGTTTCTCCAACTAACACACACACCCAGAGGGACACAAACACACCCCAACACTATACACAAATGTTAAGACTTTAAAACAGATACTGTACTGTGGTCTGCAGTGGAGTCTCAACTTTTTAAATATCCCTGAGCACTAATCACTCAGAAAACTCTATATGCAAGCAGGTAGGCTGTAACCTGTGCGGCAGGAGACTCAAAAGGTGAACACACGAGCGTGTAGGACTCACCTCCATGTCCTCGTCCATCTGTAGCTGTTTCGCGATGGAGGCATCGTCGCGTGGTTCCTCGGGATCTCCTGTGGGCTGTAGGAGAAACGGCGCTCGTCAGTTTTCTACGGACCGAGATTAACACCGCAACTCCAAAACGCACGGAAGTGTAACAACTTGACCGCTACAGTGTTGTTTTATTTCTCCAGAAACATTCTTAAGAAATTTCTGTGGTATCACAATAACAATTTTATCTGCATTTTTTAAAAGGTGTGTAAACTTTTTAAATGACCTGTATGTTCTGTAGCGTTTTGCTTCTCACAGCACAGATCGTACTGCTCATACGTCCAAGTCTATTCTGGTTCAGGGTCTGTAACTGGACTGCAGTCCACTGGTGAACGACTCCTGAGATCAGACGCTGATCATTTGTGTTAATCGTCCCAAATTGCAGATTTTCCTCAGGTTTGGTTCGAGACACGCCATGTTGTGTCGCGTCATCACAACATGCAAAGTTAACACGTAGGGGATGTGGAAGCCTTGTGCTTAAGGTGTAGGACTGATTAAAAGGTTACGACTTCGAATCCCAGGTCCACTAAGCTGCACTGCTGGGCCCCTGAACAAGGCCCTTAACTGTCAATTGCTCAGTTATGTAAAACGAGATAAAAATGTAAGTTGCTCTGGATAAGGGCGTCTGCCAAGTCCAGCAAATGTATAACACGTGTGTCTTGACTGGTTTAAAAAGAAAAGCAACACAATTCAAGTATCAAAAATAAATAAAAACTCAATTGCATCACAAATTTTGGCTGCACCGATCAAAACTCACCGCTTTCCTCTTGGTGCTCGTACCGGCCACTAGCTTCGTGTCAGATCTCCTGGCTGCCGAGTTGCCAAAGTAATCGAGCACGGATGTGGGGGTGTGTTTGGGTGCGGTCGACGACTTGGGTGGAGTCGGGCTGCGCACGTTCTTCTTCGTCGCTTCCTTCTCCTTCGGGCTCGGGGATTGAACGGGTGGCGTTTTAACCTGCTTGGCTTTCGTCTCCTTCGGACCTGAGTCCTTCTTGTCTTTGCTGCAGGTGTTCTCTTTGTGCTTCGAGGGCTTTTTCAGAGACAGAAAGGCTTCATCGGAGTCTGGAATGACAGCACAGAGACAGCTGGTCAGCGTAGCCGAGGTTCTGCATCCTGGTCTACAGACTTAAGTGAGAGTGAAGAGGTGGAAACGTTTCTAACAAGAAAAAAAGAAACATTACATGTCCTGCTCGTAAAATATTTGGACAATGACAAAGTAATGGTCAAAGTGCAGACTTTCAGCTTTGTTTTACGGATTTTCCATCCACGCTGGCTAAATAGTGTAGGAATTAAAGCACTTTTAATGTGGACCAGAAACTTAATACTCGATTATATTCGATGGCTGCCTGAAGTCTGGAAACCACAGACATAACCTGACGCTGGCCTTCTTCCCTGGTGATGTTCTTCTAGCCTTTTTCTGCTGATGACTTCATGTCCTGCTCATTCTTGGCTCATTTGTCATTGGTACAATTGAAAGGCAGCTCAGTTAGATGTTTCAGATCAGACACAGTTCCTTCCCTTCTCCATAAGTTTCTCTTTCAATCCTTCTGCTGTAAATTGATCCTCTGAATGGACTTTGGTTTATTTTGAAGTCAAGAACAGCTGAGCAGCAATCAGTCCCTTAAAAAGACGAAGGAATCCAGTGCAGTTCCTACACCGTTCACTTGATCTGGCTGTAAAATCCTCATAACAACAACAAATTGTCCAAATATTTACAGACCCGACTATATAAACTTGAGCCAAGACGACAAACTCTATCAAGCACAGACCTGAATCCGACACGTAAGTCACTGGATCTTTCTTCCCAGATGCTGAAGGCTTCTCTTTAGGACTTTTCTTTCCTTTCTTCTCCTCTTCCTCCTCATCTGCCAGACAGAAACAGACACGATGCCTTCAACCACAACAAGACAGATCAACAGAAAGCCTGTGTTATCCATCAAGGCTTCATACAAAAGAGTAAACACTGATATGAAAATGAGGAACCGTTTATTAAAGAATTCAGGAGCGTATCTGAAGACTTTTCTTTAGCTCTGTATATGTTTATGCAATGTTTAAGCCTTGGCTCACATGACCTGGGACAGGATTACAGTTTCGGCAGATAGCATACATTGTTAAACAGTTATAAATTAAAATAAATAAACCAAAAATCATGTTAAAACAACAAGAAAAAATATGTTTGTTCCACAATTTCGCATTTTTCCCCACAGACATGTAGGGAATTTTTTTTGAGGATGAGGTTCCCTTTTCGGTCTCTTGACGTCTCATCTCATATCTTCTCAGTGAAGTTTATCCTCATCAAAGTTACCTTGATCATTAGAGAGGAATTCATACATTTCTTTATATCTGTTTACATCCTGATTTTCTATAATGCAGATGATTTATATGAACAGCTATCAGTATGGATGCATCCTTTATGCCACCGAACTTCACCTGAATCAGCGATGACCCTCTTTTTCCTTTTTGCTGATCGTTTTAGTTCCAACGTGGAGCTTGTTGTCTGAGAGAAGTAAGAGAAAAGAGGAGAAATGAAGAGTTGAGTTGACTCAATTCCAGTTTCTAATAGATAATTGCTGCAAGAATCCAATTTCTAAAGAATCAAACCAGAACCTTGGAAGCGGGTTTCTTTTTATTCTTGGGCTCTTCATCAGTGCTGCTGCTTCCTCTTCCTTTGTCTTGGCCAGGCTTCGGTGCGAAGAATCTGCGAATATCCTGCCACAGGAACAGAGGTGCAAGAAGAAAAGACAGATTATTTCTTTATATGAATCACATCAATGAATCTTTTGAATGATTCAATCTCTCACTGACACTTCTACTGATTTAAATAGCAGTTTTAGTAAAAAACTCCTCATACCATTAAAAAACATTCACACAAAAACTACAGGTCATGATCAGGATCTTGGTTTTCCATGTAGTCCACATTCAGTCTAGTTAAAGCCTAAATTAAATCATATTTTAAAAGAATCTATTTTAAAAGAAAACAACTAACCAACCAAACAAACAAACAAACAAACAAATAAACAAATAAAACAGCAGCTATAGCTGGTTAGCTAGTGAACTTTTAGTAAGTTTTTTTTAAAGCAAACAGTTTTTCAACATCCAGGCTTCTATATTAAAAGCCTGCTGTTTTAAATAAATCTATAAATAATGACAAAGACTTATAAAGTGCTTTTGTTTGTAAACTTTGACATTTAATTTTGACATTAGCCTGTTGTGTTTTGCATTAAGACTGGCTGTGTTACAAATCCCTTCTCATTGACTATATAGTGCTCCTCGTGCAGCCTAGAGGCCGTTATTCCGTCCCCTATAAAGTGCCCCTACATAAGGAACATCTGCTCCATTTGGAATACGGCCCAGTAAAAGTTACAGTTAGCTTAAACGGGTACAGATACTGCTTTTATACTCCGAAACTGCATTTCAGCTACAGGGTCCACGTTTAAACTGTCAATTAGATTAAGAAAACAACTCACCATTTTCAACAGCTGTCATAAAAAATTTTTTTGCTGTTATTTTTTTATGCAGCAAAAGTGCGTAGGGATGCAGTTAGTCTTTGGCGCCAAGAGTGAGTCTTTCTGGCGCAGAATGATGACGTTAAAGGGAAGGGGGGAGGTTAAAAATATTTATTCTGTAAATTATTAATAAATAATTACTTCAGTATATAGTATATATAAATAAATACACAAACGAATAAATCTGTTATTAAATGCGGTTTGTTTCATTTAATTACTTAAATAATATAAATAATAATTTCTATTATTATATTAATAATTTGTTTATTTAATAATAAACAATTTAATTACTAAAATAATTACCTATTTAATTTTTAATACATTAATAAATTATTACATATAAAATATATATTTTTAAGAGGTGTATATATATAATATAAAATACATAAACGAATACATCCATTATTAAATGCGGTTTGTTTAATTTATTTACTTGAATAATATAAATGATCATTTATATTTTTTTTATAATTTATTTATAGTATATTAATAATTTATTTATTTAATAATAAATAATTTGTTTACTAAAATAATTACCTATTTATTATAATTATTAATACATTAATAAATGATTACATATAAAATGTGTTTGTGTGTTTCTTTAATGACAGTGAATTGAGATATTCATTAATAGATTTAAGGATGTAATGGATTTAATTCACTGTCTTGTGCCAAGCATTATATAGTCATCAATATCACCATGTAAGTTAACTTAATATTAGCAGGTTGGTGAAAGTTTTTTAAACACCTGACTCTCACACCTACTGTATATTTGAGCTTTCTCCAAACTTTTCCACAAAGTCTGAAGCACACAAACGTATAGGATGCGTTTATATGCTGTTCCACTAAACAAGAAGGCACACACTTTTGGATATAAAGTGTAGGTTTATAAACAGCACAGCAAACAGACTGCTGTGTGAGATTATAGTCATTATTACAGCACCATCACTTCAGTCATTAGAACAAGTTTAACAGTATTACAGAGGAGAATAAATCAACATTAATCTAATTCTGAAAGTTTATTCGGTCCCAATGAAATCAGACTAATTGAAGGCCTACATACATGGCATAAGCAGCAAGCTACTACTGCTTAGTCTTAGAGCCTCATTACACCTTAGCAAGCCTCTATTACCAGATTTAATGAATGAACTGTTCAAATTAATTGTTGAACTACTGATGCAGAAATTTAATTATGTGGCCATTCATTTTGAATCAAACATTCAGTAGTGTAAACTTGTCTTAGGTAAAATTGGATAGATTTTTTTCAAGTACAAATATGTAGTTTTAAAAAGATACATATATATTGTGTGACCTTTTAAGTGGTGTAAAAATGGCTATTTTTAAATTTCCAAGCAATTAACATTTTAATCTCAGAAAACATTACACAGATTCATAGGCTTGTGCCATCAGTCTTATTCCTGTCTTAAACCAGTCATTACCTGGACTGGAAACAAACAAAACCCAAATAAACCCTGCAGACTTATGACATTTAAAATGTTGTCCATCATGTATGCAACTAATACCTTATATATATATATATTATATATAAAAAAAAGGCTGGCCTTTAAACATAAATATGGCACATAAATCTAAACTGAAAATACACAACAGTTCTACTAAAAATAGTGACCCTGTAAGGGACCTTCAGCGGTCTTGAGGAAAAATTTTGTGCATGTTAGAACCACACACCAATGTTTAATCAGAAATATACAATTGAGGCTAAGAACCCCTATTCAATAAACCACTTTACATAAGCTGTAAAGTAAATAAGTTGTAGGTCACTGAAGATGAAAAACCTAAACTAAAGCAGACTCATCAGGCCGACTCAGACTACCACCACTGGCTACTGATTCCCAGACAAAACTGCCCTTATCTAATTAAAGAAATCTTAAAACCACATTTTAAAATCAATGCAAGTGACTTCAAATACTGGTGGTGAAAAAAAAAAAGTTTATTGACAGATTTGACAAGGACAGAGTTGTTTAATCGTCAGGCCGCTCCACTACAGTGGTCTTCTCACTGACATAAATCCCGTCAAGAAATTTCCGGATGTCTTTCTTGCGCACAGCAGTGGCCTGCTGGATCAGTGCAGCTAGAGAGACAGAAATGCAAACGTCAACATTTACAGAAAATGTTCTTGACAAATTAGGAAGTCAGGAAAATCAATTCTGGAACCGGTTCAAGATGAACCAAACTCCACATACAAACAAAAGCATGTTAATGTGTGAATTAATGCAGACGAGCAACTACACAATGCAATACTGTCCTGATGAACAGCCATGCAACATGCACAGGTGTTAGCGCTGCAAATAACACTCGTGTTAGTGCAGATTTATTCAGGCTCAACATAAACCAAAACAAATGGTGATTAATGCTGCAAAGCACACTGCTGAATCAACTCATCTGAACCATGTAAGAGAACATTTTCAAAGGAAATAAATGATAAGCAAGAGGCAATGCAGGTCACCCGAGGTGGAAGGAAAATTAAAATTTAGAAAGTGATGCTGAGAGAAAGATGTCTTCCAGTCAGACAACGAGCCCGCTCTAACCTCATGTCCTCTATGACTCGGGCTCCACTACTGTCCCCTTCTCAGAGACATAGATACCATCCAGGAACTTTCGGATATCCTTGTTTTTGACTGTGGTTGCCTGCTGGATGAGGGCAGCTGGAAGAAGAGACACTAAGGTGGTGAGGGTCATGCACACACGCTGGGATCACAAATACAAGATACCAGTTTATAAACAAAATAAAAACGGATTACAAATCAAGAGCTAAAACTAACTAGTGTTGAGACATGGTTAGTAAAAGGGACATTATTCTATATGGGTTACTTTTGTTCAACTAAAAACACCAGCACTGATGGAGAAGGTTGAGAAGCTGAAAAAAAAAACAACAACTTTGATCTTGAATTGAAGGTCAGACAGACTGCAAGCAGAAATCAAATCACATAAGGAATCAAACAGGCTTCAGTCCGAAGAGTCCAAACTTTCTGCTAGCTACATAAAAACCCTTGAAGTTTAATGTTTCACCCAGATACTGTTTGTTTTCCATCAACTCTGTGCTCGTAGCATAGATGAATACCAGATACAAAACCGATTCCAAAATATGCTTCTAAGTAATAAATACTGATTCTTCGGGACAATTTATACACCATGTTTCTGAAGAAAAATGAATAAATAGGTGGAGCCTCACCAGAGTTGGACACCAGCTCAATATCGTTACCCTCCAGCACCAGCTCGTCTTTCTGGGCAGCAGAGAGAGCGCAGTTCACACCTTAAAACAACCAGGGATTCAATTAGTGTCCTTCACAGTTTCCACAAAAACTTGCCTATCGATGGCGAAAACTCAAGAGAGCAGACGCTACTACAGAACGGTGTATTCAGAGTATATTTTTCTCCACTTGGTTGTGCATTTGCACGCCATGTAGCAGCATGTACTATACTGCTGTACTGTCAGTGTTGCGCTATCGCGTTCCAATGTATACAGGAAATGACTAAAACCCACATGACAACTGGAAGCCATTTTAAAAAAGACCATCAGTTTTGTTAAACTGGTCTTGAGCCAAGTGCCAGGACAGAGCCACTAGTGGTGATGTGGCATAGACTGGTCAGAGTATACCCTTCAGCCCAACATACCTGCCCTCATGCGCACACGGCGGATGTATTTCTCCCCCAGGAAGTTTCTGATCTCTACCAGAGCACCACTCTCCTGAATCACCACATTAATGGGAAAATGGGCATACACAGATCGCATTTTGTATCTGAAACCCTACAAAACAGAACACAAAGCACACGTTAGTGAGAGCAGACAAACTAAAGACCTAAAGGAACAGTATAAAGTGATTTTTCATTCTACCCGTGATGTATAACTTACCAGAGTGACACCCTTGATCATGTTCTGGACATGGCTGCAGATGGTTCTGACTGTGGCCAGCTCCTTCCTGTTACCCCACCATTTATCTACACGCAGCTACAAAAACATCACACGTTTTCATTCAGACGCTTATGCATCTTTATAATACAACAGCACAAAGTATTAGGTCAGCATTTCAATCACACAAAGACGCTCGTTACCTTCTTCTGTTTCTTGCCGAGCAGCCGCAGCTCCAGGTTGATGTGGCTGAACTCACGGCGCAGGACACCACGAGGTCCCTTCACACTAATAGTGCGGCCTTTCAGCGTCACATCGACTGCAGCGATTAGAACGAAAAATTACAAAATCAGCACATCCAGGAACAATTCAGTCGGGTTCATTTTAACAAAATCTCAACAAGCAATAAGACTGACAACAGGAAAGCACAGACATCTCGACAGCCAATTTAAAATTGGTCCAAGTATCACAAGGGAATAAATAATTCATAAAAGGGACGATTTATCCATGATTTGCCACCATACAAGATGCATGTGATAAAAGCAGTTGGAGATTCTTAATCCAACTGCAAAACTGGATTTTCAGACTGCCAGATTACTTCAAATTGCCAGATTATTTCAGACCAGATCTTCCACCAGCCTCCTTTTTAAATCTTAACTTCACTTGGACTGAGTGAGCTGTTTACATGAAAGCTTTACAATCTGATTACCGAAAGCATTGCATTGTTTGTTTGTACTGTTTCTGAGACTGAGGGGTGCACAGACTGGAGGTCCTGCTCCATCGTCCCACATGTTTAACTCAAAGTTCACAGAGTTAAAGCTCAACACGACCGTGACACGTACCGCTGTCCGGGATGTCCACCGTCTGGGTACTGAGAATGGTCTTCATTCTAAACACAGGAATAAAAACATAAAGCCACAGTTTAGTTCAATCCTCTACAATGGAACGTTTAGCAAGTTATAAAGAAACCGGTACCACTATAACTAGCCAACTAGCTAACTTTCTGTAGATCCACTAACATTTAACACCAACACTTTGTTTTTTATTTCCTTAACACTTCCTTTATGTAGAAATCACTCTACGTTCTGTTTAAGTACGTTTTTAATTCTGTATAAAGCGATATATGATACATACAGACGATGCTACATGCTAACAGCTAACTCGGCCTGTATGCTAACGGCTAACAAACACACATATCAAACATCTCGTTATATTTAAGTTAAATGCGGACATGGCGTTAAAATATGAGCGGATATCGTTAAAATACAGCTTCGTGTGTAAGACGGGACACAACGCGGTGCCGTGGGATGCGCCGTTAGAGCGGATTGAGTCGGATTAGAAACAGAGCGCCATGTTCTCACCTCGCCGAAAGAGGAGGAAAGGAAGGAGGACTGACGTCATCACGCACTTGTAGACTGTACGTGCTGCGTCATCGAGGAGAACTTGTCGAGAATATGATATGGTGACACGTGACTTTATGGGTCGTGTGAACGCAGTAAGGCTAAAGTAATCAATACCAGATGACGTGAGAATGACTGTCATGGCGCTGGTCGCTCGGAGTCGTGACGCTGTTGGTCGGTTGTCCTGTAATCACGTTTTATTGTCGGCCAGATGGTTTGGAGCGTCTCATGTAAGTGTTTCTTGTAGTCTCTAAACTCAGCGTGTGACTCAGTCGGCTTGTTTGTCCTTTTCTGTGTGTGTGTCTGTATCTGTGTGTGTGTCTGTCTGTATCTGTGTGTGTGTCTGTCTGTATCTGTGTGTGTGTCTGTCTGTATCTGTGTGTGTGTGTCTGTCTGTGTCTGTCTGTATCTGTGTGTGTGTGTCTGTCTGTACCTCTGTGTGTGTGTGTGTGTGTGTGTGTGTCTGTCTGTCTGTATCTGTGTGTGTGTGTCTGTCTGTATCTGTGTGTGTGTGTCTGTCTGTATCTGTGTGTGTGTGTGTGTGTGTCTGTCTGTGTGTGTGTGTGTGTGTGTCTGTCTGTATCTGTGTGTGTGTGTCTGTCTGTGTCTGTCTGTATCTGTGTGTGTGTGTCTGTCTGTACCTCTGTGTGTGTCTGTCTGTATCTGTGTGTGTGTGTGTGTCTGTCTGTATCTGTGTGTGTGTGTCTGTCTGTATCTGTGTGTGTGTGTCTGTCTGTATCTGTGTGTGTGTCTGTCTGTATCTGTGTGTGTGTGTGTGTGTCTGTACCTCTGTGTGTGTGTGTGTCTGTACCTCTGTGTGTGTGTGTGTGTGTGTCTGTCTGTCTGTATCTGTGTGTGTGTCTGTCTGTATCTGTGTGTGTGTCTGTCTGTATCTGTGTGTGTGTGTGTGTGTCTGTACCTCTGTGTGTGTGTGTGTCTGTACCTCTGTGTGTGTGTGTGTGTGTGTCTGTCTGTCTGTATCTGTGTGTGTGTCTGTCTGTATCTGTGTGTGTGTCTGTCTGTATCTGTGTG
>NC_062524.1:19112054-19117054 GCF_022655615.1 Tachysurus fulvidraco
AGGTACACATACACACACGTATACAGACAGTTGACAAATTAAAGGAGATACATGAAGTTATTAGCAAAGTCTTCCAGTAGACCTTAAGCATACTGACAGCCTGAGAGAGCTATTGTTTTCCCTTTTTTGTCATCCCTCTCTTATCTATATTTTTAGAGACTGATATGTATACAGAGCAGATTGGTTCAGTACAGGATATACAGATAACGCTTTTTCCTGTTACAGAGTTAAGAGACTCCGATGTGGACTGTTTGACCCTTGGCCAGTACATGCAACCAACAAAACGACATCTGAAGGTACAACAGCATTAATGTAGCTCTTACAAACCTGGTTACAGCCTTATACGACCACCTGAGCTGATGTCACACTGACCTTTATGGCTGTTTGTTTTATGCAGAGGTACATGAACGTGCTCAATTCTGAACTGTGAATTTTGTGTTTAGGTAGAGGAGTACGTCACGCCGGAGATGTTTGCTCACTGGGAGAAGGTGGGGCAGGAAATGGGGTTCGTTTACACAGCGAGTGGTCCCCTAGTGCGCTCTTCTTATAAAGCAGGTAACACAAACTACCAGCATCTAAGTTGAGCCTCAGGCACCAATTCTGATACATGTACTCTGTATCTAATGCCAGTGTCCGATACCACGTGATAGTATGTACCGTAAGCCGTATCGCGCTTAGCCGTATCATGAATGTATTTTGTGATTAACGATCAAAACAAAGCACAAACTGTGCTCTGGGAAAATACTTAGAGAAATCACACTTCTACCCAACCAGTTGCACACTTCTTCGGTTACGCTGTGAGTCCCAGTTGTCTCATGTTACAGCATGTCATTACCATAAATAATGTCAACCAGGCAGCTTTGCAGTGTGCAGAGAGAGGACTCCATGTCCATGAGTCTGCTCCATGTTCTGTCCAAACAACCCAAAAATTAGGGTCTTCTCATAAGATCAAGGGGTAGCCAAGGGGATCTGTGGGTCAAGGGAGCAGTGGTGGCTCAAGTGGTTAAGGTTCTGTGTTGATTGGAAGGTGCCAAGAAGCAGCACTGCCAAGCTGCCACTGTTGGGCAATTGAGCAAGACCCTCAACCCACCCTGCTCCAGGGGTGCTGCCCCTGCACGCCAGCGATAATATAGGATTCTAAGGGGAATGTGGTGGCCTAGTGATTAAGGTGTTGCGCTACCAATCGGAAGGTTGTGAGTTTGATTCCTACGTCCACCAAACTGCCACTGCTGGGCCCCTGAGTAAGGCCCTTAACCTTCAATTGCTCAGTTGTATAAAAATGAGATCTAAAATGTATAAGGGCATCTGCTAAATTCTGTAAATGTAAATGATTCTTTTCCTAAATTTCATTCAATCACTTCACTTCATTCATCTGCTAATATCACTGTCAAATCCAGTGGTGAATAATAGAGCAAGACCCAGACCGAACCATGTGCCTTGAGAACCAGGACCATTGGACTGGACCACTCACTGCAGGACTCAATGATCACCACCATATTGGGCATGTTCATGAGCTTGCCCTGCACCATGAGTGTGTGTTTATTTTTTTTGTTTGTGCAAGAGATAGACATGACTGTGCACGATTACCATCTGAACGTGGTGGTGTTGATTTGAGATTAATGCAACTGGGTAAAGGTGAAAACACGTCAGAAAATTGTTTGCAACTTGGCAAGATAGAGAGAGATGTTCTCCACAGGGGACCGAGATGGACAGAGCCATCCATTTCCTCCTGTCTGTTTCTCCCTTCTCTAACAACTGTTGTCAAAACCGGGACCACCTCTCTCCATGGTTCATGCCCTGAGTCTATCTCTTGACTTTAACTCACCGAAATGCTGTGACATCTTGAATGGGTAATAATATGAGCACTTTATTTCCCTGTGAAAACCTATGTAGACCAGCACCCTTATTATCCCCATAAAGGAATTCAAGTGCTAAGAGCCCTGTTAAGGATTGAGGGGCCTTTTGTACTTGAATAATTGGGGTTTAAAACACTTATTCCATTTCTGGGTGTCCTTTGTTCGGTGACATTCACGTTTATTGAACGGTTTGATTAGACTGCTTAACTGGGCCAATTGTCCTGCACGAATTAATTTAATTCCTAAAAGCTCATATCGTTCTCTTTTGACATCCCAACACAGGAGATCAACCCTGCCTGCTACAGGGCATGGGTTTAGGGGATCCATTTGTGTAATGTTAGCTTGCACAATGGAGTTTTTGAAGTGGTTACAAGTTGTGTGTGGCATGTCGCAAATGTCAGCCGGTCAAGCCACCGTACATCACTGAGAATGCCCAGCCAATAGAAATGAGCCATGAGATGATTGGCTGTTTTGTCCGAACCTAAATTCCCCACCACAGGATTATGACCGAAAAACATTTACAGATGGTCTGTAAACATTTTTCTTTTGGTCAGACTCATTTCTTCCTGTTTTTAGGCAAAACCCAGGTTTGGGGAACTGGATTCAGGGGAAATTGCCCCTGTATCCATACTGGAGGGATGGACAGAAAAAAGCAAGAACAAGTTTGAAAGGGGTAGAAGGCTAGTGGATGAATGTTAGCAAGGGTCTTAACCATCTCTGCAAGTAGGGAGGACTCCATGATGGTGGATCTTCCACATTTTTCCGGACTTTAAGCTCCAGCGGGACGTACTTATGGGTTTGATCAAAAGGCAGGATTGCACCAGTCCTCCATGCAAAACATTCTAAGCTTTTAATCTTCTTAGGTTTGCACATGAGGATTTCCCTTCAGGATCCATCTGCAATATTAACTTGCTGGTCGATGCAATCAACTGTTAAATCTGTTACTTAGTGAAATTCATTATGCCACCAATGCACACAGGAGACCTTGAGCTGTCGGGGGGTTTGGTGGATTTTCCAGTTATGCAGTTCCTCTTTTGTTGCCAGTTATTTTGGTCACTTCTGACAAAATACACATTTCACTTGAGAGCTTATTTATTCAGCTTGTTGTGGATTTTGAAACTTTACTTCCCACCTCATGGCGTGGAGGACATCAGGCTCATTTGTCCGCTTCTTGACAAATTAAACTGTTCTAGTCTTTGTAAAATGATTGTAAACTTTGGTGATTGCGTGTATATTTTTGTCAATCGCTCGACTCATTCACCTCGACAACCAAGTTTGTGTGCAGTTTCAAACGTGGCTTTTAAAGTCCAGAAAGTATTTTTGTTTTTTTATAATGATGTTTGAATTAATTTTGTGTATATTGTAATGTTTGAATAGTTCTCTATTCATTTGACTGGAAAAACAAACAAAACTCTTGGTCACTTTCTTGAAGGGAGCCAAGAACACACTGACTGTAACTGACCACAATCGGTGCCAAACGTGAGCAATTCTACAGAGACAGTTAGCACCGTGGCTAAGCTCATGGATTATATTGTTGAATTTAGGTTTCTGAAAATGAGCAAAGTAGAAATTAATTCAGGCTTTAAACACTGCCAAATATTTCACTGTCTTTGATGTTCATTTGCACAGGTGAGTTCTTCCTAAAGAACCTGCTGAAGAAGAGAAAGACGGAAGGAACCACGGAGTAAAGACGGCCAACACCTCGTCCCTGCACTCAAAGTCCATCGTCGAGGAATCAGAACAACAGAAAATATTTCTTTTAAGCAACAGCATCTACGTTATAACAGAGTCTTCTGGTACGTGGACGAGAGAGACAGAAGACGACAGCCAGCAGTAGACGTGTCTGGGTTTCATTACGGAGAAAAAGCCGTCTTCAGAATGCATTACTTGTTAGCGAAGTATCACCAGGTTCTTCAGGGTGGTGAAGCGATACCCAAAAGTCCGTGTAATTTAATTAAGCGAGATATTGTGGAAAGTGACAATTAAATGACAAAGGCATCAAGAACTGTAAAGTGTAATAAATGATTCTGAAGCATTTGTTCATTTTATTTTGTGAAAATAGATACGATTCAAATTGGTCCGTGTGTATTTAAGAAGTTGTCGCCTTTTTAAACGTTACTAACCTGTACAATATGAAATGATTCAATTATTAAAAAGTTCACAGTAAACCAACACACGTGTATATCACATGAGACGATTATATAATGATTAACCGCAGACTTCCATCATATTTCGGACACAACGTATAGAAAAACTGAATCAGGGCTCTGCTGAAACTCTCATAAGCTTTTTCACTGTTATTACACGGTCAGGAAAATACTTGTGCAACACCAAGTAACTAACTTGTGAAAGTCAAAGGCATTTCTACTGATTTTTTGTGTGTGGTCTCAGACTTTGGATTTCTTCATTGGCGGCTCGTTGAGGGTGATCCCTGTGGGTGTGAAAGGAAGCCTGGTCATCACCTTCTTTCCAATTGTCTCGATCTACAGGCGCAAAAATAGAAACGGACAATACGTGAAGTTATTCTACTGATTAACGTATGATGTGATACATTTGTACGTGAGACACACACACACCTGGAAACCAAGGTTCTGTAGTTGAAGATGTAAATGATCAAGAACTCGGCGGCCATCGAAAATGAACGCCGGCTTCAACATCTGGTGATAAATCTGTTCATAATCTAGATCCTTTAAAAAAAAACACACACACACACACAACGTTACAAAGGCATTCATGTTAACACAAAAACACTAAAATCTATGAAGTGGGTTTATAACTCGATATATTAAAAACTCACTTGAATCCTCCTATAATTACATTTCATTATGATCTTTTTTGGTGTTTTGCACATAAAATATGCCATAAATGTAATAAACGTCCAGAACTACATCCAGACACTTTATGAAAATGGTTGTTTTGTACTGTCTTATTTTAGCACCAGGCTTCACTATCTGCGTTTCTCTAAGTTTTTAAAACGCCTGGAGTGTTGTATATATAGTGACCTGTGTGTGTATATTTACCTTAAACATGTCCCACTCAGTGCAGATCACTAGTGCATGAGCACTTTTACAGGCTTCATAAGGATCTGAGGTCACAGTGACCAGCTCGGATACTGAGGAGAGTAAAACACACACACACACACAC
>NC_062524.1:19719554-19924554 GCF_022655615.1 Tachysurus fulvidraco
TGTGTGAGGGGTGTGTGGGGTCATCGACAATGCTGTTGCCTTTGCGGACGCAGCATGTGGTGTAAGTGTCCATGATAGAGGGAAGAGAGACCCCAATGATCTTCTCCGCTGTCCTCACTATCCGCTGCAGGGTTTTGCGATCCGAGATCGTACAGTTCCCAAACCAGACAGTGATGCAGCTGCTCAGGATGCTCTCAATGGTCCCTCTGTAGAACATGGTCAGGATGGGGGGAGGGAGATGTGCCTTTCTCAGCCTTCGGAGGAAGTAAAGACGCTGCTGGGCTTTCTTGGTGATGGCGCTAGTGTTGAGTGACCAGGTGAGGTTCTCCGCTAGATGAACACCCAGAAATTTGGTGCTCTTGACGATCTCTACAGATGATCCGTTGATGTTCAGCAGAGAGTGGTTGCTCTGTGCTCTCTTGAAGTCCACAACCATCTCTTTAGTTTTGTCCACATTCAGAGAAAGTCGTGAGTCAGCAGAGTGAACAGCAGTGGACTGAGCACGCAGCCTTGAGGAGCTCCAGTGTTCAGTGGGGTGGTGCTGGAGATGCAGTTCCCGATCCGGACTGACTGAGGTCTCCCAGTCACTAAGTCCAGGATCCAGTTGTAGTGGGAAGTGTTTAGTCCCAGCAGGCTCAGCTTCCCAATCAGGTGCTGAGGGATGATTGTATTGAATGCTGAACTAAAGTCTATGAACAGCATTCATACATAAGTGTCTTTATTGTCCAGATGGGTGAGGGCTAAGTGGAGGGCTGTGGTAATGGCATCGTCTGTGGAGCGGTTTGAACGATACGCAAACTTTGGGGGGTCCAGTGAGGGTGGTAGCTGGGTCTTGATGTGCCTCATGACAAGCTTCTCGAAGCACTTCATAACTATGGGTGTGAGTGCAACCGGACGATAGTCATTGAGGCAGGACACTGTAGACATCTTTGGGACAGGAACGATGATGGTAGTTTTGAGGCACGTAGGAACATCTACATTAGAACACAGAATGACCACTACCCACTGTACACCGACGGATCCTCCATGGAGATCCTCAAGAGCACCAAATTCCCTGGTGTTTATCTAGCTGAAAACTTCACCTGGTCACTCAAAACCAGCTCTATCACCAAGAATGCCCAGCAGCGTTTCTACCTTCTTTGAAGGCTAAGAAAAGCACAATTGCCACCGATCCTGACCACATTTTACAGAGGAACCACTGAAGGCATACTGAGCAGCTGCGTTACTGTCTGGTTTGGGAATTGTCCCGTCTTTACAAGACCTTGCATTGGATAGTAAGGACAGCTGAAAAGATCATCTGAGTCTCTCTTGCCTCTAATACTGACATTTACACCACACAATGCATCCACAAAGCCAACAGCATTGTGGATGACCCATCACACCCCTCATATACAGTCTTCCCCCTCTTGCAATCTGGAAAAAGGTATTCGGGCCCTCACAACCAGAATGTGCAACATTTTCTTCCTTTAAGCTATCAGACTCCTCAACAACCAGAAATGAACTGTTACCGAACACACACACTAACAATCCACTGCCAGCTCCTTAGACTTACTCAAATTGAAATGGAGGCAGTTTTGTTAGCACCAGACTACAAAGTCCTGGATCAGTTCTCTGTTGTCTGTACTCCGCATCATTGGGAAGACTCAGAAAACAGACAGAATATCAACTGAGCTCTAATCGATAGTTTGATTAGTGTGGGGATTACAACCTCCACACAAACTACACCCTTGGGTACAGATCTGTATGTGCGACAAGGTCAGTCCTATTCTTGGCAGTGCATACAAGGCAAACTGCACAGTTTACCCAAGAGCATTTTTGGTCATTTATGTTGTACTCTCTGATCTGAAACAGCCAGGTGTAAAAGTGACAGGTGATGGAAGAAGTGGTATTCTTAAATTCCCCTGAGTTGGGTATGGCGTGTTGAATGTTTCTGATTGATAGATTTGATGATCATGTTTCTATGGTAATGGAATATCTGAACCTCATTTCTGTCCTCAGATAGTATTCTATAGATTCTATAGAGATTCTATAGATCTGTATTTATATTCTGGCACCATCTTGTGGTGACATTACATTTCATATAATTCAGTGGGCTGTCTAGTCTTGCATTTTGTTTAATGATAAGGCCTAAATACTGACTGATATATTTCATGAATGTTATTTTTTATGTAAGTATAAGCATAACTGCTGTGCTAAAACCTAGATATAGCCGAAGCTTAGCTTTGGCCTATAGTTGGATAACTCACTGAGATTGATGGCATGTTTTTTGATAACTGATTATTTAAAAGATTTAGGTTCATAGCCAAGGGAATAATTATTTTTTAGAATAATTATTTTTTATTCTTGTATAAACTTTTTGTTTATAGTAAAATCTAGTACAGATTTTGTACATGTTGATGGTCTTGAGGAAATCTTTTAAATTAGTTTGATCTGTCAAAGTGGAGTAAAATTTTAATCACAAATTAGATAATGTAATATTGTTATCTACAGGGTTAGTTTTAACTGATTTTAAAAGTATACACTTTGCCTGATATCTTTGTTTTGCCATTGAAATAATTCACGTCATTGCTGCTACATATTGATGGTGTGGGTGTGCCTCTGGTGACCATATTCCTAGTTAATTTAAGTAGTAAGTATTGCAGTCATGTTTAACCCCATCTGAATCTAGAATGGACACCCCTGCTGTTCTCAGAGGGGTTTCTGGATTATCAATATGAATATGAAAATCACCAACATTCAAAGTCTAAAGGAACAGCTAGATATACTGTAATTAGCATACGGTCTTGGTGGTCACTGGAATCGACTGGGTAGACTTATTTCATGTGGGTAGAAAATGTTATGTTAGTTTTAAGTAATTTATTGAATTAGCTTCATTTAACATAAACATAGTACATTAAACTAATCATTTTAATAACAATGAGCACTTTAAATCTTTAGATTACTTGCTCGTTCTAATTTTATAATGAGGTTAAAAAAATCTTTTCTGTGTTTCTGTGTTTTTGTTTGGGTTTTTGGAACAGACACAGCTGCAATATTGTGGAACCTGTGTGGAAACTCACTGCAGCTAGCTCTGGAATGTTACATTAACTAGACCTGTTCTGTGAATATGGGTTATGCTGCAGGAATGAGATCAGCACCTTCCCATGTGAGACCATTCTGCCATACTCAGCTAGGCTTAACATCATAACTACTACTATTATCAATAAGCCCACATTGTTTTCCGAGCACCGGCTGGACAGCCAGCAATCCAGTAAACATAACCTGCTGTAAGCACCACATTCCACTGCCACACTGGGATGGAAGCAGAGCACACTGCATAATGTACCAGACATCAGCTAAGATAAGTCTCCTATAATCCAAGCTCTTTCAGGTTTCTCAGAGGATGCTTGACCGAAAAGAGTAAATCTGTTGACAGTTGAAGCAGAAACGAGTGGTGTTCCTGTTGGTAAGCCTTAGCATTGCAATTCTTCTACTAATTATTCGCCCATATTACAAAAAACAGCCTTCTTCCACCTTAGAAAAATTGCCAAGCTAAGAAACATCCTATCTGTATCTGATGCTGAGAAGCTAGTTCATGTATTCAAGAGCTTTTAGAACTTTTGTTCAAGAACTATTGTAATGCATTACTAGGTGGTTGTCCTGCATCTTTAATAAATAGGTTACAGTTAATCCAAAATGCAGCTGCCAGAGTTCTTACTGTACCAGGACAAGAAAATATAATCATATAACCCCGAACCTATCATCTTTACACTGGTTACCTGTTAAGTTTAGAATTGATTACAAACAGCTGCTACTTACGTACAAGTCTCCTAATGGTTTGGCTCCCAATTATCTAACTTGTTTTCTTACATCCTTCGTGCTCTCTGAGATCACAATCTCAGGACTAAAGGCAGTAGTGCGCTTTGAAGATTTTGGACCTCCAATGAGACGAGGCCGACTCTGTAAGGATCCTAAGGCATCTAGAGATTTACCAGCTCTAGTTAGACTCTGCTACACTAAGAGGAGATCCAAAGTCTGTGTGGTCTTTAAGGACAACCACCTCCTCATCATTAAAACATTTATCAGACTGAATATTTATAATCACACTCATATGACAGTCTCACCCATATGAAGATGGGTTTCCCTTTGAGTCTGGTTCCTCTCAAGGTTTCTTCCTTTACAGTTCAAGGGAGATTTTCCTCACCACAGTCACCTGAGTCACCTCAGATTTGCTCATTGGGGATAAATACAAACATATTCAAATAGATATCTAATATAAATCTTAAATTTTGTATTATATTAATCTTTATATAATTCTATATAGTTACCTTTTGTTCTATGTTTATGATCTGTAAAGCTGCTTTGAGATTGTAAAAAGGGCTATACAGATAAATTGGAATTTATTTGAATTGAATTAAAGATATCCAGACTTCCCCTGCAGAAATTATTCTGCTCTCACTCTCACCAACCCACTCTAGAGTCTGGATGCACACCTCTAATGCTCTTTCAGTAAGCTAACTACTATACAGTTATCACAAATAAACACCAGAAGAAGAGTAACTAAGCATCTCACATTCAACAAATAAAAATAACAAAACAGTAAAAAAATTCACATTGTCCCAAAGCAGCTTTACAGAAGTATAGAAACAGGAAAATAATAATAAATATATACTACTACTACTACTACTACTACTACTACTACTACTACTACTACTACTACTAATAATAATAATAATTAATCAAATGAATTTTAAAATATTAATAAAAAAATTTAAATACTATATATGAGTACCTCAAGTCACTGGATGTTGTGGGTCTTGGTTGACAAGCCTCTGCAACATCGCGTGGCGGAAGGGGACAGTGCCTCTGGACTGGCAGACTGGGGTGGTGGTCCCTCTTTTTAAGAAGGGGGACCAGAGGGTGTGTTCCAACTATAGGGGGATCACACTCCTCAGCCTCCCCGGAAAAGTCTATGCCAGGGTACTGGAGAGGAAAATTCGGCCGATAGTCGAAACTCAGATTCAGGAGGAACAATGCGGGTTTCGTCCTGGCCGTGGAACACTGGACCATCTCTATACCCTCGCCAGGTTGCTAGTGGGTTCATAGGAGTTTGCCCAACCAGTTCACATGTGCTTTGTGGATCTGGAGAAGGCATTCGACTGTGTCCCTCATGGCGACCTGTGGGGGGTGCTCTGGGAGTATGGGGTCCGGGGCCCTCTGCCCTCTGTCTGGTCCCTATATGACTGAAGCAGGAGTTTGGTTCGCATTGCCGGCAGTAAGTCAGACTTGTTCCCGGTGCATGTTGGACTCCGGAAGGGCTGCCCTTTGTCACCGGACCTGTTCATTATTTATATGGACAGGATTTCTAGGTGCAGTTGGGGGCCGGAGGGAGTCCGGTTTGGGGACCACAGGATTTCGTCTCTGCTTTTTGCAGATGATGTTGTCCTGTTGGCTTCCTCACATCAGGGCACATCAGCGTGCACTGGGACTGTTTGCAGCCGAGTGTGAAGCGGCGGGGATGAGAATCAGCACCTCCAAATCTGAAGCCATGGTTCTCAGCCGGAAAAGGGTGGTTTGCCCCCTTCAGGTTGGTGGAGAGTTCCTGCCTCAAGTGGAGGAGTTTAAGTATCTTGGGGTCTTGTTCACGAGTGATGGAAGGATGGAGCGGGAGATCGACAGGTGGATCGGTGTATCTTCTGCAGTGATGCAGTCGATATACCGGTCTGTTATGGTAAAGAGGAAATCTACGTTCCTACCCTCACCTATGGTCATGAGTTTTGGGTAATGACTGAAAGGACAAGATCCTGGATACAGGCGGCCGAAATGAGTTTCCTCTGTAGGGTGGCTGGGCGCTCCCTTAGAGATAGGGTGAGGAGCTTGGTCACTCGGGGAGGAGCTCAGAGTAGATCCGCTGCTCCTCCACATCGAGAGGAGTCAGCTGAGGTGGCTCGGGCATCTGTTCTGGATGCCTCCTGGACGCCTCCCGGGCATGTCCAACCTGGAGGAGGCCCCTGGGAAGACCTTGTACACGCTGGAGGGACTATGTCTCTCGGCTGGCCTGGGAACACCTCGGTATTCCCTCGGAAGAGCTGGAGGAAGTGTCTGGGGAGAAGGAAGTCTGTGCGTCCCTGCTTAGACTGCTGCCTCCGCAACCCGGCCCCGGATAAGCGGTAGAAAATGGATGGACGGTTGGAAATACTATATATCTATCCCTATCCCTTATTAGCAAAGTGACGGCGGCAAGGAAAAAACTCTCCGAGATGATATGAGGAAGAAACCTTAAGAGGAACTAGGCTAAGAAAGGGACCCATCCTCATTTTGCTGACACTGGCCAGTAAATGATGTAAATGTAAATAATGCCATTTCAACAGTTTATAATACTGTAGTTTATGGTAGTATAATTGTGTGAAGATGCTTTTCTGCTTCAGGGTCTGGGTGACTTTTCAAAATTGACAAAATCATGAATTCTGGTTACTACCAAGACAATGATCTGAAGAAGAAAAGCAAGTTTACCACTAAATGGCTTTTAAAAGCTGTTTCTGTGGGGTTTTCTTCACATCCGGCAGTGGAGAGAGAGAGAGAGAGAGAGAGAGAGAGAGAGAGAGAGAGAGAGAGAGAGAGTGGTGGAGTGATGTGATGTGATGTGATGTGATGTGATGTGATTAAAGACAAAGTAGATTATGTGCAAATTGAAGAGAGGGACTCCAGCAAGACTAGCTATGACAGCATAACTAAAAGGGAGAGCCAGAGTTTGACACAGACATGAAGGCTTGTCCATGGGACATAATGACTCTACAGTCAGCAAACCTGTGGGTGACAAGGTGACAGCACCAAACATCCCAGTTCACTAAACACTCTGTCAATTAACGTTCCAGATCTGCTCCTTTACCTAAGAAAATCTATTCATAAAGAAACGCTAAACTAAACAAATGTGTTTTCAGCCTGGACTTTAACACTGAAACTGTGTCTGAGTCTCTAAATGGAAGGCTGTTCGATAACTGTGGGGTTATTTAAGAAAAAGCTCTGCCCCTTGCTGTAGTCTTTATTACTTCGGGCACTCCCAAATAGCCTGCACCTTTTGACGGATCATAAAAATCTAAAATATTGCTCAGGTACTGTGACACAAAACCATTCATTGCTTTTTAGCTCAGTAATAGTATTTTATAATCAATGTAAAATTTGAGTGTGGATAAGATAGGAGTGATGTGACTCACGACTGTTCAGCAATGCACAGATCAAATCATATTATTAAGTTCGCCGATGACACGACCGTGGTGGGTCTCATCAACAAGAACGACGAGTCAGCATACAGGGAGGAGGTGCAACAACTAACTGCCTGGTGTAGAGCCAACAACCTTTCTCTGAATGTGGACAAAACTAAAGAGATGGTTGTGGACTTCAGGAGAGCACAGAGCAACCATTCTCCGCTGAACATCGACGGATCATCTGTAGGGATCGTCAAGAGCACCAAATTTCTTGGTGTTCATCTAGCGGAGAACCTCACCTGGTCACTCAAAACCAGCGCCATCACCAAGAAAGCCCAGCAGCGTCTCTACTTCCTACGAAGGCTGAGAAAGGCACATCTCCCTCCCCCCATCCTGACCATGTTCTACAGAGGGACCATTGAGAGCATCCTGAGCAGCTGCATCACTGTCTGATTTGGGGACTGTACGATCTCGGCTCACAAAACCCTGCAGCGGATAGTGAGGACAGCGGAGAAGATCATTGGGGTCTCTCTTCCCTCATGGACACTTCATGGACTCTCTTCCCTCATGGTCCACTCATCATGGACACTTACACCACACGATGCATCCGCAAAGCCAGCAGCATTGTGGATGACCCCACACACCCCTCACACACACTCTTCACCCTCCTGCCATCTGGAAAAAGGTACCGAAGCATTCGGGCCCTCACGACCAGACTGTGTAACAGTTTCTTCCCACAAGCCATCGGACTTCTCAATAACTGAACTGTACTATACTGAGCACAACATACACACATCATCTGTATGGACTGCACAGACCCTCACAAAACACACACACTGTTTTGCACACTTTTCTGCTGTTTTTGCACATACTGTCCAACATTTCAGCTGTTTTTGCACATATTGTACAATATCTCAGCCATTACGCACATACTATACAATATTTCAGTCATTTGCTGTTTTTTTGCACAACTCTATATATTATCCAAAGGACCTGCTGCTTAGAAACTGTGTTCATTCTAATGTTACTGCACAAAATATTGTTTAAACATTCAGTATTTACATACAGTATTTACACTGGTCGGTCGGCACTGTTTCTGTTACTGTTTATTGTCTTTTGTGTATTGCATTTTTTGTACTTTTTGTATTGTCTTGTAACTTCATGTCTTTTGTCCTGCACTGTCTTGGTTGTCTTGCCCTGCACTGTCTTGTTTGTCTTGTCCTGCACTGTTTGCACCAGGATGCACAGTTGCACTTTATGTGGCTAAGACTACTTACATGTCCTTAGCCCTGTCTTTGTCTTATGTAGCACCTTGATCCTGGAGAACCGTTTTCTCATTTCACTGTGTACTGCAACAGCTATATATGGTTGAAATGACAATAAAAGCTTCTTGACTTGACTTGACTTAACTTGATGTGTTCATATCTTCTGGTTCTAGTTAGCTGTGTTGTGGACAAACTAGAGCATGTTTACACTCTTTTGAGAACATCCAAACAGTAAAGCATTACAATAATCCAACCTAGAGGTAAAAAAAAAGAAGAAGCATGAACTAGTATTTCAGCATCATGATTATCTCAATATTTCTGAAATGAAAGAAGCCTGTACTAGTGATATTATCTACATAAGTTTCAAATGAGAGACCAGAGTAAGTAATCATAACAAGGTATTTTACTGCTGCAAATAATGAAACAGAAAGACCATCCAGAGTTACTCTAATCAGAAAGATTACTTGGCAGTCTTGGCAGAATTAAGCAGGAGGAAGTTAGAAAGCATCAGCCACATCTCTTTTCACATTTTTCAATCTAATAAAGCTGGTTTATCCTATCTGACTTACAGTAGCTGAAACATACAGATGTGTGTTATCAATATAAAAGTGGAAGCTAATACCATGTTTATTAATAATTGTACCAAGGGGTAATATATATAAGGGGAAAAGCAGTGAGTATACAGTAGAACATTGTGGAACACAAAACATGACCTTAGTATGTTTAGAGTAATCGACATTTAGATCTTTGAACCGATAACAATCGGTAAAATAGGACCTAGACCAGAAGAGGGCAGTACCTTTGACACCAACAACATTTTTGAACCTATCAAGTAGAATTAGCTGCACTAAGATCAAGTAACACCAGCAAGGAGACACAACCTATATCAGAGGCCAGTGATAGGTCAACAGCTCTGTGTTGTGGTGAGGTGTAAATTCTGACAAATACATTTTATGAGTGTTATTCATTAGTGTTATTCCCATGTAGGAGAAGCTTTGTTAAATAAATGACAAAGTTCATGTACAACATCAGCAATCAGACCGGAAAACGAATTCAATAGAGGGCAATCCAAAATCGAAACGAGTAATTGAGGCAGAGAGTCAAAACATGGCAAGCACAATGGAAAACAAATGGCTTGGAATCAAAAAACAAATTGACGATACTTTACATACATAATAGCATGAGCATGGCTTTAGGGACAACCCTATAGTTGTAATGAAAGTCACACGCTTGATCTCATTTTAACCTTCAGATTAAACATAGAAAATATAGTCACGATGCCTCAATCGGAAGCAATCTCAGCAATCTCATTTCGTTGGGCACAATATTTGCAATTTATCAATGTGTTAAACATACATTTTAATCTGCTACCTCAGAGAGATTTACCAATAGCCTCACACAATTATCAGCCATGATTGGATCAACATCTGCACCCACAGAACTTTAACAGGTGACTGATTACTTAGAGTCAGTGTTTTGCTACACCTATCTCCACTTACAAGGAATAGGTATAGAGATAAAATTTGCAACATAGTACAATGACTACACGAACCGTAGAACAATATTCTTCTTCTACTTTTGGCTTTTCTCATTAGGGGTCATCACAGCGAATCTTCTGTTTCCACTCATTTATCCTCTACTCTTTCACCAGTTCAGGTCCTCATTTAACACATCCATATATCTCCTCTTTGGCCTTCCTCTTGACCTCTTACCTGACAGCTCCATCTCCAATATCCTTTTACCAATATAACCACACTCCCTCCTCTGCACATGTCCACACCATCTCAGTCTAGCCTCTCTGACCTTGTCCCCAAAACAACCAACTTGATCTGTCCCTCTGATGTGCTCGTTCCTAATCCTGTACATCCCCGTTTTCTAAAGAGAACCTTAACATCCTCATCACTGCTACCTTAACCTCTGCCTCATGTCTTTTCCTCACTGCAACAGTCTCTAACCCATACAGTGTAGCCGGTCTCATTACTGCCTTGTATACCTTTTTTTTATTCTTTCTATCAACCTGCCTGCACTTGCCTCTTCACCTCTTTTCCACACTCCCCGTAATACTGGATGAGTGACACAAAATATTCCAGCACCTTCTTGAACTCAGCCCCCTGTAACCTCACTGTTCTACTTCCCTTTCCTTGTTCATACACATGTATTGTGCCTTACTTATCATTCCTCTTCTTTCCAATGTCTTCTTTCATTCTTTTCTGACTGCATCTTTCAAACTTTCCATCACAATATCAGACAAGAAGTGAATCAAAACCGATCATTGACGTAAACCAACCACCACATTGAACTCCTCTGTCTGACCTATGGCACATCTCACTGCTGTCATACTCCTCTCATACATACCTGTATCCTGAACTATGACATACTTCTCTGCCACTCCTGACATCCTCATACAGTACCATAGCTAGTCTCTTGGCATCCTGTCATATGCTTTCACGAAATCCACAAAGACACAGTGCAGCTCCTTCTGACCATCTCTATACTTCTCCATTAAAATTCTCAGAGCAAAAATGGACCAACAGCCTTTCCACCTTTGATTCTCCTCAGAGCCTTCCTCACCTCATCCTTTCTAATCTTTCCAATTTCTTTCTTTTCAATATTTACCTCCTCAGCCTTCTTTCACACTCATTTTCCTAATTCATTAGCTCCTCAATATTCTTCTTCCATCTTCTCTGCACATGCTTCTCACCTGTCAGTATCTTTCCATCTCTATCTTTAATCAGACTTATCTGTTGTACACCCTTCCCATCTTTATCTCTCTGTCTTGTAAATCTGTACATGTCCTTTTCACCTTCCATTGTGTCTAACCTGCCACACAACTCATCGTATGTTTTCTGTTTAGCCTTTGCTATGTCCCTCTTCACTTTGTGCTGCAATTCCTTGTAATCCTTTCAGTCCTTTCTACATCCCACTTCATTTAAGCTAGCCTCTTCCTCTGAATGCTGTTCTGTACTTGCTTGATCCAACACCATGTTTCCTTATCTTCTTTCCATCTTTCAGATGACACACCTAGCACCCTCCTACCTGTCACCCTGCTCACCTCTGCTGTAGTTTCCCAGTCATCTGGAAGCTCTTCCTGACCACACAAAGCCTGTCTCAGCTTCTGTCTGAATTCGTCACAACATTTTTCTTTTTTCAACTTCAACCACTTGGTCTTCTATTCCATCTTTCCACTCATCTTCTTCCTGACCTCCAGAGACATCCTACACATCATGATCCGATGATGTCTAGCTACACTCCCTCCTACCACCACTTTGCAGTCACTAATCTCGCTCAGATAGCCTCATCTATATAGAATGTGGTCTACCTGCATACTCCTACTTCCACTCATATGAAACTCTATGTTTCTCTCTCTTCTGGAAATAAGTGTTAACTACAGCTATTTCCATTCACTTAGCAAAGTCCACCACCATCTGTACTTCTAGTTTCCTTTCATTAACACCAAACCTGCCCATCACCTCCTCCCCACCTCTGTTTCCCGCACCAACAAGCCTGCTGAAGTCGGCTCCAACCACTACCCTCTGCTATCTGGGAATTCTGTCCATCACCCCATCTACCTTACTCCAGAGTCTCTCCTTATCAGTATTTCAATTACCATGGAAGGAGAGCCTTCTGACCTACAAGAAATCTCAGTGCTGCTAGATCAGTGTATTTCTCATTGGCCTAAGAAATATAGAGGGAAAGCAGAGAACCAGGAGGCGTGAGGTTTGAGCTGACTCATTTATGCAATGCAGGAAGAAAAACTTAAGCTAACTGTTCCATTTTCACCTTTTACTAATTCAATGTCTAGCAAATCTGAGTTTACCATTACATTTGTGAATGAAACCTATGCTACATATATTGAGCCCAGGTTTAAAGAAATGCCTGTGATTTAAAGAAAATAGGTGTCTTCCATAAAGTCTACACATTGAAGAGGCAAATTCTAGTGTTTCAGCTCTCCCTTTTGTTGGTGTGTGTGTGTGTTCATGCACACACACAGACTGAAGATGTATCCCTTTGAATTATCACTTTAACAAGGCCACATTTCATTTTCAGTTCTTATCGAGCACATGCACACATACTCCCCTAAAGTTCCCATCCTTCTAGCAGGTACAATGTGAACAGTTGGAACAAGGGCCTCTTGTTCCTTCTCCCTAATCTGACACACAGAATTTGCTGTAAAAGCACATAACAACTATATAAAAACACTCATGATATTTAACACTGCAGCAATAAATCTGTTGGGTTGATAGAAAAAGGAGATGTCTCTTGCTTTGTAAAATATGATCCCAGACCCCTGCTCTATGTATACAAATGGAAACTGTTCGATTCTTCCTTACTGAGGTCACACGCTCTAATGCTGTTGGCATAATCCTTTCATCCGACTCATACGCACTACATGGTGAGAGTTTAGAAACTGCTGTGTCTTTGTATTCACTGAGACCTGGCTCAGCGACAGAGTTCCGAACGCCGCTATTCAGCTAGATGGGCTCACCTTGTTTCGTGGCGACAGAAATGCAGCCTTGTGTGGTAAAACCACTTCACAGACAACGGCATTGCCACGGCCCTTCATTTAGCCCTCACCCACCTGGAAAATAAAGACACTTACGTACAAATGCAGTTCATAGACTTTATTTCAGCATTCAACACAATCCTTCAGCACCTGCTTGAGAAGTTGAGCATGCTGGGACTGAACACCTCCCTCTGCAACTGGATCCTGGACTTCCTGACTGGGAGACCTCAGACAGTCTGGATTGGGCATAGCATCTCCAGCATTACCACACAGAGTACTGATGACATGACCGTGTTGGGTCTTATCAGCAAGAAAGATGAGTCAGCATACAGAAAGGAGGTGCAACAGCTAACTCCCTGGTGTAGAGCCAACAACCTGTCTCTGAATGTTGATAAAACTTAAGAGATGATTGGTGACTTCAGGAAAGCACAGAGCGACCACTCTCTCCTGAACTTCGACGTATCATCTGTAGAGATTGTCAAGAGCACCAAATTTCCTGGCATTCATCTAGGGAAGAACTTCACCTGGTCACTCAACACCAGCTCCATCACCAAGAAAGACATGCAGTGTCTCTAATTCTTACGGAGGTTGAGAAAAAGCCCATCTCCCTCTTCTCACCCTGACTACGTTCTACAGAGCATCTACAGCTGCACCACTGCCTGGTTTGGGCACTGCACCGTCCTTGGACCGTAGGTCCCTACAGCGGATAGTGAGGACAGCTGAAAAGAACTTTGGAGAATCTCTTTGCTTTATCATGGACATTTACACAACATGCTGCATCCACAAGGCCAACAACATTGTGGATGACCCCACACATCCCTCACACACACTCTTCATCCTCCTGCCATCTGGGAAAAAAGATACCAGAGAAATCGGGCCCTCACTACCAGACGGTGTAACAGTTTCTTTCCACAAGCCATCAGACTCCTCAATAACTGAACTGAACTTTACCAAGCACAATAAAAACACACGTGCGCACACACACACACACACACACACACACACACACACACACACACACACACACACACACACACACACACACACACACACACACACATGCTCACACATGCACAATTATCTGTACGGGCTGAAATGACCCACACCAAATACACGCTCTTCCAATTTACATCCATATCAAACTGTTTTGCACACTGTTTTTGCTCTTTGCACATGCTGTCTCACATTTCAATCGATTACTATTTTGCACAATACTTTACAAAACCTCACATACTGTAACTGCTGCTATAATACTAATGTGTTCATCCCAGTATTTCTGCACACGTAATATTGATTGAGCAAACAGTATTTACACTGGCTGGTGCTGTTTTTGTGTATTGTCTTTTGTGTATTGTCTTGTATTGTTTGTTTGCACTGTCTTTTGTCCTGCACTGTCTTTTTGTCTTGCTCTTTTTGCACCAGGTCACACAGATGCACTTTATGTATCTAGGACTACTTACTAAGTCCTTAGCTCTGTCTTTGTTTTATGTAGCTTCATGGTCCTGGAGAAACATTGTCTCATTTCACTGTGTACTGCAACAGCTATAAATGGTTGAAATGACAATAAAAGCTTCTTGACTTTACTTGACTTCACTACATGGTGTAGAGGAAACAAAAAGAATGGAAGTAGCAGGTATGATAACCTAGTGGCAGTAAAATAATCTCTCCTTGAATGCAGATAATACCAAGGAGATGATTATTGATCCTAGGAGAAGGAGGAAGGAGAAACACATCCCAATCTACATTGGTGAGACAGAGCGGGGGAAAACTTTCAAATTCCTTGAAATCTACATCACCTGGTCTCACAATACTCAGCAGCTCTTGAGAAGATCCCATCAGTGACTGTACTTCTGATGAAGGCTGAGGAAATTTGGCATTTCTAATGAAATCCTCAGCAACTTTTACAGATGTACAGTTGAAAGTGTGTTCACCAGCTCAATCACATTGTGGCACCGAAGCTGCACTGTTCAGGTCAGGAAAGCTCTTGAATCTTGAATGTACTGATATTGAAGCGTTTGATATGGAGTGAGCACAGATGTTCTGTAGAGGTAGACTTATCTTGAGTTTAACCTCGAGCTGGTCATCCACACTTATTCTAATTGAACCATGCATCTCTACAGCTCTCTCTTGCCAAATCCACTGATGATGAGTGGGAAACATTAGGAAAATGGATGTTACAGGTCACTCAGATTGGGAACAAACCAAGCAACCAGCTGTTTTTTACAACTCAAAACTGAATGCATATACCACACCACTAAATTGGCTGGCTAGAGCGAAAAGAGATGTTTAGATCTGCCTGATGATGGATTAGATCCAAACCCATAGTACAAAATTGAAGCAATGTGTTGGCCAGAACTTACAGACTTGCCCAAATTAGAATCTTCAGACATGCGATTACAAAAAGTGCCCAAAAAGTTGTGATCGGATGGAAAATATGATATAGGTCTGATTAGAAATTATCCTCTAGTGACCATTACTGTACAACAAAAAACAGGATTACAGGCCAAAAAAGGCTTAATATCTCCTAAAACCAGAAACTATAGCAGGTATTTCCACCTGGGTTGAAACTAAGCCCCTACGAATAAGAATATGAGTCCAGTTGTCACCGTCTCTGAATGGTGGAGCTGTTCATTTCTGCATGTACAAAAAGAAACCTTGTCACTTTACCACTCCAGAAAAACTAAGTGAAAATTTCTAACATCACTGTGGAGGCAGAAAAACGTGGGTTGAAACTACATCTGTATGACCCGCACTCACAAAACAGTGTAGTACAGTATACTTTTGTGGCCAGCGGTTTAGACATTAAACTCTGTGTGTTGAGTTATTTTGAGGGGACAGCAAATTTACACTCTTACACAAGCGGTACACTCACTACACCCTGTTCCAAATTATTATGCAAATTATATTTTTCTCATTTACCTAAATAATTTATGTAAATGACAGGCATTCTAATGAAAAATCAAAAAACTCCTAATGATAACTCATTTTTTTAAACATAAAAAACTCATTTGTTGTGTTTGCAGCATGTTTAATGAAATCAAAAGCTATTTCAATCAAACTTCTAACAACATTTTAACTTTTTAAACATTTTAACAGGTCACGTTACATTTTAACATACAGTAGGACCCCTTATTTGACAGCAGCTTCACAAGTCTTGCATCTATTAAACTTGTTTTTGGACAGTTTCTGCTTGAATTTGTTGCAAGATGTCAGAATAGCCTCCCAGAGCTGCTGTTTGGATGTAAACTGCCTCCCACCCTCATAGATCTTTTGCTTGAGAATGCTCCAAAGGTTATCAATAGGATTGAGGTCAGGGGAGGATGGAGGCCACACCATGACTTTGGGTGCTTTCACACCTGCCTTGTTTAGTTCGGTTGAATCGTACCAGAGTTCGATTGCTCATTTGGTGCGGTTCGTTTGGGCAGGTGCGAATGCAGCAATCGAATTCTGGTGCGCACCAAAAGCGGACCAAACAAGCGTACCAAGACCTCTTTGAAGAGGTGGTCTCGGTATGCTTTCAAACGAACTCTGGTGCGGTTCGTTTGTGGTGAGAACGCGGTCCGAGATCGAATAGACCTAACTGCAAAAAGTATTGCGCATTTTGGACTAAACCAGCAGCCGTAGTGGGTCATTGGCAATATTTTCGTAAGATGAGCATGTCACAGTTTCACAAAAGTAATGCTCGACCGCCTCCTGAAGTGTCCTGCGATGCGTCTTCGCCATTTGCAGTGCATTAAAATGATATTTTCAAGCCGCATCCGCGCTTCATTCTGAAAACTAAGACTTTGCATAGAATGCTGTATACAAGCGATGTAGTAGATTACAACCACGAACATAATTGCAGCGCGCAGTCGTCTCTCCATGGTGTACTGTATGCTGTATTTTCTTGTATTTTCCTCTTTTTGTTTACTTCCGGAGTTTCGTTGAAATTTCCCGCACATTTATTCTGACCAATCGAGAAGCAGTTTAGGAAAAACGCTCAAAGACATGTGGCCAATGAGTGATGTGGATGTTATCACATGACTGCATTTGGTTTGTTTCAACTGGTGCAGAACAGAACGATCAGTGTGGTGTGAAAAGGAACCAAAAGCTACAATGTATCATTTTTTGCTTTTGGTCCAGACCAAATGAACTGAACTATAGATGTGAAAGCACTCTTAATCTCCTTTTATCCCCATAGCAGCCACTGATGCAGAGGTATTCTTTGCAGCATGGTGCATTGCCATGCATGATGATTTTATTACAGAAACCATAGTGCTTCCTTCTGTACCAGGGACAGTAGAAACTCCACATACGTTGCAGAGGTCATCTTTACACCTTCAGGGACCCTAAAGGGGCCGACCAGCTCTCTTCCTATGATTCAGGCCCAAAACATGACTATACCACTGCCATGCTGACGTTGCAGCCTTGTTGGAACAGGGTGGCCGTCCACCAACCATCCACTACACCATCCATCTGGACCATCCAGGTTTGCACGGCACTCATCAGTGAACAGGACAGTTTGAAAATTAGTCTTCATGTATTTTTCTGCCCAATGCAGCCGTTTCTGCCTATGAGCATTGGTTAGTGGTGGCCGAATAGAAGGTTTATGCACAGTTGCAAGACTCTGGAGGACTCTACACCTTGATGTCCGTGGGACTCCAGAGGCACCAGCAGCTTCAAATATCTGTTTGCTGCTATGTAATGGTATTTTAGCAGCTGCTCTCTTGATCCGATGCATGGATCTGGCAGAAATCTTCCTCAATGTGCCTTTATCTGCACAAACCTGTCTTTGCTGTGATTCAGCCACAAATCTCTTAATAGTGCGATGATCACGCTTACGTTTTCGTGAAATATCTAATGTTTTCATACCTCGTCCAAGGCATTGAACTATTTCCCTCTTTTCGGCAGCAGAGAGATCCTTTTCTTCCCCATATTGCATGGAAATGGTGCTCTGCTTAATAATGTGGAACACCCTCCTTTAGTAGTTTTTCTTTCAATTGGGCTCACCTGGCAATCTAATTGTCACCGGTGTCACCGAGATTGTTTTCAGTGATCAAAAGAGCCCTGAGACACAATGCCATACATGAGTTAAACTGAAAAACTAAATATTTAATCTTTGTGACACTTGAACTTTCAGTGTTGTCACATGAAAAGTTATAATAAAATATTTACAACAATGTGAAGGGTGTACTTACTTTTGTGAGATTCTGTATATAGTAACAACTTTAAACTTTAATATTTTTTATTTCATTTTGTTTCCATACTTATGTAATGCTGCGATTAAGACAATGGGAATTGTTAAAAGTGCTATATAAATAAACTGAATTGACATGCATGGTAGGTTGATTGGCATCTCTGGAAAATTGTCCGTGGTGTGTGATTGCGTGAGTGAATGAGAGTGTGTGTGTGCCCTGCGATGGGTTGGCACTCCGTCCAGTGTGTATCCTGCCTGCTCCCTGTGACCCGAGAAGTTTGGATAAGCGGTAGAAAATGAATGAATGAATGATTTGGATCGGGCAAACGCTTATATGTTGTGCCACTAAGGAGCCCATGACTAGATATATTCTTGTAAAAATCTTAAAGCTTGTAAATGTAAAGTGTTTATAACCCTGTATGTGTCACAGTAATAGGCAAAAAAGGTAAAAAAAGTGCTATTGTCAAAGTATATTCATTCTCATTATGATCAAACATACTAAATGATCAGTCTTTTTTAGCTTTTTTAAACTTTTGGATGTCATTCATTTATTAATTTTCTACCGCTTATCCAAACTAAGATTATGAAATTCCACCCTATCTTGTAGAAAAACTCCAAGCTAACAGATAAGCATTTTGTAACATGGTATTGTGCTACATCATACTACTGATCATTCACTGAATAATCTAGTGGCTGCATGTGGAGGTTTTAAATGCAAACACTGTCACAGCTGACAAACAAGCTGAAATCCAAATTATGACTGTTACCTCCATTGCTGAAGAAAATCTCTTGAGATGAGAATAAATTGTTGTTGGACAGACCTAGGGTCCAGTCACTGGCTGATGACTCTGAATCTCCCATATATCCAGCAGGTCCACTGGCACCACAGCTGTGATGGCCCTCAGTAGCCCTATCATCTTTGGTACAAGATGGAGTGGACATTGTAACATTGGTGACCCCAAAATTTTGTAACAGCAGCAGCAGCAGCAACAACAACAACAACAACAGCAACAACAACAATAACAACAACAACAACAACAACAACAACAACAACAACAACAATAATAATAAGAATTATTATTATTATTATTATTATTATTATTATTATTATTATTATTATTATTATTATTATTGTTGTTGTTGTTTTTGTTATTGTTATTGTTATTGTTGTTGTTGTTGCTGCATTATTGTTACATTGTTACATTATATTCTGTTCAGCTGTGGAAGTCGATCGGCCCTTCTGCTCAGCTGTGGACCTGCCTCGCTCCCCCCACCTGCCTCACCGCCGTGTGCCTCACTCCCCCACTTCACTCGCTGCCGTGTGACTCGCTTTCCCACCTGCCCCACTGTGTGCCTCGCTACTCCGTGATTCTGGCCAGGATTTTTGCCCCTTTGGTCTCTTAAGCGTGGTCCTGGCTTGGTGGGTCGGGAGCTGTGGCTTGGGGATGTATTGTCAGAAATAGCTGGGATATTCTGGCAGTTTTTGTGTTATGTGCCTTGTGCTTTTGTTTTGTGTATCACCTGTCTTTGCCCCACCCTATCCTTTTCGCCTCTGCACACCTGTTCCTTGTGTTTCAGTGATTGTTCTCCTCATTTATTCCAGTTGTCTTGTGTCTGTTTTTTGCTGAGTCCTTGTCTCTTGTTGGTTGTATTTGTGTTCCTGTTTCTGTGTTCCAGTTTTTTGTTGTTTCTGTTTCTAGTATTTTTTCCTTAATAAATTATTTTTATGTAATCCCTGCATATGGGTTTGTATTTTATCCATGAAGACAACCTGTGCCTGACAGGATGTAACAACACATATAAAATTAGAATAAGAAAAATCAGGACATTTAAAAATATTATAACTTGATGACATTTAACAGCTGCATGTCTTGTTTTCAACATTCCAAAATTATCCCACACAACCCAGTTGCTGCACTTCCTCCACTGGCATCCAGTAGTTGCATGTATACGATATAAAACATTGATGCAAAAACAAACCAACACCCCCCTACCTCAAAGCTCTTATTACTAACCACACTGCACCATGCTCCCTTAGAGGCTTGACTCATTTCATCAGGTGGCTTTTTAGATGTTCCCCCATCTTTTAGATGTGTGGCGTTTTAGATGCTCTCCCCTTCTTTGTGTGGGTTTCTCTGTATACTTTCTTATTATCCCTTAAAAATGTCAGTAAATGATGGCCCATCAAATTGTATTCATTGGCTCCATTTTGACATTAACCAGGAAAAAGCAGTAACTGAACATTAATTATTCAATGAACATCATTGAACATCATTATATTTTGATAATCAGACCATATCATGATATACAGTACAGGACAGAGTTGACACATCCTCTGAAGCGTTATGAACATATTATCTCTTTTATTTACATTCATTTTTCAAATGTTAACATTTTTCTGGTATCTCATCAGGTTGGCATTTTAAATCTTTTCTCATCAAAATAAACTTGACACAAGTAAAACAGATGTAGACAAAAGTTTTATTTACACCATACAACATTTTTAATTTTTAAATATTTTATACAGGGCTGCAGATGAGAGAGCTTGCTGAGTGCCTTCAAGCAAATTCTGCAGTATTAAAGTTGTGAAATATATTATTCATATAAAAGTGAGTATTACCTTTATTGCATTTAAAGCAATGAAGAATGTAGCTTGACAAACATTCATTTTTTTAAATCAGGAAAAATCCTCTTTGCCTCTCCAAATACTTTTCGTGTCATAAAGTAAAAAGTGTAGTAATGGCCAAACTGACTTTTTATAAACCTTTTAAAAACCTGCATAAGTATGTACATTGTGCTCCTGGACTCAGTCACCACTGAACTAAAAAAAACTGAGTCCACTGAAGCTTTTGGGTTGACATAGCATAGTGTCACGGTGTGTTTTCTATATTTGAGGTCTCATCTAGAAAGATATACCTTTGTTGATCCAATTCGCTTCAACGGATATGTTCAAAACACATGATGGTTATATTATACACCTTGCTGCTCCCTCACTAAGTACAACTAGTGAGAATAGAAAAATGATGTTTTTGTCTTTTAAATCATTTATATCCCCTTTAGTCCTTTTTAAAATCTTATTGGCACATAATGTCCCTGCTATATTTCTAGGACCCAGATATGTCTTGCCACGGCTGCCTGAAGTGGTTTCCACTATTTTCCAGTGCAAAATATGTCCTGCTTTTTTCGTTCCTCTGATCCTCTGATTACACCTCTGTTTGGAAGTCTCCCTCTTGGACATCCAGTGGAAGGTTTACACATTTTTCCCACTCAGCAGGGGTCATCTCCAGAGAGTCCTTGGGGTCTGACTCCAGTACATTCATTGTAGCGTAGTTCTGGTACTCACAGCTTGGGATGTAGCTTTCCCAAGGGTTTTTATTGGGCATTGCCTTATCCTGTGCAAGAAAACAGACACTGGCGTTTCAGAAAGGCGACATTTGCTACGGATATACATTTGGAATAATACATTGTGTGTTCACTGTGTGTTTAGAAGATATGAATTTTATGTTTATTTATTATGTCCCCTGTTTGGGATGTTGGCATTTAATAATATTATATAATATCTGATAATATATTTATTATACAAAACCAAGGCCCTATGAGTATAAATTCAGAAGATGCAGGAAACTGCAGATAAATATAGTGTAATACTGATTAAAGGTGTAATCAACAAGTCTTGTCCTACTTCTTACTCCTGTCTATGCTGCATATTATACCATTAAATGTATGTAAAACAGGAAGGAATGTAGTGAAGAAATACTATTTCAGACCATTTAGTGTGCCGTGACTTTAATTGATCCTGTTTGAATCAATTCTAAAATCGAATCTGTTCATCTGATGGTTACAGTGATATCACACAAGTTTAATAAAATAAAATAAATTAAATTAGATTAAATTTATTTGTATAGCACTTTTAACAATTGTCTCAAAGCAGCTTTAGGTAATTATAGAAACAGAATAAAAATTTTACTATAAAATTTAAAATTATATCTTTCTTCTCAAAATATGTAAATATCCTGGACTAAACACTAAACACCAAGACAGACATGATGTGCCGAGACGCTGACTGGAATATGAGTGAAAACACACAAGACACATTTGTGTGTGTGTGTGTGTGTGTGTGTGTGTGTGTATGTGTGTGCTTGAGTGTGTTTAATATGTTTTTGTATACTTAAAGTGTCATGCCTTTATATATTCAGTGAAAATATTACTTATATATTTTTTCTAAGAACTGATGATTGAATTGGAGATTTCACTGCTTCAGGCAAGTGGATTGTCTGTGAATTACCACAAATTATACCAGCTGATGTAAGAGTTGATGCATGAAATGTCTGATTGTGTGCAAATCAAGTGGTTTCTGTCATGCATCCACCAAGCAATGATTAGCCACTGGAAAAATAAATTACATTTTTAAAGGCACGTTATAGGAAATGGAATAGTATTAAAGTGATGAATGAATGCATTGACTGGGCATCTAGTAATTTTTTTAGTCACTTGGTTACTGATGCTGGATCATGTAAGCGTGAAAGTGGAAGCCTAAATATGGTGCTTGTGGCATGGCCCACCTCCCCCCCTCGAATCACTCTTACTCACCATGCTGCCCATATTTGGTATGTCTCGAAATCGATCCAGGGTTTGAAATTTCTGATTCAGTTCCTGGAACAGCTCCATGTGTCTTTTCCTGGTGTGCATGACTTTCTGCAATGGCAAGGAGTGGTGGGGGGGTTGGAGTTCAATCAAGCTGATAACCATAGTGTTGTATCAGGAAACACACTGCCTCTTGCCACATTGAAAAAAGCATTTTTCACTGAAAGACTCTTGGCTATAGTATAGCTTTTCAATGCTTTCAAAGAGGAGAATCCCTGCAAAATCTTTGGCTAGGTGTATAACAAAGTCATGATAAACTGCAGCATAAATTTCATGAACCAAAAATGTTTGCATTTTACTTCAAATGATTATTTTCATTTTGCAATTTAGGTACAGGGCAGAAACAGGATGTTCTCTGTAAACTTCATAAAAAATATTTGATTTTCAGCTTGAGATTTGTGAATGTAAAGGGATAAAATGGGAATGGGAATTGCTACTCTGTGTGGCAGCTGACAGCATTGCTTTTACACTAACTCAAAGCTTAATAAATCGTATAGTTGTCAGGACCTTGCTGCACCAATAAGCTTAAGTGCTACACAAAGTAGTTGTAAATTAAAGAGTAAAACACAAAAGCAACAAATGGCCCTTTTGTTGATGCAAAAAATGCCTGAGACATGCACTTCACCAATGAAAATGTTTGACATACCTCAAAGTCGAGGTCCTGGTACCTTGACTTTCTCCTCTGTGTAAGCAAAGAGGCATTTGTTAGATTGCAACAAAACACAGAAACTACTAGAAAACCCATAATTATTTTGTCAGAATTATTTTGTTAATCTAAGCTCGATTCATTAAAGAACAGCATGGGTTAGATACATTTTCTTCTTTCTTTGCTTCTGATTTGAGTTTTGTTTGTTTGTAAAAATGTCTAAATGACAAGCACATCTTGACTATTATGCTAGAATAAATATAATATAATCGTTCGTATAATTCCATAGGTTTTAGAACATACAACCATAATAAACCAGTGATAATCCACTAAAGCTTGGTCAATGTACTTTCAAAAACAGAAACAAACACAGAAAGGAATAATAATATTCAAAATCATAGAGCTATTTTCCTATACCTATTTATCTATATAGACTATATAGATGTATGAGGCTATATAATGTATATCGATGTCTATATGAAATATATTGCTTATTAATGCTGTACAATTGCTAGCACTATGAATGAACTCTACTTCACATAGATAATTCATGTACAATCAGGTAATATAGCCATACATATAACATTAAGCATGTGCATACATGAAACATTTTAACCCATTATTGACTATTCCTTTAACAAAGCACATTATTAAAATGTTCCTGTTTTGTGTGACCTGCAGAGCAACAGCTTGGGTCAAATCTGCCTTAACTGGATGAGATTAAACAATGACATGGAGAAGGATTCATACTTTATCTATTAATTCCATTGTTATGTTTTAATGGTGAGGTTCATGATGAAGAATAAAAAGCTGAATAAAAATTTCCCAGCCTCTCCTCATACTTGAAATAAAGAGGTTACTTTATTGTGTCATAACGTTTGAATTTAATTCAGGAAATATTTAAGGATTCCACATTAACTTATGTGGACGAGAGCACAATGTGATCTTGATTCTGTCATATTATAGAATAGTCAGCAGTAGCTTGCAGAGCAAAGACAATGTAGTTAACATCGACACTTCTGATTGGTCATAAAAAGGAGATCATTTTTAACTAACGTGTACCGGAGTCAGTAAAGTAGGAAATGTAAGAAACTGAAAAGCTAAAAAGGATCAATAGTAATATAAGTAGTGACTCATAAAACATAAATTAATGACTTAAACCATTGGGGGAATTCATAGTTTACAGTGATGCCATATAGGAACTATTTTAGTTCCGTGTAAGAACATTTTTAGGTTATCAAACATTTTTTATAGAAGGACCATTTTAGCTCCTCATTACAGATGAACATAAAACAAAAATATAAATATTTTGCTCAGTATTTTAATGTGTAACATTTTAACTAATTAAATATTTAGTAGTACATTTTATTCTTCAACATTCAACTCATGGAACACTATAGAATCCAATCATATATATATATATATATAATATTATATTATAATATATATTATAATAATAATATATAAATGATATTATTATTATTATTATTATTATTATTATTATTATTATCATTATTATTATTATTATTATTATTATTATTATTATCATTATTATTATTATTATTACTATTATTATTATTATTATTATTATTTATAGGGGTTTATAGTATTTTTAATTAATTTAATTTAATTTACTTTGATTTAAGTCAAACAGGCCAGTAAGCATTCGATTATGTTCAATAGTTTTTGAATGTGATATCAAAAACCAAAAAACTAAACAAAACAATTTTAAGTATTATATGATCAAAGAATATACTTAATAGTCCTTAAACCATTTTTGTTATTGTCACAATAAACACAATAATTTTTCACCAAAAGATTATTTTTGGTCACTTTATAAATTGTGGCTTGTTTAAAAGTCTAGTAGAATGCTAAGAACTCACCTCTAAAGAGCTCATGGAGGTAGTTGAGCCAGTCTCACTTCGTGCCATTCCCGCAGTCTCTTCCATTTCAGCTAGGAAGTTTTTGACAGCAGTGCGTGGCTCAAATGGCAGGGTCTGCATGTGTTCCAAGGCTCCAGGAAACTGCTGCTCCATGCCTGCACTCATATGCTCCATGCCTGATGGGCCAATGTTAAACTCAGTGCCCATCTTGTAGTGCATCAGCCTGTCATTTTGCAGAGAGTCCATGGCAATGTTTCTCTTGCTATCCTCCTTCAGCAGAGTGGGCACACTGCTTGAGCCAGTGGACAGGGATGCTGCTGCTGAGGACCGAGGCATTACAATGTAGTCTGTCTCCATTGGACCTTGCTGCACATGGCTGCTAAGCTCTTGTTCACTCTGCCGCATGCCATCGTCTGTACACAAATAAACGGTGCGGTGCATGTCACTTGCACTCTCACCCAGACATGGCTCACCCATGGGCATGTGCAGGCCTGATGGCTGTTGAATGATCACTTTCGATATGATGTTACCCGGCAAAGTGGAATAGTTGAGGCCTTCTGGACCCTTTTCTTCCTCTTCGTCATTAAGGGAAATGCGTGACAGTGTTCCGGTGATGGTGGCAGCACGACAAGATCCCATATCTTTATGAAGAGCTGTAGTTAGACAAGTATTGGTAATATTTATTAGAAAATGAATATCAGTAAATTCTGAGCTCGCAAGAACTGTGGTTATGTTCTGTGTTATATTCACAAAAGTAAAACATGAAAAATGCTAAAATTGTTAAAGCTTAACTGCTAATGATAATGTTAATTATATATTTACGGTTATTAGACTTATTAACAATGGTAAATTGTTTTAGCTTGCATTTAGTTTTTGTCCCTATTCCATTGCAGACTATTATTGTTATTTATGGCAGTTTCAGCACAGTAATTACAACCTTACTAATAGCAACCATTTACTTCTTACCTGATCGACAGGCAATGTCCACATCTTTTTCGAAATCAGTCTGCAGAGAGAGAAGGAAAAAAAAATAAATTATGTAAATGATTTATAATTTTCAGTCAACATTGACAGCATGTTAATTAAATTTATGCATTACTTATATTTTAAAACAGCCCTGTCTTTGCTTTTCATTTATTCACTAAATCATTGGGAAAATAGGTTATAATGTAAACCTAATTGCAGTGCGTTAGATCTACTTTGAATAAATAACAAACAAACAAACAAATAAACAAATAAATAAATAATAACCTCTTGTTCTGAGTAAGAGCTTTTTATAAACCTAATCTAAACTCCCTCATGCAACATTAAATGAGTACAATGTTAAATTAAAGACTACAGGATTATTTAAATAGAGTATTATTATTAGTTTCTGAACTGTGGTTCTGGAATTCTTCTGGGCTAAATATTGCACTGTTTTCTCTGGTTTAGCGAAACACCAGAGGCACCCATTAATATAATGCCACCCTAGCAAACAAACGTAACAAATCCCGAGGTTGTCCGAAGACAGGTGGTCAAAGGCTGCACAGATAAGCTGACAGGGGTCACTAGCATCTTTCTCATATATCCTTGCTGTATATCATCGTTATCTATATCCCCTCCACCCTATTTATCTCCGACTGTGTGCCATTTACACCTCTAGCAGCATCTTAAAATTTGCATATAACACAGTTATTGGACTAATCACAAACAATGATGAGTCAACCTATAGGGAAAGTTTCAAAAACTGGTGAGATAAGAACCTGGCATTCAACACCAAAAACACTGACTACAGGAAAACATGTACAACAGGTCTTTACTGGGATTTCACTAAAGATCCTTCCTTGGTTTGTTGGTTTGATCCTCCTCTATAGGCACAGCATTGCTTTACTATTCAAGGAGAGCCCATCTGGACCAGAAGCTGCTAGTAAATTTCTACTGACATACTTTTGACATGCGTAAGGGGAACAGAACTAACATATCATAGAGAAGCACTGAATGAGAAGGCCAGCCAGGATCATTAAACACCTAAAACACCCCAGCAAGATTCTGTTCATTCACCTACAATCCATCAGGGATTATTGAGCCATTCAGTTGCAATCTTAACAACACTTTCTTTTCCAAGGGCCATTTCAAAACTGAGCTCTGAACTCATGTAAGAACACAACCCAACAACAACTACAAACATAATACAATGATTAGAGCAAATGCCAGTTCCCTAAAAGTCAGTTAAAGGACACTGAATGACAACATGACCCACACATGAAACATCACGTACATTGACCATTTGTGTTTTGGCCTTAAAATAAAATAAAATATCTATAAGAGATAAAGAGGTTTAATGCATGTTTTGCAAAGTGTAAAAATATAAAATCTAAAGTATTGATGTGGAATCTATAAATAAAATGCAATCACCAAAAAATGTCAAGAATATCCAACTGTGATCTTGTGCCATATATTTAAGCTGGTGCCATTATAATAGAAAAACTGCAGAAAGAAAAGATAAGATAGTTACCATAATTTGTGCATGGCCATTAGGGAAAGTGCCAGTTACATCAGCACTGATAGGGTCTTTACAGTTCCTCAGTCTACATCTAAAGGCATCTTGCACCTAAAAGGATAAAAGTTATTTGATCAATGATATGAAACTCAGTTCGATAAGGAATATCCACAACTGACCCTTGGTCAGTGTCACAGTAATCTTGAGGTCAGATTACTAATAATTCTTCCAGATTACAAATAATTCATGAGTAAAAGTGAGATGATAAAAATGAGGAGCTCAGCAGCCTGTCAACCACAAGCCACAGATAGTATGAGAGGCTTTAGTATCTGAATCTGGCCTACCTCTCTGCGGAGGATACAGTGCACCATGACTATGACGAAGCCTTGGAGCGAGTCAAAAACGGCAAACAGGATTTGGAAGAGGATGGAACGCTTGTCTGTCATGGCAAGCACAGCTGACATCCAGGTGAGTGCCAGAAGAGGCAACACTACACAGGAACTCCAAAGAGAGGCCCTAAGAGAGTAAGGCATGGTAAGATGGAGAGCGCAATGGGGCAGAGACCAAGGGCACAGATGGTGAAAGGAGGATATTTTAAAAACATTTCTACTAGGTAGAATACTATTTAAATCCTGAATACACTGAAAATTCATGACAAATACAGATACACTATATAGCAAAATGTTTTTGAGACCAGAATCTCACACCTCAAATTTTCATATAGCTGAAAGCTAACATCAATATTCAACACAGATGGTAGAACAGGTGCTTCAAGAATAGCATTTTGTTTTATCTCATAATTGCATAAAATGTATTTGTATGCTATAGCATCACTGAATTATAATAGCAAAGAAGGTCTAAATGGAATGGAATGTTCATCAGGAACATTGTGGTATGACAACAAACATATTATCATATAGTGTACAGTTCGTGCCACTGTATTACACCAAGAATGCAGTATAATTGAACTGAATTTGGAAAGTCTTGAGTCAGGTACTTACATGGCATTGCTGGCCGTAGTTGCTGATAAAGCAGTTGTGGAGACAACACCACACTTTGCACATTTTAAAGTTAATCCTGTATGCGGCTCACTCATCTGCCTGTAAATATATCGGAGTGCAACAATAAAGTTAGTGAATATTAGCTTTTTGCATGCTCTCTGTTTGTGTTCAAAGTTAAACTGGCAGAAAATCATCTACATGGGAGGTAACGTCATTCTCAGTGGGATGGCTATAATTGGTACTTCTTTTCAGGTGATTAAACATTCATTTAACACTAAAATAAAATAAAATAATAAACGTGTGCATGTTTGGGAGTTAAAATTTAAGATGAAATTTTGTGTATATGTTTTGTCTATATGTGACAGATAAAAAAAAATAGCTCATGTGCATTAGGCTTAATGACAACCTCACAGAAGAGGGTTCAAATAGGCATCAGTTAATAGTGTGGAGAGCTTTAGAGGAACTGGCTTCACATTACCCTGCTCTGTGTTTAAGCTTCTTGTCCAATATGCCATCTCTGGAAACCAATTTATTGAACACCAGAATACCAATCACCATATTGACCTGCAAACACACAAGACTATACAATAAAGGTCTTTTTTCCAGGTCTTTTATACACGTTATTCTTAGTTTCTACTAATAATGTAAGTAGTACACTGATATTATTATAGCAACACAAATAATAAACCTATTGTCCTAATTAATGAAGACTATAAAGTTTTAAAATCTATATAGTTTGCAAACCCTGAAAGAAATTCTTAAACATTGGCATTAAAATATGACATACTGTATGTTTTTCTTATTTAAGGTTAGTGGTCAGATGAAGTCATTAATTATCACAGTTTTTTGACTCCTTTAATAATAACACCTAATAATAACTGAAATCACCTAAACAACCCTGATCAAAAGTTTAAAAATCCTTGAATGTTTGGCCAAATTATAAACACACAGGTTGACACACAAAGGTTTAAATGGCCATTAGACTGAAGTTTCCACACACGTGACTTATATAATTATAAGTGTAATTAGCGTTTGTGCATAAACAGTCAGTGAGGATCCCAGCTGACAAATGAGGTGACAAAAGAACTGCCAATGGACCTGCATGATAAGATAGTTGAACTTTGAGATAGGTGAACAACGTTGAGAGAAATACAACCTTCTCTGGAAAAAAGTTGTGTTGTTGTTTCAAGGAGCAAAATAAACAGGAACTTGAACACAAATAACCTGCATGGTCGAGTTGTCAGGAAAAAAACATTACCGTGCCCATGCCACAAAAAGGTTACGCCTAGACAAGCCTCACAGCCTCTGGAGCAGTTATTTGGTGCGATGCAACAAAAATTAAACTTTATACTCACAACCATAAAAACTATGTTTAGAGCGGAGTCAACAAGGCCTACTGATAAATACTGTACACCATCCCCACTGTAAGGCATAGTGGTGGATCTCTTATGTTATAAGGCTGTGTGAGCTCCAGTGGCAGAGGGAAGTTAGTAAAAAATGATAGCAAGATGAATGCAACATGTTATCAGACAATACTGGCAGACAATTTGCATTCTACAGCACGAAAGCTGCGCATCGGATGCTCATGGATGTTTCAACATGACAATGATCCAAAGCACAAGGCAAGGCTGACCCTCCATTGGCTACAGCAGACTACCTCAATACCATTGAGCCACTTTGGGGAGATCTCAAATGTGCAGTTTGTGCAAGAGAACCAAAAGATTTACAGGAACTGGAGGCATTTTGCTAAGAAGAATGTACAATTATTACAAAAAACAATTATTACAAAAGAAAAATGCCATACTTCACGTATCTTTCTCTCTATGTCTCCCCATGTCTGAGCAGAGGGCTATAGGAGCTAGGACATATTGTGTTTTGCATGGGAGAATAAGAACTTTTATTCTTGTGCAAAAATGGGCAATCAGTGTAACTGTTGGAGTGCAGGTACAATGTGTGCTGTATGTCTGGCATTATTAAGGAGCAATTAAATATTGAATGTATTTGATTCTATTTAGGATTTTACCATGTTTACTTAAAGAAGAGGGAATTAGAATCATCTAAGCATGGGGTTATTAAATCATGAACAGGGGGTTCAGCAATTAATGGAAATGTGTTGAAGCTGGGAAAGCTTAGAAAAAGATTTTGTTGTGCTCAACCTAATATGGGGATCAAGTTGGGGTTTAATTTAGTTGTCACAATTATGCATAGTGTTCAAATATATGTTAAATGATTAACCATGACAACACTCATTTATAAGAAACAAAAAAGGAATGACAAAGTAAACTTACAAGCACCACTGCAGCAGCAGGTCCAACAAATGCATATAGCAGTCCTCCCTCCAGGGAGAGCCAACAACTGCACAAATGAATACTAATCATTAGCAAATTCCCATTATAGTTCTCATCAGTTACTAACATGTTCAGAGCCAAGCAGAGAGTGGTTGAGTGTGTTTGCATGTGTATGTGTCGGTGGTCTTACTATTGTGGTGTCCCATAGCCTTTGGCTTTTGTAAATCCTATTGAGATGGCAACCACCAAGGCAGGCAAACCTTTAAAATGACAGAAAAACAAAAATAATTAGCGTTCTAGTGGATGGACTTTTCGTTTAGACAGGCTTACAGACTTTGTTTAATTGTCTGTTAGACGTATTTCTTTTATTTGTTAAATGTCTGTTAGACTTCTTTCAACTGAAATAGTCAGTGAAATGGCTTAAAACATTTTTATCATGTCCTACATATTTCCCTGGGTACTGTATGTGTAATAGTCCTAAAAAGACATAAAAAAGATTGAACCTTTTTTATTGAACCTTTAAGTTAAAAAGGTATATCAATATTTAAGTTTAAGTGAGGTTTCTTTATTCAGAGTTGGCTCACACACCTTAATTCAATTTTCATAATGGTGCATGCAGATTATTAAAAACACTGCATGTGGCATGTTCATTTTTGCTTATATCCAACCAAATTATCAATACACCAGAATTATATCCAGTCATGTTTGTGCCTACATATAACAGAGCCTTAAATGTGGTGCTGCTTTACTCAAATGATTCTTCAAAAGACTGTAAGCTTCTTGTAGTTAGGCTTATTATCATATATATCTTGAGGCAGACTTCAAAAAGAATATACCGTAATACAGAATGGATTCTTGCAGTTCTTTTCATTTCCCTCTTCACCTTTTCCCCATTCTTTAATTTATAACAAAGATGGCCTTGTTGTACATACATTACTCTAAATCAATAGACAATGAGTGCGTTTACAAAACTTTTTAATTGGTCTTATCAATGAAGTGACTACTTAATAACCCATATTCAATACCATGTATGGTTATATTTAAGGTAAAATGATCCAAACTGCAAATATTGGGTATTTGTATATTGTAATTGTGTATTATAAACTTTTTGCAATCCAGCTAAGATTACAGAGAAAGATAAGGCTGGAATGAATGTTAAAATTGAGGTGAATCTCTATGGACTGATAACAACATTGCACAAACACTGTACAATAGAGTAAGACAGGCAGTAGCTGACATAGCAAGACTCTGGATAGCACGATACTCACCCCAACCCAGACAGAGAAAGCGTTTTCGGATGAGCCTGGTCCGCACCTTTCCTGTTACAGCCATGTAGGACTGCCAGGCCTCAGTCAGAACCCAGCAAAATGATGCCAGGAAGAAAAAGTGTAGAAAAGCTGTAGTCATCGTGCAGATGCCCTATACATATGACAGGGTGGGGTGTGAGGGGTGGGTGTTGGGGGTTGGTGGGAGTTGGTGGGGTGGGGGATGGGGGCATCAGTGGCATCAAACAGACAAAACGGGGTCTGTTTAGTCATAGAATATACAAACAACCCGAATACACTTCAATAGCACACTGCTCAGAAAACCAAGCTCAAAAAGACCCTATTCTATAACAACCCTGTGTATATTTGTTTTTGTATATATGTTGTGTATATTTGCTATTGTTTTTTGTCTTTTATTTAATGACATCTAAGCAATGAGGGTGGGGCTGTACATCATTCAAAGGTCTTGAGCTGTTTGCTAAATTGCTATTGAAAAACTCAATTTGGATGCACAGCAGACTGTCGGTAACCATGTAAATCAGGGTCATGCATTTTAAGGGGTCTAAAGAATCAGAAAATGCTACTGCATATTTACAAATTAGAGGTTTAATGCATTTAATGGACAGGGTCAAATCAGTCAAGACAGAGTTCCAGTCTGCTTTTTGGTTCTAAAGCATGTAAATATAAATTTAAAATCTATTCCTACAGCTATATAGTAAGCTAAACTCATTGGAAGCCCATTCAATCTAAGCAATGGCACACATGCAGGGAGAAACATTTGCATTGATTTAAACACCAGAAATATAAACTTTGTATATACTGTACATGTGGCAGTACAAATCTGTTCAGGCATATACTGTCATTTAAAAAACTCTAACAGCACTGAACAGTAATTTCATTGGCCATTCCTCCATCTAAGAAAAGAAACATGTTTATTACATTTATTACAGTACATTTCTCTTCTGGATATAATGCAGCTATTGATAGTGTATATATAAACAGTGTATGCTTAGTGTAGAAGACCTTTGGGATGAACTGGAATGCTGTCTAAACCCCAAACTTTCTCATCCAGCATCAATACCTGATCTCACTAATTATCTGGTGGCTGATGGGGCAAATCACCAAAGCCATGAAATCTAATTTCAGAATCTAGTGGAAAGTCTTCTAAATAGAATGGCGATTATAAGCAGGAAAAAATCAGGAATGGAACGTTCAACATGTAGGTAATGTTGGGTTATTTTAAAATATTTTAGTCTTCACCATATTCAGCATGTTTAAATGTGGATTAAGTTTGCAGCTGCTTTACTAGTTAACAATTTAAAATTAAGGACAATTTACATTGCATAAATGTCACTAGCAGATGACAACTCTGTTGAGCAAGGGAAATTTGACACTGAGTGTTTGAACTGAATTTCTCACAACCTATGATTTAGGACTAACTTTTCACCCAGACCACCTAAACTTACCAGACTACAGCTAACAGACCGACCTACCAGACCTACTGAACCTGTATAGAACTGCTGCCACTAGTGCTGAACCCTTCCTGAAATTGAGTGTATGTTGCTAGAAAATTGCTGGGGATCATAAGCCTACCATATCTGTATCTATGGCAACAGAGGCAGTGCACTGTCTGGTTAAAGTCCAAAGCAGCTGATGCTGAGAATGTTGGGGTGAGAATTATTGGACTAGTGGCAATAGGATTTTGAGGCCTGCTTTATAGATATTTCAAATCTTGATTAATACCACAGTTATGTGAAATAAAAAGTATTTTACTAGTAGATCACTAGGGATGATTACGTTTTGTGTGTAGATGAAACGAAAATGTTTATGCTAAGTGTATATTAGTAAAGATTCTTCATGAAATACATGTTTGATTAAAATAAGTTTATAATGGATATTAGATTATATAAACATCACTAGTTTAAACTTCACTAATAAGAAAATGTGAATAGCAGGCTGTTGCATCAAATGCCAGAAAGGCAGAGTATAGTTTGCCATTGGAAAAAGGAATGATCAACAAAATATTGATATTCACTTGAGTTTACTAACTTTAAATTTACACTTCATGTATGACAGTATACAAACCCAAATATGCTAAAATTTGTTACAGTGAAAAGACCATCACAAACGTGCAGGTTATATCTAGTTATGTCTAGGTTGTAATAGTCATTAAATTGTGAGCTTTTCCACAATTCCTTTATTAGTTATACTCACTTGTTAAAAACAAACAAACAAAAAAAAAACGCTTTCTCACATTTTTTCAAACATCTACCTTCATAGACCTGAATACTGTACTAAAATAAAACTTAAGAAATGCCCAAGAAATGTATTTAATATCATCACGTTCTGTTTCTCAACTAAACCTTAAAAACTTATTTCATTAACCGATAAATAGGTTTTCGCTGACATTTTGCAATCTGCAGGATAACCTGGCTTACTGTATGTCTTAGTTCTAGTTTAACAATATTACTTATGAATCTAGGACAAAAAAATGCTTCTATTTTCCTGGAATTAGGAATTAGTTTCTACAGTACCATCAATTTTAGTCCAAAATGAGACTACCATTGTGCTACCAATGTCACATTACCTTCCTGATCTTGACTTAATGTCAGTGGGTAAGGATGTAAAAGGATGTCTTAGACCCAACCAACATGATTCACTACACGATATAAATAGTTCCATGTAGATTTTCTTTAAGAATTAAGTTAAGGACAAGACATATACAAATACTGGCCTTACGTTTTGCAGTGGTAAAAAGAAATACAGCAAGGGAGATAAATAGAGGAAAAATACATGAACAAGAGAGAGAAAGCTAATAATAAATGCAATGTACTGGCAGCCTTAGATACAGCACCATGGAGACAGTGCGGACTGCAGCCTGAGCTCAGCCATAATTCATTCAGCGCACTTCCGGTTAGAGAGACCCGTGGGAGTCATATCTGTGCAATGTTTGCTATTGTCAGCTGCTCTTTCATTGGAGTGCATGATTACCTGGGAGATTAAAAAACGGACTGGCACAGACTGGTTCATCCAGGAATGATGAATCCACTGAGCCCAATTCTGATGCTTTGTGAAAAAGAACTACATGGTGGTGTTTTAGGAAAGGAGACAGACAGAACCAGGCTAGAATCAACTCCCTCACCATCAACAAAACACAAATGCTGAAAGCTGTCAGTCTCTGCTTGACATACAGTCCTGAAGGACTATAGTTAAAGAAGTGCTTGTGTCAGCTCTCTGTTACTACCATTAATCAAATGAGGATCCAAATAAACTCTACCAACAACCAAAACAGAGGTAAGCTTGAGGTTGCATTATCTCGTGAAAGATATGAAAACAAACCAGGAAACAGAAAGAAAAACTACCCTTGGACAGCATGAGGTACTGTATAAACAACAGCACTCATATTTGAAAAAGGCACAAATAAAACTGCCTATCAAAGATCACAAAGCATTTAGCCAATTAATGAGAAGGAAGGTGAATACTTTGTACATTGACAACTGACAAGATAGACTGATAACTTTGTAGTGCTAGGAGGATACACTTTGAGGTAATTATAAGGTAATTATTGACTGCACCCATATGGCATACATGATGTACTGTTGTCAAAGCCTGAACATGTACTGTACCTTAGCACAATGCAAAGCATTGTCATGCCTGTTACCAGACTAACTATACAGAGACCATACTGAGAGTGAGTCACCACCTCCTCTAAGCAAATGATATGTTCTTCGATTTCTCTGCTCCCTCTTTAATCATTTCAGCTTTGGCAAAAGGCTTTATAGCACCAAATACAGTAAATACATTATTTGAGTAACATTTCAGAAATGCATGTGTGCCAGAGCAAAAAGTATATTTCCCTAACAAAAGCCAGTGATATAAAATGTTTAGTACAGCATTACTATGTGCCATGAAACAGTTAAATATTTTGTACTTTAAATGAATTTTTAATTTATTTAATGAAACAATTTTGCCCTTCACACACTGACTGTACTGCATATCTTGCCTTCTGTTAATTAATTATAACTGACATGTAATTAAATATTACATATTTTGTATAATATTATAAAATCCTTGCATAGTATTTTACCAGATAATAATTTTCCAGATATTCTCATGCCAACTGCCATGACCCAGTGTTTATTATGAATATAAATAAAATGTCACATTCCTTATACATTCTCTTACTGTGCTTCCTTCAAAAAAGAAAGATAGGAAATAAGGAAAAAAGTAAACGATTGAGAGACCAGGAGTGTCTATAGGGATCAGCAACCTATCCACTACAACTGCAACCTGTGTTTTCAGAAAGCTTTCCTGACTTCTAAAATAATTTTGGTGCATACATGGTTACAGAATACACGGGTGCACAGAGAGAAGCATTTTAATCTACAACACCATCAACAGTCTCCAGTGGAGTGCAGTCAGGAGCATGTTATAACTTAGGGCAATTTTCAATTTCTATCGGAATCACTGCAAGAGCATGGTCATCTTCCAGCAGTAATTAAATTTAATAATCAGCAATGTAACTTAATAAAGTTGACAGTGTTAACGTTTTAACTTAAATGATGAATTTAGAAAAAAATTATATACATAGAATATCAAGTACTTTACACTAAAATGCTAAAATATACAAAGGTATACAGTACACATATACTGTATCCAAACCTTTTTCAAAGGGGTATTTTTGACTGTAGCCATGACTAAATACCATTCTGTCAATGCATTTGCAGGTGTAGTTGGTGCATTTTAGTTAACAGTTTTAACACATTCTTCTCCAACTGTCACATGAAAGGAAAAACAACAAGGCATTTGCCTATGGAGCACAATACATTCTGATGGGGAACCCGTGGGCTATTTGACCCCGGGGCTGAGCTTTGGACTGCTCTGCTGTATTCTGTCAACGCACAATTTGTAAAATTTTGCCAATTGCAAAAAGGAACAGCTTGACTACTCAGTCTTGCCTACTCTGTCTAGTACAACTCTGACAAAGATCTAGCTTTCTAAGCTGTTTTATCTACAGGTCTGTTGGCTCTGAATGATTTTATGGATGGCAAACTTACGTAGACATTAGAGCCATAATTGCAACATTAAAGGTTTACTAATCAGGAAAAAAGCTTCTAACTTTAAAAATGGCTGCACGGCCCACAGGCTTTAGAGTGTTAAGTCAAATGTTTACGAGGCTAAGTCAATTGTTTTTGATAGACAATGAAGACACTGAGGCTTAAGTTTGGTAGATGAATATGCAATGATAGATCAGAATTTCAGCTTGCATTCCCTGACATGTACATCTAGATGCCTTAGACAACTTCAAACCTGGCAACTTTTTTTTTTGCAATTTTTATGTAAGCAAAAAACAAGACACTGATAACACTTCATATTTGGTTGCAATAACTGCATCAAGCTGATTTCACCAAATGGTTGGCTCTGGTAAACTGGTAAATGTAATGCTTCTGTAGAGTTCTACATTAATTCTTTTGCTAATATCATGAGTTACAATATCAATAAAGATTAAAGAGCCTGAACCAGAGGCAGTGTGCTGTGGGTCATTGCTGCATGATGAAGTTTGTCCCAGATTGGATGCATAAATTGGCAATGTTTCTGTAGACTTCTGAATGCTGAGGCATATAGTACGATACAGCAATGAGAAATTTCCCCATTGTGGGACAAACAAAGGTATATCTTATCTTCATTCTACTGCAACCATCATGAGTTATATCATCAATATAGACTAGTGAGCCTGTTCCAGAAGCAGTCATGCAATCCTACGCCATGTATATTTTGGATAATAAGCATTACCATGATTGAATGTTTGTTTTTGACAAACTCCTAGATCTTAATGCTGATGCCACTTTAGACACTTTGGATTATGCATCACTTTGGTATGGATAATCCTCTTTACAGAAGTGTTGTGGCTCACCTCTGTATTTCTTTGCAAATTTCACCTACCAATTATAAATGCTAATGAGCATTTTGCATCTTGTGAGATGGCCTTCAAACTTTCAGACCTGCCCTGTGGAGATTGTTAGTCATGTTACCGAAAGGTGTTTTTGTAATTTTTCTTTACAGCTTGAAAAGTTGTTTTCCTTGAAAAACCTTTTTGATGACTAATTGTTAGTGCACCAGTGACTTTCTTTTTTCAGGACATTCCAAATTGTTTTATTGTCTATGCTCAGTGCTTGGCCAGTGGCTTTGTGCACTCTTTTCAGCTTTAAAATTGCTTTGCTTTTCTCTTGGTTTGCTCTCTGGTCTTGATTATGGTTTATCATTTTTAAACAACAAATGCAGTCTTCACAGGTAAAAAAATAGGGGTCATACCGAAAATAGATTTTCACTGCCTACGCAACAAGAAACACGTCAGTCATATGTTCCAATATTTATAATTATTTAAAGAAATAGATGGGTTCAAACAAAAGTTTTACCACATTTTGATATACCATACAATTAAAACTGAAATTCTGATATTTGGTCAATGTTAATCTTTTGATCACAACCGAAAATGTATTCAGTGTAAAAAGGTAACAGCCTGACCACTCCATTCTTTCAACAGGCATAAATCTGTTTAAAAGACTGCTGAACAATGACTAAAGCGGCATCAGCATTAAGACATCAGTAAAACAGGGTTGGAATTTGTGGTCAAAAGCAAACATTCAATCATGGTAATGCTAATGCATAAATTTAAATTCAATTCAGTATATTCAGTGCGACTGGGAAAAGTCAAATCTAGCACCCGCACCATCAGCACTGGCGCCCCCAGGGCTGTTTTCTGGACCCCTCATCCAGCACACTCACTCTTTGAACTGTTGCCATCTGGTCGACGCTACAGAGCCCTGAGCACCAAAACGACCAGATATAGGAACAGTTTCTTCCCTTGGGCAATCCATATGATGAACACTTAACATACATCTGATGAACACCTAACATACACAGAACAAACCCTATTCTTACATTGTTTACAAGGACTCATTTAAATTTTAATTTGATATTTGAATTTGCACATCTACAGTATACTTCAATTTGCACATTTATATTTCAATTTGCACATTCTTTTTTTCCACTGTACATACAACTGTCTATTATATATATATGTGTTCATATCTTATCATTGCCATTCTGTCTGTGGAGCTCCTGTACTAGAAAAAAATCCTTGTATGTGAAAACATACTTGAAAACAAAGGCCCTTCTGATTCTTCTGATTCTGATTCTTATATCTGTACAACACTTATAACAATTCACATTATCTGAAAGCAACTTCACATTTAATGTTTAAATTTAAGATACTATATGATAATAACAACAACAACAACAACAACAACAACAATAATAATAATAATAATAATAATAATAATTATTATTATTATTATTATTATTATTATTATTATTATTATTATTATTATTATTATTATTATTATTAGCCTTAGCATTAGTGTGTTATGTAATGAGAAACTGAAGAAAAACTGTATTTCTAAAAATGTCAATACAGTACGTGTCAGCATGATCAATCCAAGCACAACTAGACTAAGGGATATTATACTATGGCTGCACTGCATAAACACCAAGTAAAGAGCTGTCAAAATCACGTTGTCAACAAATAGGTGGGTACATGTGTGGCCTACACTAAGAGATTGGTAAAGGCCTGAATGCGTAATAATACAGTGAGGGGAGGTCCTCTGGCTCTGAAATGCTGAGTAGAGGCATGTTGCCAGAATTGTTTTGGTCCACTTGATACCTTACATGGAAAGGTCACTGCAAATTAATACAAAGTTATTCTACATCCATCCACTGTGCGTGAGAGGTCATTAATTGGTTTGATGAGTACGACAATTATGTAAATCATATGCTTTGGCCTTTGCAGACACCAGATCTTGAAATAATTATGGGATTTTATCAAAACACAAACAGTGAATTCTTTTGTAAGAATGGTGGTCTATCATCACTGAATCTATGCCAAAGTGCACTAAAGCTGTTTTTATGGTGGCCCAAAACCTAACCAAGACAGTGTATTTTGTTTTTTCAACTGCCTATATACTAACATTTATTACTAGTCATCAAAAACATTGGCCATCCCTGGCATCCCTGTCCCTGGTTATAGGTTTTGTCATTTGTTACCAAGTTAACATGACCAGCGAAAGAAAACACTATATTACATTATCACATACAGTAAACTACTTTTAGTGAGTACTTCAATATTACACTATACAGTTCTACTCAATAATATGCAACATTTAAACTATACCTTAGAACTAATTTGGAAGGTCTATACTTTTAAATTTTCATACCTTTTTTCATGTACAGTACTCCTACTCAAGTAAATGTACATGAAAAAAAGAGAAATACAGCCTTACTTTTACATTTTCACCTTCAAAGTTTTTTCTCTTGCCCAACTGCTTGTAGTTGTACTTTTTAGTATTATGCAATTTTTTTGTAGAAAAGTCCAATTAATTTCACATCAAAATCAAATGAAATTGCACACAGCTGTGGTAATGCCCCCATTTCTCTCTAATTTTTTTTTACCACATTGCAGGGAATGCTGCTGAGGTAGCAGTCATTAATGTTTTATTTTCCCATCAGACCACCAGAAGTAACCCCCTTGCTTCCTACTGGCATTCACTAGTAAAGTAAAACCTTTTCTTGGATATTAATTGTTAATTATACAATAGTTCTGTTCCGCACCAGGAATTTTCATTTTGTACTTTCAGACAGCTTTATAGAAAAAATGAGTACTTGTGTGTTATTAGCTGTGTTATCTGCTACCATCAACAAATAAGTTTTTCCCCACCTTCTAACAACTTTACTCATAATCAGCTAGCTAAGAGTACAACTAACAGTATAACTTTGGCCTAAAATAAAGGGCTCCAGAATTACAATTTCTGTCTCTAAAATTTGAAATTCTTTGGTGCTTTAGTTAACATTAGTTATTCAAATGCATATTAGTTATCCATTCAAAGGCACCATGAATGAAGATAGTAAGGGTATTTCTGTAAGGCTTAATGTTTAACTAATTACATTTTTTTATGTCTACCTTTGTATACACTGCAACATTTTGTGTTAATACACAAAGGCAAAACGATATGGAACATAATCTTGGTAGCATTACATAAAAGTGTTTACTTTTTGTCACAGCCTAACTTCTTGTTTGTGTTGTAGATTTTGCTAATGCATTGTAGACAAAGCTTTATACAGTATACTGCACTTAAGATGACAGGACAGAGTTTGTTCAGAGCAGAAACAAAAATCTGTCTTTCTTAATTCAAAATGATCCACATTCTTGACCTGAGCGAATAAAGCCTGAGAAATACAAATCATCTAGCTTGTGAAAAAGAGAAAGACATCAAGACAAAATGCTGAAAGTAGAGAATATTTTTTACCGCATTATGGGTTTGTGTCTGTCCCACCAAAATCAGGATATTGGAGCAGATGATTGAAAGGCAAAAGTTGATCAGTATGATGGACCTTTCAGACCTAATGTACCTAATACAAAACATGTAATGTAATTAAATAATTCATGTATTTCTCAAATTAGCAATAACAATAATATGTGACAAATCCTTGCATTTAAATTTTAAACAATACAGCATTTAAACAAAATTTACCTCCATAATACAGCATACACTACAGCCAGGGTGATCAAAGCTATGCAAGACAGGCCACAGCCCACAATCAGTGTCACAGATGGGACTCCTGAGTACTCCATAGCCTGGGAAAAAACAGTTCAGAATTAGAAAATTCATTAATAAAAAAAAAATATAGACTGTCATGGTATTGTGATATATCTTGAGACATCAACGTTGAGTCCTTGAGCAAGGCCCATAACCTCACCTGCTCCAGGGGCGCCGTACTATGGCTGACCCTGCGCTCTGACCCCAGGCTCATAATAACCTGGGATATGCGAAAACTTAAAGCATTTCACTGCATTTCTATGTACAGTATGTGACAAATAAAATTTGAATTTGGATTTTAATTTTGAATTGTAGCAACACTGCTCAGCACCAAACATTAGAAAATAAACCTTCCGCACTTTATGACCTGCTCCGTTTAATTTAAGATTTATTCTAAGAAATCCACTGACAGCACACTATATATCTTTTCCTCTGCAAATACTTAAAAGCTAGTTGTGGTAATATGTCAGCAGAACACTGCAATGATGGGAATCTCAGTCTCTGGTCCTGTTTGCATAACATAGACTATTTGTTCTACATGTGGTCACATTTTGTTCTGTTTGAAACGCCCTACCTGTAATAACCATTGCAGCGTTGTTCTTGGGTAATAGAGCGTTATATAAAAGGTGTTCTGCTGTTTTATGATACTTAAAACAAACCATATTCAATTTCGTGGGCAAGCGAGGGTAAGAATCATGCGCCCACGCGCGCTCCCTCAATCGCGCGCACACACACTCACGCACACACGGACTCCTGTACGCACGTAGGCAGATCGCGATGAGAATTGACACCGATAGTGTTGATTAACATTTTTACAATCCTAAACATCGTTCTTGTCCGGTTGAAGTACACCCACGTTCATTTCTAAATTTATTTGGATGGAAACGAAATTCAGAGAATATACTTACTATTTCTATAGGTTGTTGAGCCAAAATGGCGAAGGTAGATACGCGATCACATAAGCATTTTGTATGGGATGCATCTGTAAGCACCGTTTTACATCCTTTGGAGGACCAGCTTCCCCATGAATTGTTCCTATGAGAAGAGGAGAGAAGAGATTAATTCGGAATCGTGGCTCGAGACCAACGAGCTTCCTAGCAATCTGTCTGTCTCACATAAACACAAAATAACACTGCAACTAATTCATTTCATACATGTCTGAAATGGGAGAGAGGGAAATGGGAGAGAGGGAAATGGGAGAGAGGGAAATGGGAGAGAGTGAAAACGCAAATCAGTAGCCTTTTGAGCTGAATGAACTGAGCTGGACAGCGACATAAAGAGCAATGCGAAGGGAGACCGCGGAACTGTCCAGTCGGTGCTGAACCTCAATGATTAAATTCCTCTATGCGGCTTCATCACGATTAACCTGGCCTTAAGACGCTAAAATACATCACTGTATACAGAACAAAACCGAATCATTACCGAGCTTTCTTCAAACGAAACCGTGGAGCAGGTCCGCAGTTTTCTTTACGAATTGTCCAATCTTTTCCTTCCAATCTGACCTTGTGTGTTTTTTTTTCTTTTAATTAATTTATTTTTTCCTTTCGGAATGATCTCTCTTTCTCTTTGCTATTTTAATTAGCAGCTTTTGGATTCTTCCTGAAGGAGAATTTCACCGTGGAAACAGCGGAACGGCATCAGGCGGATCTTGGGCTCTGTCGCTGCTACAGGCGTTGAAGGGGAGGGCGAGTCGCGCGCAACACTGCCTTCGGATAAACTCTTATTTGATCAAATAAAAGCGTCCCCGAACCGTGATCTTAAAATCAATATATATTCTCAATATTGTAGATCTTTTCAGTGAACTGTACATTTTTTCCAGGCTCGAAAACAGAATAATTTACAATGAACCACCCTGTAGAAACGACTGGATGGTAGAATCCGGTTTTCTTCTCTCTGCCAAGCAGAAAGAAAGAAAACACCATTTCTCATTATCCCCTCATCTCGCCCATACCATATTTAGAAGATATATCATTACAATTCATTCACATTATTTTAATGTAAAATCCCACATTGCTCATAGCTTTAATAAACGACAGTCTGTTCAAGCAAACAGTTGGATTTCGAAACATTTTACTGTACACCTTATGCAGTGGTTGAGCTCTGTATGGAGTTTATATAGGAAAGCTCTCATCCCATGTAATTCGTTTAATCCCACAAGAGGTATGATTTACTGAAAATGAATCCTACAAAACACTTAGTCAATACCTACAGTGGTCAGGAGCATAGGAAGTAAAAATTAGTATTGTTTTTATTGAGATACACTGATCTCAACTCTATAGTATACTACAAACTGCAGCATGTACAGTAGAAATACTGGGGATTTTATGCTGATTGTAATGGTTGCAGATTCAATCCAACCTGCCCAGTAGCAACCTGGTGCTGTGCGGAATTCCTGGTCACAGAACAAAACCTACATTTTTGATCAATGTTTAATTACACAGTCTTATTTCAAATATTACGAGATCACGAGGGGCCCCAGCCGGCTTAATTAATAATTAAACTGAATTCATTAAAGCTACTCATCATCTAACTGCATATCAGAGCTGTATAGAGCTGTTTAATCCTGATGGAATCTGGCTCAGATATGTAAAAGAGCAATATTTGGAAAAATGATAGAAATAAAAAAAAAAACAATCAACCAAAAATTAAACAAAGTGCTCTCCATTTTATCAACATTTCTGTCAATTCACCAGTAAAGTAAATTATGCTGGTCTTTTTTGTTAGACCCTTTCTTGAATTGGATAGAGTGATTGATTTAATGTATATATAAGATAAATTATACAGGTCCCCATTGAAGAAATACATCTACATTGGGGACCTGGATTGAGCTTCAGCCAAAGTATTGTATTATTATATTCCTTAATAAGAGAATAGAATATGTAATACAGATTAAATACACATAGCAATTACAAACTTCCACCAAAGTAACTACAGAAACCACTTTCCTTTTCCTTAAAAAAAAAAAAAAAATCCAGAAACTTATATAAAGTAATTTAGTATTTACCTTCATGTATATATATAGGTCATTCAACAGGATCCCACAAAACATATACTTGAAACCTACACAAATACCTGGGCTAAAGACAATTTTTTTTGTCACAACTCCATCTTTCATGTTATCATATATTTCCTGCATTAAGTCAATTGTGATATACAGTATACATTTTCCCCATAAATGTTAATTTCAAATAATAGCAAAGAGACTAATATATTTCAGCTTTATTTAACATATCCGATTTTTAGTGGGTTACATATATCCATCCATATTTGGTGCTTTTTTCTTGTAATTGCTTAAATGTAGCCTTCCACAAGCTTTTGTGTTGACAGAATTTTGACCATTTCTCCAGACAATAACAACTGTTGTTACCCAGTCAGTTTTCTATGGTATTCTGAGTTTTGTGATGGCCTCTCCAAGTATTTCACTCTGTTGTCTTTAATCTACTTTTTTATTTTTTTGGATGTACGCCATGGATCATTGTTCTGCTCAAAGACCCAGTTGTGTCCAAGATTCTGTCTGATGTCTTGATATGTTGCATATCTGCTGATATTTCTCATCATGGCATCTATTTTCTGAAGTGCAGGAACCCCTTTTGCTTGATGTTGCTACCTCTTTGTATGTGATGATGTTCTTCAAATTAAAAGCCTGACTTTTTTGTCCACACTGATTAATATTGCTGATCATCAGTGGTCAAACAATTGAGAAAGAACAAAGAATACAGCTTTAAAATACTGCTAATCACATTTCTTATGTTGGTCATAGAGTATAGACGTTCATGCTCTTTATGGTGGGTGTAGATACTTGGCAACTGTCGTCTACATGACCAATTTCTTTTTTTGTTATCTTGGTGTACAGGTGAACTTTTCAAATCAGTGTTACAGTAGGTAATCTTTAGGAGTTAATTTGTGTCTCTTTCTTGAATAATGCAGTGTGGGTCCAATATCTTGATTTAAATACCATTGCTTATACAGATGCTTCTTCTACCTTCAGTTGTTTGGAAATTGATTTTGGAATTTGATATTGTTTGGAATTGTTTTTCTGAGGTCTTGGCTGAATGCTTGGGTTTTCTCATGGTATCAATGACAAAAAGCCCTCAAACACAGTAGAGATGCTAAGAGACTTGTCAAAAGAAATGTATGATAACATGATATATGATTATATGGTAACATGTAAACATTTCGCATTATCTGGTTGCAAAAATTTTAAATCAATTTTGACTTTCTTTTGAATTTTTGTATTGCAATGGCTTATTCATTCCCTGGATTTTAATTAAATAAAAAACTTTGATTGGGAATTTATTTACTAAATTTAAGGATTATACCCGCTACACCTTATGAAGCTGAATACCATAATTGAAAGCTCAAGATCAGCTTAATTTTCCATGCTATTCTTAAATTTCTACCCAAGTTAAAGCACAAGCAGCCAGCCTTATACCGGACAGGGACAGCCTGTTTATCAGTGGATATCTTGGTGCCTGTGTTGCACAGATGGGGGTGTTGAACATACATGCCAAAATGACAGTGTATCTTCAGCCTGATTGCACTGAGAAAAGAAGTAATAGGGGACTGCCCAACAGCAGATGGAACTCCAGGAGGTCAATACACCTACAATTAAGCCAGTAGGCTTTTGCACACCAGTCAAATCATTGTGTCCCATATACAGTAGCCACAATCCATCACATACAAAACTAAAAAATCCTAAAAGAACAACAATTGTAAAATGAGTTCCCAAGAGCCTTCAAAATTAGTGCATAACCAAAGTAGTTCAAAGCGCTAAAGAGCAGAACATAAACATCAAGAGGTCACTCATTTATCACAATGGCATAATCCAGTGTATAATCCATTTTGAAGGTGTTTTTGTTATTTATAGGTTATATAATCAACACATGAACTAGGCAGTAATTAACACTAACTGTCTCTGGTCCAAATGAAATGAGTTAAGCATTGCAAAGCTATTAGTAAATTTACATAAAATTTGAGGCTTCAGTCATCACAACAAATTACACTGGAACTGTTTTTCCTCGACCCTTTTTCTCATCCTCACTTATCTATGAAGCTGCCTCATTTTTTTGCCTTATTCGGCTAGTTTAGTAAAATTGTTGTAGAATTCTGTTTTCTGAAAGCCCTTTTCAAATAGCTCATCATTTCATATTTCAAAAGTAATACAGCATCCAACTTCATCCATTTCGCTAGCTACTGAATTTTTACAAAATGAAAAAGCACTTTTTGCGTTACTCTTGCAGAAGAATTTTTTCTCTCTGGTTTTTGCCACAGTAGATGGCAAGCAAATGTGGGTACTCAGTATCAACATTGGAGTAGAGTAAGTGGACATTAGGGAGTGTTTATAACAAGACCGACAGGAGGTCCATGTAACATAATCAACAATATCTAAAAATAGACATCAGAACAACAGCAGGAGTGCAAATGGGTGATGAAGGTTACATTCTGAGGCTAATCATAGTTAATAGCAAATAAACAAAACATTTAAAAAGTGTGATTCCAATATTGCATTCTATTGTTGTCCTTTAAAAAAAATTAATGATTTCTCATTTTCTTTAATTAATATCAATAGGATCTCATTGGCAGACTGTGTATAGAGGATATTCTCAGCTCTGGATAGTCACAAGAGCAGAAAGAACATAAGAGAGCGCAGGCAGTGCAATCTATTTTAATTTTTCAAAACGCTGAAATGTTGTCACTGGAAAAAAACTGCAGATGATTTTCTCCAGATGCAATTAATCCGTTAGTATATAAAAAGAGGTGATTTCTACTATTTGACATAGGTGAAATACAAACAGTCATAGGTACAGTATATAGCAAATAAGTGAGTGTTCTGTTTCTTCAATTATTGAGCTCTAAATTTGATTAAAAATGTAAAAGTCGTGAAAAACAAGCAGAAATAATAATTGTGCAGATTCAGATTAGGAAATCTGATAATAAGGTTTATATGTCAGTATTTGTACACTATGTTCACTATGCTCTTCATTTTGTTTGGGAGATTTATGTGTATAAACTGCTTTGGACTCCATAAAGACATTCTCCTGAACACTTTATTTGTCATTATTTGATTTCACCAAACGTTTCAGTGATCTCTGATCATGATCATTTAAGATCGTGCAAGCACTTGGCTCTAACACCTGAATTCAACTTTTTTACTGTAGTTCTTTAAGATTTAAGATGGAATGGATGCTGGTGGTTACAGAATCATTCTGTACCTTGTCTTTTCACAACTCTACAGAATTTAAGGCTGCATCCTGAACTGCATAATGTACAATTAATAGTATAAAGGAGAAAATAAATTAATCAACTAAAAACACACAAATCGTACATGAAATGAAGATTTTGTGGATGCACCAATGACACAATACCTGCTTATGGAGAAAGATATAAATATAACCAGACCTCTCACTGTAGCAGCTCATTTTCTCTAGGTCAGCTTTATTAATACATTCCAGAAATTATTCCAGAGAGCACCAAATGAAGTGTTCCAAATTCAATGAAAATTCAATTTGGCAAATGTGCTTACTCTATATTCTTATCTATATAGAATGTGCTTGGTTTTCCTGACTCTTTTGCTACAAAAGCAATTACTGTGTTTCTGAAAGTTGAGGCAAGTATAGAATCGGTATAAAAAAGAACTGTAGTGGATAAAAATAGCGACAACACCAATGTACCAACAATCTACAGTAAATTTAAAGTAAGTTTAAATACACTGTACTGATAGAAGTAGTCTGTTTAAAAAGACCTGAAGCCCATTTTCTTCTCTGCTTATCCATGGGATTAAAATAAACATTATTTTATTAGGAAGCTGTTTTCTTCAGAGAACATGCACTGATGCATAGCATTTTTTTTTAAAAAGAAAGCATTTCTATATCAATTTTACAAGGCAGTCTGTTGTTGAAGAGTGAGTTAAAGGCAATCTTGCAACCTCTCCAAATGTTGCTAACATTTTTAGTTAACAAAATTGACAAAATACACTAAAAATACATGAATCTTATTTAAAAAATACCCTACAACGGATTATGCATTTTATTGCACATCCTATCAAATATTTAAAACTGGAGTTATTCGGTTACACTAGGAGAATATTTGGCTCAAATGATTCTCACTGTCTTAGAATCCATTGGTTTTATTGTGTTTATCCCCCGGTCAGTGTCCCAATTATCCTTAAAAACCCATAGAACAAGCTGGTAATATTAATTGTTACTAAATAAGTAAAAAAAAAAAAAAACTGAGATTAAGCCAAAAACAATTTTAATTGTGTTTCATAATCCTTTAAAAAAAATGGAAATACTTACATGACAGTGTTATCCCAGAGAACACAAAATGGGTTCATTGTTCCCTGAAAGAAAAATGTTTTGGTGTTTTGTTTTAATTTGACCATTAAGACACTGTGGTGTGTATACTGTATACAGTATATATAAATGAGGACATGAATGAGATAAAATACATTTAGAGTTGAAGTTTTTCTGACACATATCTCACTGTTCCTGAAGCCATTTTATACCAGATAAGCAAAAATTAGTTAAATAAAAATACTGGGCCTAATGTATGAACAGTGATGTCACCCAGCTTGTGTCCAGATACTTTCTGGTAAGGAGAAACTAGGAGTTCCGATTTTTTACTTTCACTTTGTTAATGTGCACATTTTTATAGATTTTATAGCACTGCTTTCTAAACTAAAAAGTTATTTGTGCTTTCATATTAATTTGGGAATTGTCTCATCTTTTAAAAAAGGAGACAAATCGCATGCACTTGATATACAAATGGATTTTTCCATAAGTAAATCACTGGACATTTGGCTTCATGTCTCGTAAACTCAGTTAAAACCAATAGCATATTTTCATAATTTGGCAAAGCAGGACACCATTTGTAACTTAAGTTGAGTCACTAGACTTTCTCTGGTCTTTTTAAGACGTGTTTTTCCATTCAAGAATGCATCATTAATGCAACCTTTGTTCAATTCTCATGGCACATTTTCAATGAATCTAGTACATACACAAAAAAATTCACATTTAACTCTTTAGCATTTGAATAACCCTCATGTTAAGATCTGGGATCAGAAGGAATTTGTTTAATTAGCTTATAGTGTGAATGATTAGGTAATTGTAGTCAATTGAATCTGCTTACATTGGCCAAGTGAGCAAGTTCTATCTCCATTTGAGCTTCTTTGACTCTGGGCTCTGGTCTCATTGTCACAGCAATGACTTTGGAGTTCACAGCAGTGTTGTTCCTGTGAAAAGGAAATGGTCTTATCAAGTAAGATCATTTAACAAGGCACATTCTGTATCAATCCATCTCAACAAGTAAATAATGAAGAAGGTTATGGCATTTCATACAAATCGAAAACTTATATATGCCAATTATGTCACCTTGAGGTTATATATATATATATATATATATATATATATATATATATATATATATATATATATATATATACATATATATATATGTATATATATATATGTATATATATATATATACATATATATATATATATATATACGTGTATATATATATATGTATATATATATATATATATATATATATATATATATATATATATATATATATATATATATATATATATATAAACATCTGCAATTTTTCCAGCCCATGACAAGGATTTGTTGCACATCCAGCTTGCCTCAGACAGAAAATATTGTACAACCTGAATTAGGATGGTTTCTCACTGTTACTAAGTATAGTCACCCAATATATTTAGTCATAGGGAAGTCCAAAGTCTATCAAACCTAGAGGACATATTAATTACAAATTTACACTGAATTTTTCTCTCAATTTTCAATTGTATTGTAATAGTCATAGTAGTCGTAATGCCAATGTTTTCTATTTGTCTTTGGCATTGAGTATCTGTGTTGGTGTTGGCATTAATGTAAACTCTGCTAAACTGTTTTCAAGGACCATCTGATCCATTTAAATGATCTGTATGTGACATCTTAAAACAGCTGGGGTTTCAACAAAATTGATCCCAGAGTATAATAATAATAGCACAATGTTCAATATACATTTTGTTGATAAGTTCCATTAATAATACTCAATGGGAGGTATCCATTTAAAATAATGACTGCATGTTTTCTCCATTTTCCACTTAGAAACAGAAAAGGAACACAAACACCAACACTGGGGGAGTTCTGTATATTATTGTAATAGGTCTAAGCAGTTACTAGTATATGGAAAAAGATCAAGCATACTAATATAGTAGAAGTACATGTATGAAGAAACTATCTATTTTTTTTTTTTTCAAATTTTGCATTCCAGTATTATTTATATACATAAATTTAATAATAAATCAAATTGTTTGTGAATTGTTGGCCTTCTGGGAAGTATAGTCATTTACTATATATGTACTCAATACTTGATGGGGCTCCTTTTGCTTTAATTACTGCCTTAAATTGGCATGTCATGAAAGTGATCAGTCTGTGGCACTGCTGAGGTGGTATGGAAGCCCAGATTTATTTGAGAGTGGCCTTCAGCTCATCTGTATTTTTTTTCTCTTGTTTCTCATTATCCTCTTGACAGTAGGTCTGGTGAGTTTGCTGGCCAGTCAAGCACACCAACACCATGGTCATTTAACCAACTTTTGGTGCTTTTGCAGTGTGGGAAGGTACCAAATCCTGCTGGAAAATAAAATCAGCATATTTAAAAAGCTGGTCAGCAGAAGGAAGCATGAAGTGCTCTAATATTTCTTGGTAAATGTGTGCAGTGACTTTGGTTTTCAAAAAACATAGTGGACCAACACCAGCAGATGACATTGCACTCCAAATCATCACAGACTGTGGAAACTTAATACTAGACTTCAAGCAACTTGGGCTGTGAACTTCTCCACCCTTCCTCCAGACTCTGGTTTTCAAATGAAATACAAAACTTGCTCTCATCTGAAAAGAGGACCACTGGGCAACAGTCCAGTTCTACTTCTTTTTAGCCCAGCTAAGACGTATCTGACATTGTCTGTGGTTCAGGAGTGGCTTAAAATGAGGAATATGACAACTATTGCCAAATTCCTTGACACGTCTGTGTGTGGTGGCTCTTGATGTCCTGACTCCAGCCTCAGTTCATTCCTTGTGAAGTTCACCCAAATTCTTGAATAGATTTTGCTTGACAAGCCTCTCAATGCTGCGGTTCTCTAGGTTGGTTGTGCATCTTTTTCTTCCACATTTTTTTCCCCTTCCACTTAACTTTCTGTTAACATGCTTGGATACAGCACCCTGTGAACAGCCAGCTTCTTTGGTAATGAATGTTTGTGGCTTACCCTCCTTGTGAAGGGTGTCAATGATTTTCTTCTCGACAACTTTTAGATCAGTAGACTTCCATATGATTGAGGCCAATTTGAGAGAGCATTTTGATGGCTCAGGATAGCTCACTTTGCAGGTGTTTTGAGTTGATTAGCTAATGCCATGTCACCACATTCTAATTTTGTGAGAGTGAAATTGGTTGTTTTTTGTTTAATGTGAGCCAAAATCATCAATTAAATGTACCACTAGGACTAAATTAAGACTGAATTTATATAATACACAAATTTCACTATTTGAATTACTGAAATTAATTAACTTTACCACAACATTCTAATTTATTGACAATAAAGCTACACATGTCAGTTGAGAATGTCACTAAAAAGTGCCTAAATGCTATGGAACATCTGTAACACACAATTCATAAACTAATTCTAACTTAAACAACTCAGTAAGATCTTACCTTGGGGCAGGTAGCATAAGTCCCAGTGTCTTGTAGAGGACTGTGCCAAGAATGTAAACCGGAGAGCCATCCACATCTGGTAAAACAATATCTGGTTAGCTTATAGTATTATATAACATTACAGACTTTATTATGTTTCATTAGTTGAAATACTATGTTTTAACCTACATGAGGGATTATTTTATGAGAAACAAATTAAACAAAGAACCAGATAAAACCGAGATCATTTTATATCAGATTATAAAGTATTGGATTAAAGAGACTTTATGCATAATTCATTGCTATGCTATTTTCTAAAAAATGACCTTAATAGCTTGATTATGTCTCAGTACTAGTTCTACCAAAGTCTAGAAACTGTATTGGATTTATTAAACATTATTCTTTAATGATGGTGGTGAAGATAGATGTCCTTAAGGGGACAACATATGCCAGCAAATGATGCCATGATAACAGAGCCAATAGATTTTCCTTGAATTTGTCCCCCATTCATTATTTGATAATATTGCTTGCCATCCTAACAAAACCACTGGTTTTACCAAGAAGAAGTGGTAAAAGAAAACTGCACAGTTCACAAATAAAGATATTTTCACAGAACCTGCCTGCTGTGATGATCAAGTATCACACCACTCCCTCACTTACTGTACCTCTCCAAATCCCATGACCAACTGTTGAAGAGCAGTTAAAAAAACCTGAAACAAATTCCACTGCAAAAATCCAAGTCTCTGAAAACATGCAGCTCAGACAGGCCAGGTTGACCAATATTTTGAAGTACTAATGGTTTCAGAAAACTGAAACCATTGGTATTCCACTTTGGAATTTAACTGGCCTGTCCCATGCCTAGACCCTCACAGACCACTCTGGGATCAGCTTCCCAGCCCTCTAACTCCAACATGCTGATCACACCTAATATTCTCCCTAACTAAAATGTTGCCGTACCAGATGGTTATTACTGCTTATTGACTGTGGAGCAGCTGGCAACAGTACCAACTTTTTCCTAGTCACTTAACTGAACCTGCCTAACAGTGCTACTAATACAAGAAAAATCTTCTAGTCGAAGTCACAAAATAAATAAATAAATAAATAAAATAATCCATCATTCTGGGATTCCACACGAAACAGAAATTACACATGATCACTATGACTGTGCTATTGAGCTAATGCCTTGCAGCACACCTACTAGTAAACAAATCTATTTACTTTTAGCCACCATTTGCTTCAGACTATTGATTGATTATTATGGATGAAACAAGTCTCAGTCAAGTCCCATTACTCTTTGCCTCTGTTAACACAGCACTGGTACAGTTCCACGATGCAGTGTCAAGGCAGTAAGTGTAAAACAGCATTTAGCACCACCTCTGGCCACTGAGTATATGTACTGCTACATGGGCTTTCTTGAGCCCCATCATTATTTAAATGCCTAATCAACAACTCCTTTGGGTGTGTTTGGCAGTATTCTTCACATGGTTCCAGTTCACCCTTTCCTATCTACAGGGATCAAAGTACACCAAAGCAGGATGCCCAGGTGATCAGTAACAGAACAGAGCAGAGATTTTACCAGCTGGTAAAAATATGTCCTCATCCAGTTTAGGAGTCAAGGGTCTAGAAGCTTTTATTGTCATTTCATCCTTATATACCTGATGCAGCATCTAGTAAAATGAAACACAATTTCTCCAGTACCATTGTACTGGGATCAAATGATAAACCGTTATCTAGAGTTAGGCCAAATAGCAGCAGATACCTGTAAAAAAAAAAAAAAAAGAAAGTCCTAAAATTTGTTTAGGATGTAGGTTGTGAAGTACTAAACAGATTTTCCTTGGCATAATTATACACTAATACCACCTATTCAATTAAGTAGACACTTTAGCATCGTTGTAATCATGTCAAAAGGAGGATCAAAGAAAATACTTGAACCAATGCTTACAGTACAGAAAAAAACTACTAAGAGTAAAAGCAGAGAAGTAACAGAGAATTGAAACATATGCTGGAGGGAATGTACACCCACTGACATTGAATACAAGAACATAAAATAACTTAAACCAATCAAACTACTTCCCCAAAGACAAGTGCATATTTGCATATTTATTTCCATATATTAACCCATTTCAAAAATGTACTGAGCAAATCCAAATCCTAGCACCAATAAATACCATATTATTAAAATCTTTTTCAATACTAAAGACTAGGATATTACCATGGCCAATAGGCTCCAGCAGAATACCTTTCAATACCCAAAATAGCTATGTCCCTTTAGTTAGTTTTCACATTAGTGTGAAACAATGTGACAAGGGATACAGAGCTTTGTTAAATTATGCTTACAGTATGTGTGCCCTGGATTAGGTTCCACATATTCTCCTACCTGTGTAACTCCTGCAACACCCATGGTTCCATATCTCCTTTGACTTTATCACAGATCAAGGCAAATCCGCATCTTAGTAGATAGACTAAGATTTTCAGCCTCTCTGGCTTATTCCACTTACCACCGTGTCCTTGGTTTATACCCTTCCCTGCTTTTCCCGCTATGATGAGGAAAAGATTGACCTTAGTTACCTAACCAATCTATTATACAGTCCCTGACAAAAGTCTTGTCGCTTGTGTACAAATTGACCTGAGGTGCCGCTGAAATATATTTCTAATCAAGATTTTTTTTTTTACAAGAAATGGCCCATTTAAACCCCAACAGCTTTTGTAATAATGTTTCAGTGCAAAACGAAACTGTCAAAAACTATTCTAATATTCACAGCTTGGCAAAGCCCATTAAGTCAATTTTTGCAAAGACATAAGTCTTGTCGCCTTTGTCATACGAGCCTTACCTGTGACTAATAATGGATCAATTAGGTCTCAGGTGTGTATAAAAAGAACCATAGTACACTAGACCTTCACATCAACTGCAATTAGACCTCTGCAAACATGCCTAAGATTCACCCTGAGACTAAAGTTTTGATTATCAAGAGGCTGAAGACCAGATCCACTGCTGATGTGGCAGACACCTTCAATGTGTCTCAGCATCAAGTACAGAGGATAAAAAAAAAGATTTGAAGAGACTGGAGACGTTTTGGACAAGCCCAGGTCAGGCAGACCGCGCAAGACTGCTCGAGAGGACCGTTTGTTGGCTCAAAAATCCAAGGTCAGACCATTTTCCTCTGCAGCAGAGCTCCACGAGACCTGGTCACCTGAAGTCCCTGTGTCAACCAGAACAGGTTGTGGGGTTCTGTCTCGAAATGGCCTCCATGGTCGAATCAGTGCCCAGAAGCCAGCACTAAATTAAAGACAACTGAAAAACCATGTGGCATTTGTCAAGGCCCACAGCCTGCTAAAAGGATGGATACTGAAAAAGTGGCAGAAGGTGGATTTTTCAGATGAATCTTCTGTTGAATTACACCACAGTCGCCGCAAATATTGCAGGAGACCTACTGGAGCCCGCATGGATCCGAGATTCACCCAGAAAACAGTGAAGTTTGGTGACAGAAAAATCATGGTCTGGGGTTACATCCAGTATGGGGGTGTGTGAGAGATCTGCAGGGTGGAAGGCAACATCAATAGTCTAAAATACCAAGAAATCTTAGCTACCTCTTATATTCCCAACCATAAAAGAAGCCAAATTTTGCAGCAGGATGGTGCTCCATCGCATACTTCCATCTCCACATCAAAGTTTCTCAAGGCGAAGATGATCAAGATGCTCCAGGATTGGCCAGCCCAGACACCAGGCATGAACATCATTGAGCATATGTGGGGTAGGATGAAAGAGGAAGCATGGAAGACGAAACCAAAGAATACTGATGAACTCTGGGAGGCATGCAAGACTGCTTTCTTTGCTATTCCTGATGACTTCATCAATAAATTGTACGAGTCCTTCACGCTCATGGAAGTCATACAAGATATTAAATTTGGATCTCACAGCACCCCTACTTAATTTGCTGCCATATTTTTTGTACATTTTTGTACATAATTACATATTTGCAGTAAATTTGTTCAATTTCTGCATAGGTGACAAAACTTTTGTCTTGCCAAAATTTGACCTTTCCGTCTTGATTAAATGGTAAATCTTTTTTTAGTGAAACTAATTTATTTCAGTGCATTAAACATCATTTGGGATAGTTTTAGCTTTTCATATGAGCTATTTCTAACACCAATTGATTAATTAAAAGTCAGGTTAATAGCAGGTGTTTCTAAAAAATAAATAAGTGACAAGACTTTTGTCAGGGACTGTATATGATTGATTTCACTTGCAACAAGAAACTACAAGAAATTAATTCTCTACCAGTTGCAGCTTTGCACTGTGCTACCATTGGACAGGTAATCTGGTATAAGGAAAATTCATTCATTCATTCATTCATTTTCTACCGCTTATACGAACTATTCTCGGGTCACGGGGATCTTGTGCCTATCTCAGGCGTCATTGGGCATCAAGGCAGGATACACCCTGGACAGAGTGCCAACCCATCGCAGGGCACACACACACAGACTTATAAGGAAAATTATTTAGCTGAATTAATAAAGCATATCTACATGCAAGACACTGAACATACCTGCACTTTGGGGAATAAAAATGCCTTTAGGGATGACCACTTTGTCCTCAGAGTTCCTGGCCCAGTCCACCATACCCTTACGTCCCTTCATTGGGAAATTAATATCAGTCATCACTGATACTGCAGGGAGCCTCTGGATGCTGGCCACTGGAAGATCACAAATTTATGATGGTCAGTAAGTTTGCTAGTAGTAAATAGGTCTCTACAAATGTCACATGATGTATACATACACCAAGAGAAATGCTCTATGAAATTGGAACAGTTCTGCACAAAACCTATTCACTCTCTGCTTTTGTGCTTCAGTAATGTTAGTGTTAATGATTATCCTAAATGATTAGAGAAGATTGAAAATGATTTCAATTCAATTTCATTTGTATGGCATGTTTAGTAAAATACAATGTATGGGCAGAATTTTGTTTGATATCTTCATGCCCATATTTCTGTCTTCCCTTATCTGTTGCCACAAAATCGAAATCATAGTTTTCTTTTAGGAATGGCTTTTTATGTTGTTATATTAAGATGCTGCAAAATTCACTGGAACTAATAAGCCCAAATATGTTCCAGTATGGCAATACTGATGTGTGCACAAAACAAGGTCAATGAAGGCATGCTTTTCCATGGTTAGCTTTGAAGCACTAAAGTGGCCTGCACAGAGCTTTGAACTCAACCTTACTGAACATCTTTGGGATAAATTGGAACAGCATCTGTGGTCCAGCTTGCTTGATATCACAGTTAATAATTTCCAGATTAATGCTCTTATGTCTGAATGTACATAATTAAAATTAGGAACATTTGCACATTATATCAGCAGTGAGAAGACTAACCACCTATTAATGCTTTTTTGTATGGGATATTCAACAAGCACAAAGAGGTGTGATGGTCAGATATTTTTGCCTTATAGTGTATTGTCACTTTGTGTAGATCATCACAAATGTGCACCAGGCCTTTTCATAAGGCCTTTTTATCAGTGGCTGACCTCACAAATGCTCCTACCCATTGATTAAATTAGCATAAATCACCCAGCCACATTCAAAAATCTAATCTCATAAGAGTGGAGGATATTATACCTGTTGATGGGGGACTAAATCTGGAATAGGAGGTCCAAAAAATGCATATAGTTATAAAGGTCATGTTTATATAAATAATCAGCAATGTAGTGTACATTATTAACATGCAGAGTGGATTTAGATCAAAAAGTTCACTGAGATGACATGAGGAAAAAAATCTTGACAGGAACCAGACATAAAAAGGAATCCTTCCTCTTCTGGGTGACAAGAAATAATGGGATTGTAAATAACTTCATACTTATAACTGTATACTTTAAAGTTATAAACTGTTTACTTTAAAGTCAAACAGAACAGAGTGTCTGGACAGGATTTTCAGTTTAACCAAATTGTAAGGAAGCCCTGACATATGCACAGGATAGTCAGCTCCAGTTCAAATGTATACATTTAGATGATATCCACTGAAACAAGGGCATAAAACAAAATTTCAGTGACAGACCAAAGAAAGGACAAAGACAACCTGATATAGTGAGAGATTTTGAGAGGAGGCAAATGAGCAGAAAAACAAAACTCTAACAAAATATTCACCATGTGGTAATTACCAACCTAGTAAACTTAATACCAGTATATTTATACCAGTGTTATAAGGAGGTTTATATTTAAAATATGATAATTAATTCCAAATTATCATATGTGAACCCAGGTAACAAACATTTAAACAAACATTTAAACAAAAAGTTGTGATTTAAATATGTGCCCCAAAATGATACTTTGGACAGTTGACAATATTTGCCTATGCAAAATTATTTTATATACATTTTATTCTGCAGATAACAAGAACACAAAGGTATTTTATTGAAGACAAACAAAAGAGTAACAACTATCATTTCAACAATGTAAACATGGACAGACACTGATTACTGGTGTAACCAGTCATGGGTATTTTCACCGGGAGACAGAAAACGAGACAACAAAAAAGAGACACAGGCACAACAGGCTCAAGCTTAGCCTGCTGTGTATAACAGGAGCTAGTATTGTGCACTGAGGCATAGGCAGATAGTTTAACAGCAGGCATAAAATCACAGGGGCCATAAAATGCACTGTGTGTGTGTGTGTGTGTGTGTGTGTGTGTGTGTGTGTGTGTGTGTGTGTGAGAGAGAGAGAGAGAGAGAGAGAGAGAGAGAGAGAGAGAGAGAGAGAGAGAGAGAAAAGGAGAGAGATAGATAGATAGATAGAGAGAGAGAGAGAGAGAGAGATAGATAGAGAGAGAGAGAGAGAGAGAGAGAGAGAGAGAGAGAGAGAGAGAGAGAGAGAGAGAGAATGTTAATTTCAGGGAATATTGTCACTGAGGGCTTTAGATGATGAGAGGAAATGCTGGGAGACTTCACACAGAGAAGCTTTAATGACATAAGGGTGTATTCCTTCCCTAAAAGAAGATTAAATGCACACAAATCAAACCCAAAATATCCTAGTCTAATTACCTCTACAAAAGTGGAGTCTATTGTCTACAATAGGTGCTATATTACAGCACATACTGTATAGCACTCTTCCCTGCAGAAATACTGGCACCTGTCAATGTGCACAAAATTAATTTATAAAAAGTATAACACATTAATTTATTTACAGCTGGAACTTTGTATGCCAGAAGTAATGTGCTGAGATATAGAGTGCAGAACTAATGTTCACGTGTGCATAGCTTTTATTGTACGCATTTCTACCATTTGCCATAGTAATAACCTTAAACAGTGGGTGCTGCAACTAGCATTCCACTCGACAAACAATCAGTTTTCTTGCCACTAAAATGAAACATTCTATTGGAGATTTGACATTTGTATGCATATACATATACATTTACCAGTGTTTACATTAGCATTATAATAATATAATATAATATAATATAATATAATATAATATAATATAATATAATATAATATATATGTTAGGCTGATTATACCCAGTTATATATCTCATCAAAACCAGATGAAATATCTAAATTGTCTGGACTAACCTAGTGCCTTAATGATATAAAAGATTGGATGACCTGTAATTTTTTATTGTTAAATTCTAAGTCAGAAATACTACTATTGGTCCAAAAACCAGTACACAAATCTCATACTTCCATTTAGAGGGATGTAACTGTAACTGCTAGCTCAACAGTGAAAGACCTGGGTGTTTTATTAGACAGCAACTTGCCTTTTGAAAATCATATCGCACATATTACAAAAACAGCCTTCATCCACATTAGAAATGTTGCCACGCTAAGAAACATCCTATCTTTTTCTGATGCTGAGAGACTTCATGCATTCATGACCTCTAGACTGGACTACTGTAATGCATTACTAGGTGGTTGTCCTGCATCTTTAATAAATAGTCTACAGTCAGTCTAAAATGCAGCTGTCAGAGTTCTTATCAGGACAAGAAAATATAATCATATCACCCCAATTTTATCATCTCTACACTGGCTACCTGTTCAGTTAAGAATTGGTTACAAACTGCTGCTACTTACGTACAAGTCTCTTAATGGTTTAGCTCCCATGTATCTAACTAGTCTTTGAACATGCTACAATCCCCTACAAGTTCTCTGGGATAACAAAACTCTGGACTTCTGGTAGTTACCAGAATGTTAAAATCTACTAAAGGCAGTAGAGCGTTTTCATATAACTTTGGAATAGCCTTCCTGTCAGTGTTCGGGGCTCAGACACACTTTCCCAGTTTAAATGTAGATTAAAGACCTATCTCTTGTCAGTCGTACACATAATACTTCCCATAATCTTGTGCTCTAGTACATGTACATTATCATCTACTGCTTGCTAATATTATGAACAGCAGCTAATTCCTCTCCACTGCTTCTCTTTTTCAACCCATCCTAAGGCATCCAGAAATTGTACCAGTTCCAGTTGTGTTCCGTGTCATAAAGATTTTGGACCTACATTGAAACGAGGCATCAACCCTGTGAGGATCCTAATGCATCTAGAGATTTATCAGCTCCATATATATCCCACTACATGAAGTATTCAGACATACTAAGAGGAGATGCCAACTACACGTGGTCTTTGAGGACAACAGCCTCCTCGTCAATAGACAATTGTTGAACTCTATATTTATAATCACACCCTCCAGTGTCACCCAAATGAGGATGAGGTTCCCTTTCGAGTCCTCTCGAGGTTTCTTCCTCTTCCAAGGGAGTTTTTACAGTACTTGCCACAGTCACCTCAGTCAACTCAGGCTTGCTCATCGGGGATAAATACAATCACATTTAAACATGTCTAATAGTAATCTTGAATTATTATTTTTGTAATATATTAATTTTTGTATAATTAACTTTTTGTATTATGTTTCTTATGTTCTGTAAAGCTGCTTTGAGACAATGTCCATTGTTGAAAGTGTTTATACAAATAACTTTTAACTGAACTGAATTGAATTATATTCAAGATGAAAGAGAAGCAGTGTGAGCTTCGATTGTCTTCAATCCCATTGGTAGTCGCTGCACCAAGTCGTGCTATATTCGGTAGTGTTGCAGCTGCAGGTCACTGTATGTGTGAACGTACTATAATACATGCTGCTTAAGACCATATCTAGGTATTACTTATTATGTACCTTTGCTTTATTAAAGTGGTCAGTTGAGAATCAAGATGTTAATATTATCTATCTATCTATCTATCTATCTATCTATCTATCTATCTATCTATCTATCTATCTATCTATCTATCTATCTATCTATCTATCTATCTATCTATTTATTTATTTATTTACTTTGTACCTTCTCTCTAATCCACTACTCAGAAACTGAGCAAAGTCAAGTTACTGTTCCTTAATAAGATCTTTCATCCCATTTTTTCGACAGGGCTAGCGATTTTTGCACAAAAATATGTACAGCAAATTATATATAATGTACATGATCATGAGAGAGAACAGCATTTTTCTTTTATATATATATATATATATATATATATCATCTATGGTATAGAGGAAAGAAAATCCTGCCTAGTCACCAAGCCTCTTTGCTACTGTATAAAATGGAATGCCATAAATTTAGTCAGAAATGATGCAGTGATATCGTCCAGAGCCAAGTGATTTACATTTGGCCAGAGCCGCAGCATCGTTTTGTCCTTTACCTAAAAGATGCAGATACTAAGCTAGAAATAAGGTTATTTACTACACTAGCAGAAAGAGACATTGATCATATATGTTCCATGTTTATTTATCTAAGAAGTGCACCCTAAAAATTGACTTTATGTCATTTTTTTATGTTAAAGAGCTTATTTACATTTATGTATATAAAGAGAAACCAAGCTAATGTTATTAACTTGAGAGATTTACAGAAAAAAACCCCACAAAATTAAACCTGCATGGCATACAAGACTGGAACTGGCAATCTAAGACACAATCTTTTAAGCAGTTAAATAATATTTGCTATATTATTACATTATTTCCAAGCCTGTATTGTGGCGGCTGCAGCACATTTTCAATGTTTATTTTTTAACAAATAAAAAAAATACATGAACCCCATTAATCTCCTACTGACAAAAGCATCTGAACATCATATGCTTGTCAGAAGTGAAATAAATGATCTGTGGTATTCTTGCAACCACTCATACATTGTGGCAAAAGCTGTTACTGCTGTTTATTTACTGAATAAGTACATTTGGAATATCAAGAGTTTGGCTGAATGTTTTATCATATATTTTCATGCATCCATGGACCAAGTATCATGCAGTGTTGAGACATTTTATTATGTTGTTTTTTATGATTGTGCAGTAGTGCAGTGATGTCAACAGACAATGATGTAAATCATAGAGGCAGGCAATGATCTGGAATACAGGCTGGTGTACTGGAATTACACATATTTGCTAAAAGAGAGCCAACACCACATCTAACACTGAAAGTGGATCCCAGTCTGAGGCAGACACAATACCTACAGTAAAGCAAATAATCCAAGCCTAAAAGCTAGGGGACTGTAGCTTCTTCCTTAAATACGGAAGTGGATCTATATGTCAAAAGACAGTCCGTCACAGATATGAAGTGCCATCTGCTCCGTTAAGCACATCTGCACACCAGGATGTCTGTCGTAATGTAAATCACTCTGTGGGTCTTTGGCCACCACCAAACTGAGTAGTTGGATCTTCATTGTCAAATCTCAGAAATCTATAATGAACAGTTCAGTTCATATACAAATCTTTAAGCTTGTATTGCGCTCTTGCGGAGTTATCTGTGATGTACAGTAGGAAACATCAAGCCAAGTGTGTTCCGCATGTTATTCAATTGGACGGATGCAACATTCATAATCAAAGTCCAGGCAAAATAAGGAAATCTTCTCAACACCAAAATGATGGCAGTAAAGACACTACAGAAACTATTGCTTGCAATTCTATTCATGACAAGATTTATATAAACTGGTCGGTGGGAACAATTAAATCAGTTGAATAAAATGAGGGATCAAACCAATGACATTAATCTCCACTTGTTACAGGTAGGTGCATCAGAAGAAATGGCCATGGGATTCATTTTCTATCTGCCATCACTGCTAGTTGTTGCTATGGCAGCTGTGGAGAACTCTCATGACCTTCTAGGCATTCAAAAACACCTAAGGATTGTTTTAACAATGTAATAAACATCTGCAAGTATTATAAAAAATTCTCAAATTAATGTTATGTTTTTGTCACCAAAGCATACAAAAATAAAATTTTAAAATGCAGACAAAAAAAAGATCTTTGAATCATCTGAATGACACATGAATCACAATAAACCCCCACAGTAGATGAACAGTAATGAGTTCTTTCAATTGTATTATTCTTTATGTAATTAAATTTGGCAGAATAAGTGTAATAATCTTGGTTTATTGATTCCTTTTTAGCTATTCCTGTCAGTGTCTGTTATTATGAACATGCTATGTAGGAGCAGTCTAACATTATCGATGTAGGAATTAAACAAATTACAAATTGTTTCACAGTGACTAAGCAAATCTCCAATCCACATGAGCTGATAAAAAGGAGTATGAATAGTTTATGTTCCTTATAAACCAATATATATAAACTAATCAGTTAAATTCATGTTTTTGATCGCTCATCAAAGGCTTTACCTAAGTTTCCGGTCATCAAGTAAGCATTGTGGAAATCCTTCATGCTGAGGCCAACAATGTGTATGAACTCCTCAATGACCTGCATCAGCTCCACTGCACCAGGATAGATCTAGGAAAAAAAAAATAGTGAAAGGAGAAAAGTGCCACTGAGGTATCTTTAAAGATTTACAGTAATCCAACTTTTGTCTAGACAATAAATGTCGAATTTTGTAATTGTTTTTATGTCCTTTTTGTTACTTTGTGGTTAAAATGATGCAATAATAAACTGCAAGTGTCAACTTATTGTAATTAATACATTTTATATACAGTCTAATACCTGTAGCCTAGTGGTAGTCTCAGAACCAATGTACAAGGCAGAGGCTGAGAACAGGCCAAAATCCATGGGTAGATTGTAAACTAGCAGTTGATTGAGGTATGCTTATAGTCAATTGAAAGATTTATTTATTTATTTTTTGGCCAAAGGTGGGAGTCACAGCCTGTATTATATACTTTATTGTGTCCTGGCCAAAGATTGCTGGCTGTAGTCCTGCCCATAATGAGTTAATTATTAAAATTAATAATTAACGCACACAGAGTCAGACACCTTGTAATGCTGCAGAGCAGTGCAGAACCATGGGTCCTGGATTTGAGCCAGAATCATCAGAGTAATCATGGTAAAAGAAGGCCATTGGTTCTCTCAAGCATTATCTTTGTATCTCCATGGCAACAAGGCTGGTGATGTGCTGTAGGAAGATGTAGTGAGGGAAATAACCAAGACAGGCACCATCTCAAGTAAGGACAAAGAATTTTGATGGATTTCCAGCGTTCATATAATGCTTGCCATCATTTTTGTGTACCAAAGCATATGATTTCAAAATCAAACAAAATTGTTGTTTTCATTTTTGATTTATTATCCAGATTAAAGCTTAATAAACACCCAGTCTTGGTGACAAATATAGGAAGATTGCAGATTATTATGCAATTTAATGCATTGTATTCCCTATGACAAAAGAACATTTAATTTAACAGGCAGGAATTAGGAACCCAGCAGCCAGTGAACTAATGATCCTGACTTTTTTTTTTATTTTTTGCTCCACTACTTTGATTTAGCAATGCAGGTGTTCAGTATTATCTAGAGACAGCAATGTCTTCTCCCCTCCCACATGGAAATACAGCAGACTGCTTTTGTATGCGATGAGAATAAGCTTGACTGTGCCTCATGTTAACCTAATTATCTATAAGGGAAAAGCAGCTCACCCTCATACCACACTTCTATAAATCTAAAACCTTGTAGAAAAAAGGTTGAAATCATATGTTTAAAACCCTGCAGTTCATTTAAGATAGTGTGTTGCAGCAAGAGAGAGAGAGAGAGAGAGAGAGAGAGAGAGAGAGAGAGAGAGAGAGAGAGAGAGAGAGAGAGAGAGAGAGAGAGAGATGGTGCATTATCAAAGACTATTGCCACCATGTGGATTTAGTGAACACTGCAGCTTCTGGCTCTTGCTGTGCTGCATCTGCCAGTTATTTTGCATTCTACATTTAAGATCAGAGATCCTTCACCACAAAATGAACTCACTTGTAACCATATTAAAACCAAATCACTGAATAAAAGACAGACACATATCCTCATGGTGGGAAACCAATATTGTGTGAGATTAATCATTTTTAACACTATGTTTACCTGCTGAGCATCTTCCCATTTTTCACGGTTCTCTTCCTCCAGTAGATTACTGATGATCTGAAAAAAGTTCTGCATAGGGGCAGAAAGAAATCAAGTTTTAGTATAGGTTTGCACTTTTCGAAAAAATAATTGGATCACTATTAAGTTTAATCATCTTTGTTTTTTTGCATGGAATCCAATGCATCTTCTGCTAACAAAATGAAAATGTCTGAATGTGTATGTTCTTATTCTGGGTAGCACAGCATCAGCTAAATTTGTCTGCCCCAACTAACATTAGCACAAGCTTCCCTCATGCAGGTGCTCTATGAATAGACACACACACACACACACACACACACACACACACACACACACACACACACACACACACACACACACACACACACACACACACGCACAAATGACGCATCTCTCCCGCAGTCTAAACAAATGCCATCTTGGGTAATAACAGAAAAAAGCCAAAACAGTGATTTGTGGAGAGATAAATCTGTCAGGCAGTGTCAACATCAAAATGCACCAGTGAAATTCCGGTACTTCCAGTTTAGGAAATGATTCTCAAATACAGACATAGGCATTAAATTCAGGAGCATTTTGGGTGCTTACTTTGAGCGAACAGTAACTGTGTAAGCATACAGGCACAAATGTACATATACATGATATTGGTAGAAATATGCCTCTTTGTCTATCCTAAAGAAGCTGTGTTTCTGCAAGGGTGCCTTTGTTTTCTACGCATATACTCCCTCTGGTGGTTATGCATCCATGTAAACACTGCATGAGTGCACACAAATGTCTTCTTGTGCACACGGAGTCATAAACACAAAGGTTGCAGTTATGCAGAAAGGAGTCATAACTCTGCTAGACAAACATTCATACAGGCACAAGAAACTACACATGGTCTCAAACACAAACTCTAAATACCCTAATTATTATGGCCATTGGGATCCCTTATGACAATGCAATAGATTGAGATGATCTCACTGCAAAGACACAAAGCTCTTCATTTAAAGAGAAATGGGAATATTACTATCCACAGTGGTGCAGATCATTATGAACAATTTCCTTATATTCTTGCAGAAGTCTTACAATTTGTACCAAATGAAAATCTTCAACACAAAAAAAAAACTACAAAATTTGTATTAAAAATGCAATAACAGATTTTTTTGATTTATATAATAAATAAAATGTATATTGAAGCTCTGTTAAATGATCAAATCTGTTAAAATCAAATATTTTATTAAATATTATATTATTTTAATAACTGCAACTCAAACTTCATCAAACTACCATCATAGAGCACAACAGGTCATGTCAAGTAGAAAAAAACCTCTTACCTGCACATCATCTGAAGACGGTTCATAACTGGCTCGTTTAAAAGTGTCAGTGACATTCCATAAGATTTCCACAGAGGAAAGCAGGTCACCGGCATAGAAGTTGCGTCTCTGAGTGAGGTCCAGCAATACTTTGGTTACTTGGGACATTCCATCCCCTGCCAGATTTCTCTGACCCTTCGCAAGGTGTCCCTGGACCTGAGACAGGTCAGAGGAAAAGATTTTCTCATTTATATCTTCTTTTGTTTAATTGTATTGGTTTGGGCATCAGTAAATTGTTTGGGTTAAATAGAAACTACTAAAATACAGGTAAGAATGTCCTAAGACTTCTAACCAAATTTATAGGCAGTGAAGCTCATGCAAAAGAACTAGAAGATCATTTCACGCTGCTCTATCCCTAATTAAATGAAACGGGCATACACAAACACACACACTTTTGCAGCATACAGCTAGGAGACAAGCCAAAGGTCTATTAACTGGGTAGGAAAATTGAAGACTTGAATACAATTTAACTTAGTAGGAAAATGTTCTTTTTCAGTTTCCTCCTGCGAGTTGTTGATCTTTCACTGTTGTGGCTTTGCACCTACCGACTGCTGTAAGTATCTGTATTCATTTTGGATGCATCGAGCATAGCTGGGCTGCTCCCAGTATGCTACCCCACGGTGATCCAGAGAACAACGTCGACTTGTGGTGCCTGTAAAATAGGAGAGGAGAGATACAGAGTAAGTAAAATGAAATAAATATATTATATGATAGATAGGGCTGGAGAACAAAAGAGGCAAATGATATAGGAGACGCAACAATATCGGAAAGATACAATGAAGGCAGGAAACAGAAAATCATAGAAACTGATAGAGTGAGAGTTGATATACTGTGGATCATCTAATCCAGTATATGCACACATATACAGCCCCCTCTTTTCCCCCCCTATAGTAACATCAAAGCATAACACTACAGTACATGAATGTCAATGTTGCTTGCATTCGAACATGGTAATAAAAGTCAACATTTAGCACCTCTGTTATTAATTTCTCTGTCCCTCTGTAAAACATTTACATGTTCTATTCTTAACAGAGGAATCCCTGTTAGAAAACATTTCAACTAGATCTTGGACAGAAATCTGAAACACTTAGCCATCCCGAACTGGCTCTAACTGGGTTTTGACATTATTCAACAATCTGTTAGAACCTGTTGAAGAGTGAGAGAAGCAATGTCCCCTAAAGTATTTCCCCACTGTATAGAACCCTGAGGGAAATATGTACAGTAGTAAAACCTATAACAAGTATATTATACAGTAAGTCAGAGCAATTATCCCTATACATATGGAAAAAAAAATCTATATTAGTACCTGAAATCAGGGTAATTGATTAGATTTAACCTGACTCATCAAATAGCCAATGGAAATGAGGGATCTACATATTTATTTGAGTAAGCAATCACTGTTCCATGCAATTTAGACAAGGAAGGAATACACCCCAAGTGGGATGTCAGTCCATCACAGTGAACTATTACATACATTCACACTTAGGGGAAATTGAGCAATTCAAGTTCATATTCTGGGATGTTTTTGGGACGTCAGAGGAAACCAAAGAGACCCCTTAGAAACCTCACAAAGACACCAGAAAGAAAGTATCATGAGCTCAAGATGGAACCTGGGACCATAGGGTCGTGTTAGCCTTCACCTGCTTCACTGACAATGAAAGTAAATTGTTTAATAAATTATTTGCATGTGTCAAGTTTTTCTTTCTTTCTTTCTTTCTTTCTTTCTTTCTTTCTTTCTTTCTTTCTTTCTTTCTTTCTTTCTTTCTTTCTTCATATTGTTATTCATTTATTTAGCACACTGTAATTTTTCCCAGTATAATGTATGTTTTTTGAAAGTATGCTTTCCCAGTCCTGTCTCCATACCAGTATATGAATGTATATGAATACATTAGATATAATATAATACATAGCTATGAATCTATGATTTGGTCATGTAAAAGGAATTATAGGTTTGAAAATGAAAAACATTCCTAGAATTTTTTTTTCTTTTCGTTTTAGTAAAGGTTTCAAGTGGCATTCATACAGATTACCACCTTTCACACTCAAAACAAGACCTTAATGGTTTTCTACAGTACCGAAGAACCCATGCAGAGACACTGAATGCTAGAGATATCATATTGTTCAATCGAAGTGGTACACAGTTGGAAACACAGACACTCCAAGAGCCCTTTCTCTCAAGTAGGACTACATGCATATATTGTGGTGTATTTCTATAACGGAAGACTGTCAAGTAATTATAAATTTTCTTGCATGTTTGGTTTCAGTAAATTATAACTAATTATAATAAAATAACTACTTTTTCGATTGCGTGAGTGAATGAGATGTGTGTGCCCTGCGATGGGTTGGCACTCCGTCCAGGGTGTATCCTGCCTTCATGCCCGATGACGCCTGAGACAGGCACAGGCTCCTCGTGACCCGAGAAGTTCGGATAAGCAGTAGAAAACGAATGAATAAATGAATAACTTCTTCCCAGTTACCCCAAAAACAACAACAATCATATAAGCTAAAAAGCTTAACACACAAGTATGAACCCATATACACACAGTTTAATCTGCCTGCTCTGTAGCAGTCACACCTGCATGTTGTCTCTGGCTCAAGTCAGCAGTTTTCACCACACTCCACTTCACTTAGGCCTTTCTTTTTCGGCACCTTCTCTCACATAATGGAAGTGAGAGTGACATGGTTGCATACAAAGTGGCACAATGTTGCCAGCAGTGTCAGTGCAGTCCCATTCTGGTCTCAGATAACCCATTTTGTCATAGAAAAGAAGCAATGAAATGAAAAAAGCATAAAAAAGGTTTTTACAAAGAATGAAATATTCAGGTTTTTTGCTTTGACACTTGACGCTGAGCGTACTGTAGGTTCATCCTGTTTTCATTCATCATCTATTATGTTTTTACAATAAGTTTGTAGAAACTACAACATGATCCCACAGAACACAGAATGAGAAGATAAAGAGATAAGCAAGAGAAAGCAAATGGTATTTAAGAAATAGCTTGCCCATTCCATTGCTATGGTGAAGCATTATTTTTTAGGGATTTTTTTTAAGGCAGCACAGGCTGAAGAGTTTGTCTCTAGACTGAGGAAAAAATTAACATTTGGCCTTCTTTAAGAAAACCTGTTTAAGAGCACTCAGGACACAACAGTGACCTTTTAACACAACAGTGACCCAAGAAATCTCAACCAACATGATGTAGGAGAACATGATTGATTCTTCAAAGAGGAATAGATCTAGAAGCATAGAATTAGAAGCATTAAAGCCATAAATAATATAAATAAATAATAAAATAATATAAAATAATATAAAGACATAATATATACATATTCCATGTTTTGGGGAATTTTCTAAATCTTCTTTTTTAATTGAAAAAACAAAACAATTTAATCATTGTAAGGTGCAGCTTTTAGCAAGATGTATTGAATCACACCAAATAAACAAACAACATGTCAAAATTGTAATCTTAAATGGATTAATTTTTACTGTGAAAAACAGGGAGTTATGCCATGTTAGCCCATTTATAACAGGTAATGGAGCTCAGCTAATGGTCAGTTTAGGATTTTCTCTGTTTTTCTTCTTGGTTTCTTCCCTCCTCCCAAAAACTTGTCAGTGCACAAATATGTGTACATTGTACCCTGAGATGACCAGTCTATTTCTGCCTTATACTGTACCTTGTGTTCTGGATCCGAAACAACCCTGACCAGAATAAATCAGGCTAGGTAATGCATTAGGTAAAGCAAGTTAAATGAATGTTTAAAACAATAATAAATGCAAGATTGAATGTAAATTGAAACTAGATTTGTAAAGTTCATCATGACAAACTTTGATGTTGGCTTTGACAATGCAAGTATTCGCAAAGGCCGATGCTTTTTGGAGGCGAGTGGACATAAAGGTTAGTGTTACTTTTGGAAGCTAGTGGTTAGGGTGCCAAAACATTTGGAGACAAGTGGAGACAAGCAGGTGACATCATCCAAATAGTCTTGAGGTAGTTCACCTCCTTGTGCTGAGTGTTTTGATATGTCACATGCCCATCTGGTGCATTATTTTATTTTCACGTGACGTCATGTGGCATCATCAGAATACCCGTGAGGGGTCATTGTTCTGATTGTTTTGATATGTCACATGTCAATGTTGTAAAAGATTTTTTGATTTTGCATATTTTGGGGTTGGGCTGCGAGATAATTGAAAGGCCAGTCGGTACACCAATTTAAAACTTTGTTCAGAGTATCACCCTAAAGGAGGGGTGTCAAACTCAAATTCACAGTGGGCCAAAATATAAAACTGAGATAAAGTCACGGGCCAAACTGAATATTTATTGAAAAATTAACTGCAATTAACTGATATGTAATGTTCAACCTTTTTCATATGGAAACAAACTTTAGTTTTGCTTAAACACAGGATTTGGAACAACTCCTGAGTTCTTTCCCGAGTCAATAACTCCTGAGCTAAATGCTGTTACTACACAAAACGCGGTTGTAGCTGCCTCTCTACATTACTACGATAGAAAAGAGGTGTTATTTGTGTAGTAACAGCGTTTAGCTCAGGAGTTATTGACTCGGGAAACTCCAATCTGTGAATATGCGCCAACTTCCTGCTCCTTCAGTTCTCTCCAGTGCTGGAAAGCTGATCCTATATTAACATGTCCTACTTCTTGCCTTATCGTAAGCCTTTCTTCGCTTTCTTTCTTTGTTTTTATCCTCCATGTCAATGTTAAAACCGCTTTCTGCTTATATCACATATGCACACTGAACACTCTCTCTGCCCATATTGACAAGCCCCGCCCCTATCTGTTCATTGGCTACACGTTTGTTTTGATTTTTGTTTTGATTTTTGTTTATTATCAGCCCGACTCAGTTTTCTGAAGCATTTCTCAAAAATCTGAGACCCTGCCTTTAACGACTGTCAGCAGAGAATGAGGGGCGCTTGCTGTTCGTGACTACACGTCAATACAGTGGCAAGGCATTCTGTCTATGGGAAAAAGGCCATTTTGAGACCCGGTACCGGAAGTACCGGAACTCAGATCGCTTAGAAAAGTAACTGCAACAAACTTCAGACCAGGGTCTACAACATATCCGAATTTGGTGCATGTGGCTCAAAAGCCCTAGGAGGAGTTACTCTTGATAAATTTATTATTAATAATAATAAGCTTATAACAGAAAACACAATGTTGACTTCTACAAAGCCAACATTATGACATCAAATCTAATATCTTGAGACCGATGCAAGATGCAAATTCATTAGAGTGACACTGACTCAGGATTTGATATCTGGATTTAACAAATGCTCCCATTGTGAAAATAAAAAGAAAAAAATGGTAAAAATAGCTGCTCTGTTAAGAGAAAATGAATGCGTGCTTTTAAGATTTCTAAACATGATTTAGAAATGAAAAGGCAATAAATTTGTGAATCAAAAGACATTACTGTAGGCCTCACTTATAGTAACAAGGTAAGTGTGAGCAAACGTATTAGTAAATCTTTTGCATGACATTCAACACAAGAAATGTAGTATTCATAAAAATCTAGATAGTTTAGAAAAATCTTGAATTCAAATGACATCAAATCAAATGTACCATCAGTTCCTGAGTGTGTGTAATTTTACAAATAAAGAGCCTTGACTGGCTTCAAATAAGATTCACTGAAAGATTTTTTTCTGAAATCCATATATACAGTAGACTACACTTTCATGTTAAAGTGCTTTTTGGGAAAATATGGAAATAATAAGACAACAAATTCATCAAGAAAAAAATGCCACTTCAAAGAGTAAAACGATAAAGTCATTGTATTTTCTGCAATAGCTGAGCCAAATGTCTAGAATATAGTAACACTGGGAAATGTTCAACTTACCAACAACCACAAATAAGCAAAATAATTAGTGCACAACATATATTAAACTCCACTGTTCATTGTTGGGATCAATAAAAGAAGAAATAATCCCCACCACCTAATTCTCTGGTTAACCTCCTGTTCCCCAAACTCTGCCATTAGCAAGAACTTCAATACACTAGTTTTTGTTTTAGAAAATTCAGTAGTAATCTCTAATGAAGATTTCCTCCTTTGACATGATTTAAAGCCCTGATTTTAAAATCCCCAAAGTGCTGCAAGACAAGCTGCGCATTACATGTGGCAGCCTACAGCACTATGATTTGCTTCCATATTTTCATGTGTTTTTGTATATATTGCCATGTGTGTTCGGTTTGGGTTCATATCTTGTCACTGATTGTTACCCCATATGTCTTGATTAGTCTCAACTGTTTTCAATTTGTCCTCTAATCCCTTTGTCTATTTAAACCCTTGTGCATCTTTTGTTCAGTTTGAAAGGCCAGTTTCCTTTATGTCCTGCTATTACTAAGCCTTGTATCCTTATATGATCCACAGGGTTCTGACAGACTACATTCCTTGGTACCTGCCTAGTCCTTTGCATGCTGTTTGTAGATCACCTTAAAGGCAGGGTCTCCGATTTTTGAGAAATACTTCAGAAAACTGAGTCGGGCTGATAATAAACAAAAATCCAAACATAAATCAAAACAAACGTGTAGCCAATGAGCAGAAAGGTGCGGGTCTTGTCGATATGCGGCGGAGAGAGTGTTCAGCATGTGTGACATTAGCAGAAAGCGGTTTTAACATTGACATGGTGGATAAAAACAAAGAAAGAAAGTGAAGAAAGGCTTACGATAAGGCAAGAAGTATGACGTGTTAATATAGGATCAGCTTTCCAGCGTTGGAGAGAACTGAAGGAGCGGGAAGTTGGCGCATATTCACAGATTGGAGTTTTCCGAGTCAATAACTCTTTTAATAAATGCTTTTACTACACAACTAACACCTCTTTTCTATCGTAGTAATGTAGAGAGGCGATAAGGCAAGAAGTATGACGTGTTAATATAGGATCAGCTTTCCAGCGTTGGAGAGAACTGAAGGAGCGGGAAGTTGGCGCATATTCACAGATTGGAGTTTTCCGAGTCAATAACTCTTTTAATAAATGCTTTTACTACACAACTAACACCTCTTTTCTATCGTAGTAATGTAGAGAGGCAGCTACAACCACGTTTTCTGTAGCAACAGCGTTTAGCTCAGGAGTTATTGATTTGGGAAATTCAACTTTACTTAAGACGCCAAGGCGCTTTTTTCCTTCTCGATCGGTGAGTAACGTTGGTTTTGCTTGTTCTTCCCTTCAGCTATGATAAAGACACATTTCTTTCCATTCGTTGAATGGGTTACGTATGTATGTGTGAGCCCCATTTGGGTTAGGGGTGTGTTTGTTTTGGTGATTTCAAATGTAGACATTGGCTTTCAAAAATCGGAGACCCTGCCTTTAACTGTGGCCTTGAAAAACTACTAATAGCTGCACTTAATATACCGTCTACCTAAATTTGTATCATCTTCATGCCTGTATCCTAACAAACTAAATTTATAATTCAATTCAATTTATTTGCATAGCACATTTAACAATTCACATTATCTCAAAGCTGCTTTAGAGAAGTATAGTAACAGAATAAAAAAGTTAAGTTACTATATACAGTATCTTTAGATTTATACACAGTAAAAGCAAAATTTTATTAAATAACTGTGTTACTGTTCAAATCCATTTACCATCCTCTATTAATGCAGTACACATTCATGATTTCTGCTTTATCTTAAATATTAAACTTCCTCCTACCTGTGGCATTTGGTGGGCATCTATTGAAGGCTAATTCTCCAGATGGCGTTCTCCTCCACATCATTGAAACTGCATAGTCCTCTGGACAAATCTCATAGGGAGCTACACAAGAGCAGACAGAAAGTCAACATTTAAGTAGATGTTTACAGTCATGACAAGAAAATACAGAAAATTGATGTTTTATGTGGTGACACAACCGTCATTCCCAAGCAAAGAATACTAATTATTTCTAGATGTGCTTTCTTGCAGTGTAGCAATAAGAACGAATGCTTATTGCTTATGTTAATGTTACAAACAAAAAAGAAACAGAATATAAGGAAAAAAATAGGAAAAATCTGGAAGTTTGAATGAAGGGCTACGTGCATTAATTAATGTATTTGGACAAAATTCCTTACATACAGTTGTGCCTTTGCATACCTTGGGATAATTTGCAAGATGTGTACCATTGTGTAAAGAAAACATTAATTTTTCTTATAGGACTATATGTTAATATGTAAAGCATAACAGAATGGTCAAGAGTCAATGATCAAGAGTTTGCAAACCTTTAGTTCTTAATATTGTGTATTGCCCACTTTAGCATCAATGATGGCATGCAGTCTTTTGTAATAATTGTGCATGAGGTCCTTAATTCTCTCAGGTGGTGAAGCTGACCATTCTTCTTGGATGCCTCCAATTCCTGTAAATCTTTTGTTTGTCTTGCACAAACTCCACGTATGAGATCTCTCCAAAGTTCCAAATGATACTGAGGTCTAATTACAATTACAATGAGTTACAGCTGTGGAAACTTCCATTTAATAGCTATTTAAAACTCTTTGTGTCGACCTGTGTTTTTATAATTTGGCCAAATATTCAAGGATATGTTAACTTTTGATCAGGGCTGTTTAGGTGATTTGAGTTATCATTAGGTTTTTAAAAAAATGTCAAACAAGTGTGTGATAATTGGATAAATGAGTTTGTGTGTGCACTATCCTTAAATAACCCAAACCAATTATTTTAGGGTATGCAAACTTTTAAGCACAACTGTACATTTAAATAAATAATGATCCACTGCAGAACCCAAACAATTAGATGCACACTCTGCTTTCCTTCAGCTTCCTATTGAAAGATATTTAAACTAGTTTAGGTGATTTCAGTTATCATTAGGTTTTATAAAGAAGTCAAACAACTATGTAATAATTAATGACTTCATATATGCATTAAATAAGAAAAAATTCTAAAAATAAATATATAAATAAATAAATAAATAAATAAATAAATAAATAAGAAGAAGATATTGTTTAGCAATTTATTTTAGGGTATGCAAAATTTAAGCACAACTGTACATTTAAATAAATAATAATCCACCGCAGAACCCAAATAATTATCTGCACGCTCTGCTTTCATTCAGCTTTCCTTGCTCTTGTGAGCATAACTGAATCCGGTGCTTGTTGTCCAAATGGTTACCTGGGCAACGCTGCTCGCTGCATTTGTGGACTTCTTCTCCATTGCCTTCACACTGTTGCCCTGTGACAGCTAGGCCTTGGCACACCCGTACACGCCGCTGCCAGCCTCCATCACATGACTTTGAACACCCACTCCATGGGCCCCAAGGGTTCCACTGGCCATTTGCTGTGACACACAAACACACACAAATAAGAAAGTTTGCACTACTTTTCACAAAACGAATCATTTTTATGAACAGTAATGAGATTTGACCTCTATGTGAATGCCATTTAAAATAACAGGATATTTGCTCTGAAAGTGACACATACAAAGGTATAGCGTGATGAACTTTATAAATTCATGTTATGAATTTGACTCATATGTTACCTTTAAAGTGACTTGAGGGTTTCTTTAAAATGGACATATTTTATGGCTCCATATGAAAAGCTTTCAGAATTTTATTTCAACTCTAAATTTAAGCAATAAATATCAAGTGCAATAATGAGAAATGTATTATAAAAGGGTGTTGGGCAAATGTCTATAATTTCTTGCACTTTACCAATAATAAAATATATTTTATGATAAAACTTCAAAAGCTGTCAGCATAGTTTATGGTGTGTTAACGAATAGCATAAAATTCTGCATTTAAAAAGATGGCCCTGTTATGGTGCTATGATAAATAACAAACGTAAAATGTACAACTTAAGCATACATAAAGACACCCTTTTGCTCCATGTTTACTTTTAATATAAAGCTCAAAGTAGATTTTTTTTATATAAAACATTTTCCTGAAATGCAAAAACTTGCCTTTAATCTAAACCATTTAAAATTCCTATTTATTTCTAAAACCATAAAAAAAATAATAATTAAATAAAGGTTTTAAAATATAGGCTTCAGTTCATGTAAGTAGCTCAATGACTGTAAACATTTAGTGTACTAATGTCTATGCCAGGTCTGAATCAACATTTATATTTTAATTTCAATTCCTATTAAGCTGATTTCACCAGGCACATTATCAGTGCATTTGAAAATGTCTTGAAAAATCTTTTATTTATTGGTCAAAAATTTTGCAATAGAAATTTGTGCAAAGGATTTGAAACAAAAAGAAAAAGTGTGCAAAGAAATCACAAAAATCTGAGCACAGAAAACACAGACTCAGTGTTTAAATGGATAATTAGACAATTATATGAATAACCAGTTTAAAATACTGTATTTTGCCTTCAACATTTCTTTTTGAATTTTGTTTGTTGTTCCAAATGTCCAGAACACTGTACAATTTTGCAGCATTAACTCTCTGCACTTTTGGGCCTTGATTGTTAGTTTAGCAGCTAACATTATAGGAAAAAATGTTACCTGCAGTGCTGCTTACCCATAACACATGACAAAATGGGATCACTCTCAGTTGGATCAAATCAGGGATCAATTCATTCACTGAAATCAAACCACACTAGAATTCACTTAGAACAGTACTGACATCACCTCAGTCAGGCACTTAAACATACTCCTGACTGATTGCAGTGTTGTTACCTGCTTAAATGAACCAAAAGGTGAAAGCACCCTCAGTTTACCTGCTGCATAGAAAATCACTCAACATTAGGATACGGCTCTTCATTGAGAAATGATATATTCATTTCTCATGCTGCTGATATGATACACTTCTGTGCAATACAAATCTGAAATCTAAAGATCAGATTTCCTACTTCATAATAATATGCAAGAATAATGTTTTCTATTGAGGGTGAGTGTGACAAATGGCTGCGGATCAAAGTTTAATTGTTATCACATTAATTATAAATCAAATATTAGAAATACCATCACATAGAACGGCAAAAAAATGAGTGTGAGATTTTTTGTGGTATCTTTTCAGATAGAGAACATATTGCATATAGTTTACCTGAATATATTTAGCTTCTTTTTAAAACATGATTTGTGTAGATGGATCATGTGCCAGCAAAACAGGTTGGATTCTACAAGACCTCTGGAGGGGGACTATGTTATGTGGCACCAAGACATTAGCAACAGATAGATTAAGATATGTAAGTGACTTAAAGTGACTTATGCACCTGATTACTGTATATTAATGCAGACACTGAGCAGCCATTATATTACAACCACTGACAGGTGAAGTGAATAACATTGATCTTATATCACATGTCAAAGAATAGGATGTTATGCAACAAGTGAACAGTCATTTCCTGAATTTGGTGTGTTGGAAGCAGGAAAAACGGACATGTGCAAGGGCTTAAGTGACTTCGATAAGAACCAAATTGTGATAGCTAGATGGGTCAGAGCATCTCTAAAACAGCAGGTCTTGTAAGGTGTTCCCAGTATGCAGTGGTTAGTATTACCAAAAGTCTTCTATGGAAGGACAACTGGTGAACCAGCAACATGGTCAAATGCCACAGCAGAGTTACTGTAGCACATATTGTTAAAACATGTAATGCTGGCTAAGATACAAAGGTCTCAGTACACACAGCACATCGCAATTTGCTAGGCATGGGGCTTCGTACCCAAAGTCTGGTCAGCGTGCCCATGCCAAGCACCTACAACTAGAACGTGAGCATCAGAACTGGACAATGAAGCAGTGGAAGAAGGTGGACGGGTCTGATGAATCAACTTTTATTTTACAGCATGCCTGGCTGTCTGTACAGTACAGTATGTGCATTGCTGACCTGGGGAAGAGACGGCAACATGATGCACCATGGGAAGAAGAGTAAGCTGACAGAGGTAGTTTAAAGCTCTGGATGATGTTCTGCTGGGAAAGCTTGGGTCCTGGCATTCATTTGGTTGTTATTATGACACAAACTATCTACCTATACACTGCTGCAGACCAAGTATACCTTTCATGGTAATTGCCTACCCTAATGGAAGTGTGCTCTTTAAGTAAGACAATGTGCCTTGCTATAATGCAAAAAATTGTACAGGAACTATTCTACGAACATGGCAAAGAGTTTAAGGTGTTGGCCTTCAAATTCCCCAGATCTCAATCTGATCGAGCATCTTCGAGATGTACTGTCAAACAAGTTTGATTCAAAGAGATCTCACCTTACAACATACATGCACAGCTTCAGAAGTTTTATAGAGTCCATGACTCAAAGGGTCAGAGCTGTTATGGCAAGTGGAACCTGCACAATATGTGGCATTTGGTATTAATGCTATGGCTAAACAATGGATATAACAATTTAAAACAAACATGTCTTGTAATCTGAAAAAAAAAATAATAATTACTGATCAACCTTACAATTCAGGAGATGATTTTCTTAAAGCATTTAAAAATTGTTTACATATAAAAATGATTTACTATGTTTATCATTATCTTATGGAAGTCCATGCATTATTCTATTTTTTCTTTCTTGTTTTGTCCTGACAACTTAAGTTTCTCATGATCTCTGCATGTTCCCCATTTGTAATGTGCAATGGATTATTAAAATGTTAAGCCTTTATTCTCATAAATACTGTCAATTATTTTGTATTCGTTTTGTCGCACAATTGATATGTTAAAAAATGAAGAATGTTTTGTATCAATTTATTTTTCTGTGATGTAAGAGCTTGAGGATGCTTGCTTTCTTCTTTTAGCTCTGTTACCGCTAAGTATCTAAAAGCCACGACCCTAAAATATATTGCTGCTAGTTTAACTGTGCTTTCAGAAACAGCAGCTGGATAAAGATGCAGACATCAAAGCCTCCTTCATAAGTGCCTGACACGTATGTGAAAGTTGTCAATCACATGAGTCCCTGATTAAAGTAAAAGCCAATGCGATCGTCCATGATGCTTATTTACTGCGCTTTTACTGTCTCTAGAACATGTTCTTATGAAGAGATCACAAGAAAGTTAAGTGATAAGAAAACAAATAAAACAAAAGCTAATAATGCATGGCCTCTTAGGACTTCTTATTATCTTATAAAAAATATTTCATATAAAATCATATTTATTTTAATGATTTTAAAAACTGACTTATTGCCACAATGCACTATACATTATTGTGAGATGCGTATACATATATCATGTACATAATTATTATTTATATTATGATTTGAATATAAGGACTTTCTATTTGCTCACTTTCTTTCTTTAATGAAGAATAATAACTAAAAAAAAATTGCAGTAGTCTCTATCTGTTGAAGTTTCAAATCCAAGAGTTTTTACCTGTGCACTCAGGGTTGTGGCACTCTCGGCTCTCGGCCCAGTGGCCGCGACACTCTGAACCACCATGAGCAGCAGCTGAGCACTGCCTTTTTCGCTGCTGCGTCCCATTGGCACAGGTCACTGAGCAATCACTCCATGCACTCCATTCCTGCCACTGACCATCCACTGGAGCCGGCCAGAGACAAAACATTAAATAGTATTCAGTTTGAGACCACAAAAAAATTGCATGCATCAAAATCTAAAAATTTAATCATGGCCTTCTGTACTGTATATAGTAAATAGTGACTGTTTATTACATATTCTATGTACTGTATTTAAGGTATTTATCTGTTATGGAAATACTTTTATTATATTGTTGGTTATACGTTCCTTGTGAATTATTTTGTATTAGATATTTGATATGAACCACTCGTAGTGATGAAGTCTGTATTAAATGCAAAGCAAACTCTGGGCAATAAATTATTTATACGTTCTGTATAAGTCGGATTACAAAAAAAGGCAAACTAAAATAAAGGGAAATAGAATCTCTCTCTCTCTCTCTCTCTCTCTCTCTCTCTCTCTCATAAAATAATGCAATGCAATAACCTTTTCAGCAGTTATAATTCTTTGAGAGAAATGCTGGGGTTGCCTGAGAAGAGCATGAATGAAAATAAAAAAATGGTGTTTGGCAACAGAAGATGCCCTGAATAAACTGAGTCTACAGGGAAAAGAGATGCTGTGGGGAGAAGAGCTGCTAATTGCATGGCTTTTTTTCTGCTGAATGGGCTGAAGCTTTTAAGGAGACAAACAAAGCAGTCTGCTATCGGATGGAGCGCAATCTGTCAGTTACCCCATCACAGCCAAGCATTTGCTGTACAGAGAATCTCATCATCACAAATCTGCCTGCCATTCATGGACAATTGCAGCTAAGCGATTTTCACTTCAACCCCATGTGTCGCGTCATCTCTATAACACCAGATCTGTTCTGTGAAGAAACAGGAAGTGCAGCTAATCTAATAAACCTTGGCCAGCTAGCCGTGGGCAGTTTTGCGTATGATTTTGTCTGCCTCCCAAAAAAGGGTGTAAATTAGTGCCATGTGTATTGTTCGAAGCAATACAGGCAGTGTTGCCAGGTGTGTGGATTTCCTGCAGTCTACTTTAGAAAATTTTGCGTGTTTTTTATTCAGTCACTGTTCATTTATTCATTTTATTCATGACAAAATGCTTAAAGAAAAGGTTCTACTTAGATGTCACTAAAACAATTTATAAATTGAAATAATTTATCTAATAATTTAGAAAAAACCTGTTTTATAAGTTGTAATACTGGTTGTTAACTGCGATAGTTTTGACATGCAGATTTGGCAGCTAATATATGGTCCTAACAGATATATACATATACACTATATCACAAACACACAGCTTCTAGATTATTATGCAGAAAGCTGCCATTTTTATTAAAAACAGTTCAAACCTAGTAATAAAATGGCATATTAGCCATATTAATGGTCTCCACATTTTTGTTCTCAAATAGAATAAAGGCTTTCTCATTTTCTCTTAAGCAGCAAGCTATCTTTTGCCTCCTGAATTGGCTATTTTTGCCATTTCATATGGGATTTCCAATCAAAATGTGCACCTAACATGGTACATTAATAGGTTTTGCCTGGTGCACTTTGAAAGATGAGGTACTTTGGTAAACCGAATATAAATTTCAGCCTTTGCAGCATTAAGTTATGCTTATCTCTGCATGCATGTATGGCTAGGGATTGGAGTGCTTAAATATGCATTCATACACCTTCAACTATATATATATATATATATATATATATATATATATATATATATATATTTCTCCAGCCAAAAGAAGTTGGAAGTGAAACATCACCATATTGAGCCTAATTCCCACCTCATTCTTGAAAGACAGCAGGTTTGAGTACGTGCATTTGTGGAATGATCATTCGATTTTTGCAGCAGAATGTATTATGACTAGTGGACAGAAGGAGGAGGCTCAGGAAAATGTGATAGGAGTTCCATTGGGAGAACTGAGGAAGTAGAACCTCAATCACCAGAGAGAAACAAAGAGAAGGAAACAGACCTGGGCATAGTGCGATGTTGCAGAGTTTACTCTGAGTCTCTGGGCCATCACAGCCCCTACCACCATGCTGAGGTGGTGTGCAGACTCGGGTTCGGGTGCGGTGACCCCGACCGCAGGTAAAAGAGCACAGACTCCATGGAGACCACTCCTCCCACACACCATGCACTGCCAACACAGGAAAGTAGTTAAGATACACTGGGACATCCCCACACACCCACCTCCACATACTTACTTAAACACAGAAATCGACGTTTTATTAAAAACATCTTAGTAGTACAGAAAAATCGTCAGGAAAGAACCATGCATCTTAGAACATGTTAAATGGATGAAAATGCACATAGAGTGATTATAGTGTTAATCACTTTAGAGGTCATATTAAAAAAAAAATTTACTGTAAAGCTTGTTTTCCATCTTCTGTAAACTGCATTTAAAACAAAAACAGCATTTACTATGGTATGAGAAAGTACAAAAATACCTAATGACAAATATTTGACACTGTTATTCATCTTGAACACAGTCTGAATCTTTGATTCATTAAGGCTGTGCTGCGATTCAATAATATTTGAAGACTTTATCTAACCACAGCCTGTTCTTTTTATGCTAAACTTCCAGCTTATGGTCCAGCTTTTGTTTTCTTTTCTTTTTTTATTCTAATAACCTCAAAATTCTTCACATGCCATGGCATAGGTTATCAAAAATCCCAGGTGTGTGTTCACTCTTGGTTTACTCTCAGGGCATATGTTCTCTCCCAATGTCCTTAATTTCTGCAAGTGAATCCGTCTTGAATTTCCAAGTGAGTATAGAAAGCTTTCAAACGTTTCTAATCAAAAGCTAAATAAATAGAAAGCCTTTTTTTATCATCTAGGTTCTCACTTATAAAGAGAGTGGATCAGAATCTATACTAAACCTCTGACCATCACCTGCTTCAGACTACAATATTGAAGCAAGACTGAGCAACAGCCTGTCTGTCATTGTACTGTCTTTGTACTGTACTTCTGCAGGTCGGGTTTAGAAAGTGTTCCAACACTTATATAATGAATAGATGAACACATTTAAAACATTTTGCTCACAAACAAAAAAGACACTGGAATTTGAGATGGTTTGCTTAATTTCTTCATGGAATTTGAGTGTTGAAGGCACAATATTTAATAATATAAAGTGCATAGACAGGCATAGCAAAGGTACATGGCCATATCGTGTTCCACACTACCACTGGATTCAATTAAATATATCTTATTCAGAATTTCTGGCATACAAAAATTCTTGACATATAAAACTACTCCTATTCAAAAAAATATGCACAATTACATAGAAAAAGAGCTATATATCAAAGAAATATCAGTACCGGGGCATTCTTCCTCTTTTTTTACATACTGCTGTAAACCCACCAGTATGTTTTTTGTTCATGAAAATAATTTTGTTTTCCAGGAATTTTGACTCCAAAGACGAATGCACTTCATTGCATTTCAGTGCAAAAATCAAACAAGTGAGTGGCAATTTCACTAGCTTAAGAATGATGATAAAAGACAGGGTTAAATTCTTACCTTATCATTTTTCACAGTGTAATTTTATATATTTCTAGGATTTCAGTCAAGGTTCTTTTTTTAAATTTCTTGAAAAAAAAAAAAATCACCCACCCCCACATAGTAACCAGGCAACTACAAATCAGACATTTGTAGCTATGTTAATTTAGATAAACTGATCATATTCACAAAAATGGAAATTACAAGAACTACATTAGTTCATATTATATAGAATAGTTCACATAACAACCTATCTTTAAAGGTTGCTCTGTTATGTTCAGATTTTTCTTTGCACCTAAAAAGGTCAAAAACAATTTAGATAGTGACTTTATGATATTAGAATCATTTCGTTTGAGATTTTTGTTTGGATCAGAATTTTAAAATAAAAATCTTCTGAGCAGTTATATTTAAACACAAATTACTTTCTTTAATTGAAATTTTTTTTTTTTATTTGTTAAAAGTGTAGTGGATGAAGGTGATAATGATTAGTGTACACTGACTAGGAAAATAGATGAAAAAACATAAAACATGACATATGACAGTGACATGACAAGAAAAATTCATTAGGAGTAAATGAGAAGAATAATAACAATTCAGCAAACAGACAGGAAGTGCCACTGTGCATCTGTTGGCTAACACTACCTGGACAAGGGGCAGTGTTATTGCAAACCCTTGATTCTCTTAAAGGGCCGCTGCAGAGTGTTCCGAAAGGTGAGACACATGTTCTTGTTCGCACCTGCGCCCCTTGACCACATGTAACTGAGCAAGAGCTCCACTGGGACCACTCCTCAGCACCTGGGTCACCTGTGTAGGAGAAGGGTGACACCAGTTAAAAGCAGCAACAAGGTCACATAACAGCCCGAGAGGGTAGGGCCATTTGGAGCGGTGCACCAACAAAAGTTACGTAAGGTGCCATACAGGATATATTATATTTGCATATTTATGCTAAGTGGGAAAGGTAATCTTTAAACGTTCTTTAAAAATCTCTGAAAGTTTTTTTTATTTTTTTTATTTTTAATGTTTAAACAGAGTGAGTGCCAAAATATGGCAACTATCCAGAATGTTAAATAGTGAATTCAGCCTCATATATCTCTATATGAAGATTACTGCAAATAAGTCAGATTAATAATTTAAAGAATTTATATTTGACCCAAAATCATAATAGTTCAAGTATTGAACGTTTGGTCACCATGTAACAGATACTATAAGCAGGTACTTATGTCCAGATCTAAAACTACTGGCTAAATGTCATCTTAATATTTACAATTAAGGCATGCAAACAACATAAAAAAAAACAAAGAAAAGAAGATAAGGTAAACAGAACTAATACCAGAAAAAAAGCATTAAATGTGATAGAACATGTAGAATGCATGCAAGATGGCTTACAAAAGTTAGAGAATGACCTGTGATGAATGTTAGTTTGCAACTACAGTTGTATTTAAAAAAAAAAAACAGATCATGTCTGTGCTCAACTATGCTTGAGTTTTATTGACCTAAATGCCAGTTCAGAGTTTCTTGACTTATTTATTTTTGACACAGGATTGACAAGAAATGAAAAGAAAATCAATATAACAAGAGGGGTGATCCTCGGTTGTATTCAGCAGATCACAGCAAGTAAGTCACTGCTACCATGATGTTAACTTTCACTTTCACATTCAAAATACTACTGAAAATGTGGACAACATGTGACTTACACTGTTGCATATAAAAGATGCATCTAAGACTGGCCTTTATTGACTTCCTATACTGCTGCTACATTTATGTCAGACAAAGACAAAGTATTATTTTTTAATAATAAATGTACAATGGATCAATTGTATATAAACAATTGTATTAGTTGTAATTCCCCAATGAGCGATTGCATGGCTGTTCCAAATGCAAACAAAAGTATGGAATTTTTTTTCCAGTAGACTGCCTGTCATAGGTAAGAAAATGCATTGTATAACATTATTATTTTTTTTTATTTATTTCAATTTTTGAAATAAAAAATATATAGACTAGTCAGACGTGAATGATATATCTTCTATGCGGTGGACACTGATATTCAAAATTCTATTATTTTTCTTCTCTAATGTTAGAAAAAAAATTAGAAGAGCATTATTGAGCTGATCAAAGATTTGGTTGAAAGTGGATCAATTTGGTTATTTTTTTCTATTCTTTTTTTCTGCTTTTTTAATGAAGCAGTGCAACAGATAGGGCAGTCTGAAATGGTGAAACTCAAAGGAAAATGTAAATGTAAACTAAAAAAGTCCAAGGTGAATTAGGATGAGCAAAACACAGTTAGGGTTTAGCTTGCAAAGTGGGTTGCAACTTAAGATGTACACAATTCACAAATGGTGAAAACAAACAAAAAAAAGTAAAAGAAAAGAAATTATAAATCAAAAGAAAGAGAATTGAAAAAAAAAAAAAAAAAAAAAAAAAAAAACCAAAGCAAACCCCAGCCCAAGATATGCTGTATAACATATCAAAAACCCCATGCAACAACAAACACTCAGGGGAAAATAATTATCAAAAACAATATTTACTAAGGTTGAGTTTTCTTATTGTTTCAATGACTCTTATCAATCACATAACCATGACCAACATGCGAGCTAGAACCTACAGCTCCTTCTGGTGAAAAGAAATAAATGTAAAAAAACGCTAGACTGTTCTTTGAATTACAGTGAAACACAATTAAGAACCCAGTTAGAATTCTTATTCAGTTTGCTGAACAATATGCCAGCATTTTTCTTTTTTTTTTTTCAGGATTTCTTTTTTATTTCTATGGGGTATAAATAAGAGGGATAAAAATGAATATAACAAAAATGATCTTCACTTTAAATGTGCATTATAAGAGAAAGAGAGCATGCAAAGTGACTAAGATGAAATTAAGTTTAGTTAACATAAAGGAAAGAAATATAACTATTGTATTACCAGTTTGTGCCATAAATTTAGCAGACTCATCTCGCTCCTGTTGGCCCTTTGTGTCATGAACTGATCTTGGCCGTTGGCTTTTTACAGTATGCTCTCCGATCATTCCAAATTCTAGAGACAGAATAAAGGTTCATGAAAACTAGGTTTGATACAAGATCTTCAGAGAGAAAGCAAATAAGAGCTTAAAACAATTCTGGCAGTAGTTATAGTGTGTTGCAACTGGCAGTAGGTCACACATAGATAACTTATTAATGGCTTGACTTGTACTTTCTTTTTAGCTTTAAAGAAAAGAACAAACAAAGGTTTCTCAGTGGTATGTTGGGAGCATTACTGAGTTCAGCGGCACATCTAAGATACATAACAACACATGCAAATCACTTTGGCTTTTAACAGGATAATAATTTAGCCGCTACCCCTCCCACGTCCCTTCCCCAATAGAGGAAAAAAAAGAGAGAGTAGGAAATGAAGGTAAAAATGTCTAAGCCATCTGAAAGCCACAGAGGAAGGAGGTTGGGGTGGGGAGGGGTGGTGGGGGGTAAGGGGTTGGGTATAATGTGCATGATATATTGATCCACAGTTTCTGCAACAGATCAGGACTTTTAGGGCAATTAGAAGCTAAGACTCAGAGTTAGTATAGCGAAAGTATGTGCTGTTGAATCTGTAAGTATGTACTGTGTATTCATTTATTTAAAATAACTTACTATGAGTTGTTTATTTTTTAAAACAAAATCAATTAATTCATACATCTTATAATCATACATCTTTAGAGGGGCATTATTTCTAAACATTTTTTTTTTGTTAATCCTATAACCAGACATGAAACAATGGCTGAAAAGGTGGATACATATACAGTATGGAGGAATCCACTGGAACATTTGATAATATTTCCAAAATGCAAAATCCATCATTAACATCAGACAATATATAATATAACACAGCCATGCGTCTATCACCAATTGGGAATTACAACTTTATGTACAGTAACCAGAAATAAGATAAATACATCTTTCTGCTTCATAGTCCTTAGACAGTCTTCATTTAGACAAAAAATTCTACATTTTAGACAAAAAATGTTGGAAACATTGCAAATGTCAGGAATGAGGATGAGTAACACCTTGGCTGCAGATGGATGGCTGCAGACATCATTTCCCTATAATTATTACGTTTAAACATTTTGCCTTGACCTATGTACAGCCTCTGGTATAATCTATTTAACCCACAATAAAAACTTGTTTTTTTGAGCTTGTAGTGCTTTTGTCCAGAGAGCATATTAAACCATTAAAAATGCTAGAGCTCAGGAACAAAAAACATGATCAATGTTAGGGGTGAGGCATTTAAGGTGTTAAAATATGGATTTTATCAATCTTCTATTTTTTCTTCTTTTTCTTCTTTACTTCCCACCTTAGTCTTCATGCCCACCAGAATAAGGTGGATGTTAACAAATGATTACATATACTGTAGATGAACACTGGCACATGTTTCTCAATAAGCAAAGCAGAGTCGTCTCTTATACTCCACCTTTAAGTACACATATAAAGAATATCCATGAATCCAAGACAAAACACATTTTGAAATCAGTAAGAGAACAATGCACTTACCAGGACAAACACTAAAGACCTTTTCTCTTCTGTTTTACATCATACTCTACCTATGACATCATATCCAATACTTTCCAAGTTAATTTTCTGATTAAAAGAGGTAGATACTGTATAAATATATAAAAAAAAAACAGCTGAGCATTGGAGAGGCGAATATAAAGGTAAGCTAAAGGGTTAGGAGAAGACAAAGGATGGAGATAAACAGTCTCAAATGTAGTTCAGGCTTCACTGGTTGACCAGGTTCATTATTTTTTGCATGCTGAATATTTTTGTACTATTATTTGGCTAAAGGGATTATTTAGTCAAACATAAACATGTAAGCCTTAACAAGTCTTTAACAGCATAATTGTACCTTGCTATAGGTGAGATGGCGCTCTAAACTTTTCAAGAATTTTCTTCAGTTGGTGATGGTGAAGGAGAATGCTGTCTCAATTTACATATTTTGTATACATGTCAAAGCATTCCGTGAGCATATGAACCCTATGGATGGGGCATTGTTATTTTAGAAAAGAAAATGCCAACATATTAGTTTATCATATAAATAAGGTGTTCAATCAAAATATCTTTGTATTGATTTGCAGTGACTCTTTCCTCTAATGGGAGAACTGACAGTGTCAGCAAAATGCCTCTCCACCGTCTCCTCAACCACCAGCTCTCCACCAGCAAAAAAACAAGGGCTTTTGGGACAAGGGTTTTTATTGCTCTAGTACCTTTCCAGAAATTTGTAGAATCTGTGCCAAGGTTTTTTGAAGCTGTTCTGTAGTGGCTGAAAACATTCCTATGTTGTTTTATCCCTTTACCCACCTGACTGTACATACTGTACGCATTTTAGAACACCGTATTTTAGCAATATGAAACACTGGAAATATTCACATCAAAATGCTAAACACAATTATGAAAGTGAGTTTGTTGGACAACAAACCAGCCATGCAGAGCTGAAAACACTCTAAATGCTCATTTTGTAATTGACATTCACTTATGTTTGTCACTTACTTATCAGTTTGTTAGCACAATTATCATTTTAGAGGTACCCAGATCTCTTGATGAAAGTGCCAGTGAAGTAGAACATGCATCACCCAAATGAACAAATAATGTACAACAATTCTTGGACATTTTTAATTGCTAAGTAGCATTATACAAGACTATCAACAGACCATGTGGACCGAAGAGAGTTAAGCTAAAAAATTAGCATACCCTGGAAGAGATTGTTAAATGTTGCTATTTAATTGGAAAATCTGTCTGATAATGCAATTTTTTTATAGTGGTCACATGAAGTCATTAATTATCACATAGTTGTTTGACTCTATAAAACCTAATGATAACAGGAATTACCTAAACAACCCTGATCAAAAGTTTAATATGTACTGATAATGTGCCTTGTGAAATCAGCTCAATAGGAAATGAACCTTCATACCTGGCATAGACATTAGCACACTAAATGTTTACAGTCATTAAGCTACTTACAAGAACTGAAGTCTTTATTTAAGAACTATTATGAATGCACCTTATATATATTTTTTGTGGTTTAAAGGTGAACTATGCTGACAGCTTTTGAAGTTTTATCATAAAATATATTTTATTATTGGTAAAGTGCAAGAAATTATAGACATTTGCCCAACACCCTTTTATAATACATTTCTCATTATTGCACTTGATATTTATTGCTTAAATTTAGAGTTGAAATAAAATTCTGAAAGCTTTTCATATCTTGGAGCCATAAAATATGTCCATTTTAAAGAAACCCTCAAGTCACTTTAAAGGTAACATATGAGTCAAATTCATAACATGAATTTATAAAGTTCATCACGCTATACCTTTGTATGTGTCACTTTCAGAGCAAATATCCTGTTATTTTAAATGGCATTCACATAGAGGTCAAATCTCATTACTGTTCATAAAAATGATTCGTTTTGTGAAAAGTAGTGCAAACTTTCTTATTTGTGTGTGTTTGTGTGTCACAGCAAATGGCCAGTGGAACCCTTGGGGCCCATGGAGTGGGTGTTCAAAGTCATGTGATGGAGGCTGGCAGCGGCGTGTACGGGTGTGCCAAGGCCTAGCTGTCACAGGGCAACAGTGTGAAGGCAATGGAGAAGAAGTCCACAAATGCAGCGAGCAGCGTTGCCCAGGTAACCATTTGGACAACAAGCACCGGATTCAGTTATGCTCACAAGTGCAAGGAAAGCTGAATGAAAGCAGAGCGTGCAGATAATTATTTGGGTTCTGCGGTGGATTATTATTTATTTAAATGTACAGTTGTGCTTAAAATTTTGCATACCCTAAAAGAAATTGCTAAACAATATCTTATTTTTTATTTATTTATTTATTTATTTATTTATTTATTTATTTATTTATTTATTTATTTTTAGAATTTTTTCTTATTTAATGCATGCATGAAGTCATTAATTATTACATAGTTGTTTGACTTCTTTATAAAACCTAATGATAACTGAAATCACCTAAACAGGTTTAAATATCTTTCAATATTTGGCCACATTATAAACACACAGGTTGACACACAGATATTTAAATGGCCATTAAAGGGATGTTTCCACACCTGGTCCTCATTGTAATTGTAATTAGTGTCTGTGCATAAATAGTCAGTGAGTTTCTCAGCTCATGAGGTGATGCACTGACTTGGCTGGATACTGCACCATACCTGCGTAATTAGGTAATTAAACTTTATAAAGCAGAGAAAGGATATAAAAAGATATACCTACACTTGAAAATGCCACTCTGCCACTCTCATAAAGAGTAAAAATAATAGTTTGTGTTGAAACTAAGCCATGGTCAGGTACAGCAAGAAAGATTTCACCCATTACTGCCAGAAGAATTATTTGGGACACAAAGAAAAACCCACAAACAACTTTGAGAGAAATACAGACTGCTCTGGAAAATAAGTGTTGTTGTTGTTTCAAGGAGCACAGTAAGGAGATACTTAAACTCAAATAGACTGCATGGTCAAGTTGCTAGGAGAAAGCCGTTACAGTGCCCATGCCACAAAACGGCTGTAGCAGAGTTTAGAATTTGACTCGAGAATTTAGAGTGATGAGACCAAAACTGAACTTTACAGTCACAACCATGAATGCTATTTGGAGAGGAGACAACAAAGCCTACAGTACAGTGAAAAGAACAACATCCCCACTGTAAAGTATGCTGCTGGATCTCTTATGTAGAGATATTGCCGTGTGAGCTCCAGCGGCACATGGAAGTTAGGAAAAAGTGATTGTAAGATGAATGCAGCATGTTATCAGACAATACTGGCAGACAATTTGTATTCTACAGCATGAAAGCTGCGCATGTAATGCTCACGGATGTTCCAACATGACAATGATGCAAAGCACAAGGCAAGGTTGACCCTTCAATGGCTATAGCAGACAAAGTTGAGTGGTGTGGGCATCACAGTCTCCTGCCTTCATGCACAAAATTATTACAGAAGACTGCATGCCATCATTGATGCTAAATGGGGCACTACACAATATTAAGAACTAAAGGTATGCAAACGTTTGAACAGCGATTCTTTTCTTGATGATTATCAAAGCAGCTTTCTGTTATGCTTTCTGTTATGCCTATGATATGAACTTAATAGTCCAATATGAAATAAAATAAATGTTTTTGCCTTCTCACTCATATTTTCTTTAAAAAATGGTACACATCTTGCAAATTCTCCCATGGTATGCAAACTTTTGAGAACAACTGTGTGTATGTATGTATAATGTCTATGTACTGGAAACTAACTTGCTATAATGATTACAATATTTAACTGCACACACAGACACAAACTGCAATGTGAACAACATAAACAATTCTAATTTATTTAAAAAAAATTAAAACACAACAGTGAAGAGTCAGAGGGGAGCAATATCACTATATCTGTAGGGATATCACAAAATAGTTTACATAAACAAACTGAATCAGGACACACAATTCGGATCACTGATCAGGAAAAAATCCAATCAATGCCCATCGTTTGTGAATGCTAGGAACCATCAGGGATTTTACTGATCTTGTGCAGTCAGATATTTGCAGTCCATTTAAACACGGAGTCACTTTTCCACACAATTCTTTTAGGTCATGAGAAATGTGGAATTTTAGATCATTGTCTTCATAGCACAAGTTCATTCTAGATGACAGACACATGTACTGTACTTGTTAAACAAATTTAAATTCTATTCTATCTGCATAGTTGTTTTTAAAGGTTTTACAGAAGTATGGGTTTTGATTTACATAGTGACTTCTAATAGCAAGTCTGACAAGTGAAGGGAAGTAACCAAGCCCAATCACAATGGTACTAAACTGGTACTAAACTGCCTCAATCCTTGTCGATGTGAAAGTACTGTACCCTTGAGTGAATACATTTTATACAAGTCAAGTATATCTGTAAATCTGACTTTAAAAGGTTTTTTTGGTCTTATTAAGTACATTTTTAAATGTACCCTGTATCAATGTTTGTAGTTACAAATGAAATACTTTCATTTCAATAGCATTCCATTAGATATTTTTTTTTCCATTTAATATAAATTATGCCATACATTTTCCCAAAGGTGAATGAAATTTAGTGTACTAAAATATTGACTGTGAATGCAGGGTTAGATTTGAAGACCTTACTCAGTTAATATAGGCTGCCTATATTCCTGAAATCCTTCCTTGACTAAACTTCTGACCGATAAGCAGACTGACCTCTGCAAAGACAGATTAGGTTGTTCTCTAATTATAAAAACATCTTTTCCAGGCGTAGGCCTAACTGATTTTCCTACATAGTGACTTTTTTTAATTGGCATTTTTCTAATGATAAAACATCACTCCAAACTGAGGTAGATATTGAACATGGAGTATGTCATGAGCTTGAATGATAAACTCTGAAATGATTCTGAGATTTTGCTTGTTATATGATTCAGTTGATCCCGAGGAATACAATGGAAGTTTGTATTTATCCAGAATTTTGCAGCTATGGTTTAATGTTTTATTAACATTTAGTCTTATGACAGTAAAAAGGTACAAAAACAGTTGTCACATCTGTCTTTGGTTTTACTCTATATCACAGATCATGTCTCAGGCATGCAGTTGCAATCATGGCAAGCTTCATCACATAACATCTTATCAACTCGCATTCTCTAGGCCAGTGGTTCCCAAAATTTTACAGAGATGTACCCCCCAGGGATTTAACATCATTCTGCGTACCCCCCAGACCCCCCCCCCCCACACACACACACACACACACACACACTCACACACAACACCACCACCAATAATTGTGGTCTTGATTTTTTTAAACACATGTACCTTCATAAAATAACTTATTTGATCAAATGCAACTTTGGTATACAAATAATTTTTTAATGACTCACAGTTTAATGAGATGGATGTGCTTGAAATGACACTGGGATGTTTGAAACTCTGGGCTGTTTGGTTGTATCGGAGACAGTTTTAGTCTTAAATCATTCTCTGAGTCTGTGTCGATATTTGTTCTTTATGCTGGTAAGCGCTGAAAACCCACTTCCGCACAGGTATGTGGTCGAGAAGGACAGTAATGTTTTCAAAGCGCTATCTGCTAAGGCAGGATACTATGCACACAAGGCTATCCAGAAATCTGTTAGTGATTTTTATGTAAACTCAATTTTCAAAGCGCCACTCGTAGAGATTTCAATGAGACTCTCTTGCTCAGAAATGGGCAGGTGTGCTGTGGGGGTGGCAGAGAATGGATGGCGAATCCATTGTCCGTCTCTACATCAGTCGATTCATCGATTTGCAAAGCGTAGAAATCGCTGGATTTCATGCGAAGCAATAGATGTTTAAAAACGTCTTCTGCCATATCGGCGATGCAACGTAAAACTGTGAATTACATGCGATACGTAAAGACATGCACTTACGCATGACACTTGACTGGACACAGATTTTTGTTTACTGCAGATGGGGTAATTTGGTTGGATGTCATGAATTTGACCTTTTATGTCACTACCTGGCTACTTTGCTGTGAGTACACGGGGGGGGGGGGGGGTCTGCATTTCAGCATTTTGTTCGCATACCCCCTCCATCAGGTGGCGCACCCCCAGGGTTTGAGAACCATTGCTTTAGGCAGACTGATATGCTCATATACCCTCTATCGCTGAAAAATAGTCTCTTTAAATGAGCAATAGAGAATTAAACTGAAGGAAGATAACTGTCTTAGCATTATTTTGTTATTGCCTTTTTTTTTTACTTTACCCTTCTGCTTTTTATCTAGAATATCAATACATCCTCAACTAAAGTATGTTAAACAGTCTACATGGCAAACATTCAGGTTGTTCAGTGTGCTGAGAGCAGGACGTTTAGTCATTCTTCCTCTGTCAACAGTAATAGCTTTATTTGTGTTAAATGTATATTCGTTAGCTCTCTAATGGAAAAGATTGCAGCATTAGAGGCACCAGACATTAGAGATGTTTAGTGATAATAAGAGCAGCATATATTCTGTAGCAGAAAGTCTAAATGCTTTAGATGAGTTCGAAAGCCTCAACTCCACCATTATAGTTCTCACAGTGTGGTGAATGAGTGCCAATGGCATAATCACAAAGCCAAATCCAAGGCTAAGGCTAAGACTCACCCACACTGTCAGCACTCTTCTCTCTTTCTTGTGTCTTACAGGGTTATAGGAGACTATGTTACGGCAATTAGCTAGGCCTTTAGAGCTAATCTTTGGGTCTTTGGCAAGCACAGATTTTCAAAGGCAGTTTTTTTTTTACATAATATTTAATGATATATGCCTTTGTCAGTCAGAGGATACTAAGAGTCACATTTTCGAGGTGTGTAAATTAGTGAAGGCAATGTTTCATGCAGTAGTAGGTTCAAGCCACAAGCCTCATTTTAACTTTTGACCTAAGCACAGCCTTTGACATTATTCATTATAATATTCTCCTTGATAGAATAGAAAATGATGTTGGAGTTCAGGGGACCTCCCCTGACTCGAGTCTTATTTGTCATTATTCTTAAATAATGAAAAATGCTTTTCTGTGGAAGTTCTAGTATGTAACATAATCCCATTTTATTCCCATTTCCCATTTTATTCACAATGCACTGGCTCCCTATCAAGTTTTGCATTGATTATAAAATACTACTAGTCAAGTCAAGTCAAGCCATGAAGCTTTTATTGTCATTTCAGCCATATATAGACACAGTACATAGTGAAATGAGACAACATTTCACCAGGACTATGGTGCTACATAAAACAAAAACAGAGCTACTGTACATAGAACAAAAATAGAGCTGACTTAAAGTAAGTTAGTCCTAGCCACATAAAGTGCATCTGTGCAACCAAGTGCAAATAAATGATACAAAATACTACAAAAAAAAACAATACACAAAACATCACCAACCAGAATACAGTACATATTGTATATTGTGCAGGAATGAATGCATAATATAACAGCAGCAGCTATAGGAGGTATTGTAAAGAGCTATGAAAAACAGCAATTGACTGAATGTGTAAAACAGCATGTGCAAAGATAGCAAAAACAGTGTGCAAAACAGTATGCAAACAGTTTTATATGAGTGGTACTGTATATCAGAAGAGGTGCAGGTACAGTAAGTGTAGTCCACACAGTTGAGTGTGTGTGTGTTGTGCTTGGTAAAGTTTAGTTCAGTTGATGAGAAGTTTGATGGCTTGTGGAAAGAAACTGTTACACAGTCTGGTCAGGAGGCCCGAATGCTTTAGCACCTTTTTCCAGACGGCAGGAGGGTGAAGAGTGTGTGTGAGGGGTTTATGGTGTCATCTACAATGCTGTTGGCTTTGCAGATGCAGCAAGTGGTGTAAACATCCATGATAGAGGGAAGAGAGTCTCCTATGATCTTCTCAGATGTCTTCACTATCCGCTGCAGGGTCTTGTGATCTGAGATGGTGCAGTTCCCAAACCAAAGAGTGGTGCAGCTGCTTAGGATGTGCAATGGTCCCGCTGTAAAACGTAGCCAGGATAGGGAGAGGGAGAGGTTTCCTCAACCTTCGTAGAAAGCAGAGATTCTGCTGGGCTTTCTTGGTGATGGACTTGTTGTTGAGTGACCAGGTGAAGTTCTCCACAGAGGAATTTGGTGTTCTTGATGATCTCTACAGAGAATCAATCAATGTTCAGAGAGTAGTCGCTCTGTGGTCTTCTGAAGTCAACAAACAGGCAGTTAGCTGTTGTACCACCTCTCTGTATGCTGAATTGTTGTTCTTGCTGATGAGACCCACCACGGTCATGTCATCGGCGAACGTAATGATATGGTTTAAGCTGTGCATTGCTACACAGCCGTAGGTTGAGCACGGACCGAGGGGCAACAGTGCTCAATATGGTGATGCTGGAGATGCTGTAACCGATCCAGACTGACTAAGGTCTACCTGTCAGGCAATTATGACGAGCCTCCCGAGGCACTTTATTACAAAGGGACGATAGTCATTGCGGCAGGACACTGTAGACCTCTTTGGCTCTGGGACAATGGTGGTTGTCTTGAGGCACAACAGCGCTGCTCACGGAAATGTTGAAGATGTCAGTGAAGCACCCTGCCAGGTATGCTGTCTGGTCCAGCAGCCTTCCTTGGATTAACTCTGCATAGATTTCTCCTAACCCTGCCGTTGATAGACAGATTATTTGGTCATTGTGTGGAGAGGGATGGTCTTCCTTTCCGCTACGTTGTACCTCAAACCGAGCACAGTAGTTGTAAATCACATGTGGGAGGGAAGCATCGCTATCACAAGCAAACCTCTCCCAGTTACCAGCATCAGGCGACAACGTAAATAGCATCATATTGGATCCGGAGTGGCCGCTGCATGCTACTGCCACAAGGCCATTTTTGTGTCTCTTTTTTGGTCTTTTATGATCTGCTATGCCTTCATGCGGCTAAAAAAGTGCAGGGTGTTTGTTGGTATATAAAAAAATGAAAGGCTACAGCATGGGGCAAACCTTTCTCTTATAATCACCATAGTTACAGAACAGCCGTCCTCTTTTTAAGTCTAATCAGGAAACAAGTTTGTTTAGTCAAGTCTTTTGTGAATAGTTATTTCTTAAGTAATATAGCAGACATAGAGGGGTCATGAAGGTTTATTTTAGACTTTTCATTCCAGAGGGTCTTTTGTGACAGTGTCCACTATTACAAGTGCTATACTAATAAAATGTATACCTTGGATTTGAGGACTGAAAACTTCTGTGCTGTGGAAGCTTACATTATTTCATATAAAAAAAAATGATCTGAATAAATGACCATCTCTTAAATTAACATTAATTTCTTAACAGTGTTTTGGCTCTTTTGTAATTTGCCAGACTAGAAAAAGACATAAGTGCTTCATATAGTAATTGCCACATCTTCATGATCTTATGATGAAAGTTACATTAATTTCTTTAGTTACATAAAGTAACTATTTTATTAGCAATTTTTACCAATTAGTTGTTGAAACTATCCTTAGAAACTACCACACATAAGTGCCTATGATGTTCGAGATATTTAGAAAATTAGGATACAAGATCACATGATCGTAGAACTCTGGTGCTTAGCAAGGTTAGATGATCATGATCAGGTTTGACTGACTAGGAACTTGAATTGAAGGAGTTAAAGTTTTCAATTGAAGCCTAATATAAAATAATAAATCAAATAATAAAATAGAAAATATAAATAATTTCTATTTATGTTTAATGACAAGTTTAACAACCTTTTGGATGTTAGGTAGTAAAAGAAAATACTAAAGATTTCCAATTTTACTTTTTGTTTTTTAAAATTACAATTTGCATGATTTTTAAATCAAATTTTTGGCTGGAAAAATGATGGATACAGTAAACAAATTAACAGAGTTAGAATTCCTTGGTAGCAGAAGGTTTGAGAAGCCCTGTTCCAGACTATATTCATATCTTCACTGATACACACTCATACATGCTGTAATCAATCGTACACTTAACACCTGCCTTTGCTTGTTTGAGTACTCTTAAGATTCCTGATGTGTTCTTTAGAATAGCTTTTGTGTTTAATACCGTTATGTGCCAATAATTCATATTTTGCTGTTTTTGAACTTGCAGTTTCTACTGATTACATGAAAGCAGCAATCAAGCAACTATCTAATCAATGTTTCTGATCTTCTCCCCCTTTCCTCACACCTCTTTCGATGGGATGCCTTAATGTAACATAAAGACTGTGCCTAGACTCACACCCTAGTGATTTTGCTGCTAGTGTGGAACAAAAACAGAATAAACATCCTTTGTTGAGATATAGCAATGTTCCTCCTCTGAAGTAGTCACCTGTGATAAACAGCAGACCAGCTATTGCAGTCCAAGTGCCTATCTATGCACCCATCCTTGCACTGGCACTTGATGGCAATAAATAGATGTGATCTCACACATTGCCTTAGAAAAATGGGAGACACTCTATCTAAGTGATTCATCCCACCTTTTTCCCTGCACTTTCTTGTGTAGCTAAAGAGCAGGTGAATTATGTGTACTGTCGCTGTGAAATGGCTGTTCTGTCAAAGGCAAGAGGCAAGAGAGACAGAGCAGGTGGTGAGTGTGTGTGTGTGTGTGGGTGGGGGGGTGCGTCTGGGAGGTCAGCGTGTTGAGTCTTTGTGTGTAAGTATGTCTGGTGGGGTGTGTGGTGGTGATGGGGATGGGGTGTTGTTGTGGAGGGGTAGGTGCACAAAGGTAAGCCACAACTATGTTAAACTAATTTTAACTAAGTTCAAATTGCAACAACACATGAAAAGAACCAAATTCTGTTATTATAATTATCTGATCACAGTATATGGCTTCAGTGTTGTTAGAATTTAGTTGTTAAAACTCATTTGACATTATACATTACATAGAACAAGGTATGTTTCACACAATTCACATATGGACATATGGTACGGTATGTCTACCACTTAGTAAACAGATAAACAGAATGCAATTCCTTAACAAAAAGGACAAATTCCTTGTAACACTGTGTAGTGTTATAACCTAAAGCTATTATTAATTGTCAATGTTTAGTCTGATAATAAGTAATTACACATAATTAGCACATTTCTCTGTAGTTGAATTAATGAACCTTTGCATTATTTAGGTGCTTAGTAAAATAACAGAGAAGTTTTAACTTAATTATGTCTTCTAAATTATTTTGCTGGGTCAGATTAAAACCTTTATCAGGACATATGTTTATCATTTTAAACACATGTTTAAAAAAATACATGTACACTTTAGACTAATAGAATGAAATAAATAAAAAAAAAACTTGAATAAGCAATTCAAGGTTAACCAAATGATTTATGATTATATTAAATCTGCTAGTCTCAATAATCCTAGTCATAGTCACGGTTACTAAAGTTTTGCAATAACATAAAATGTGACAACTTATCTGGTGTACCGGTGTTCACTTATTACACTAAACTTCAGCTGGCTTGGTCAATGATAAATAAGTAAAGTAATATACATTTTAAAACTAATAGAATATCTACTTCTTCTTCTTCTTCTTCTTCTTCTTCTTCTTCTTCTTTGTTTATTTATTTATTTATTTATTTATTTATTTATTTATTTATTTATTTATTTATTTATTAAATTAAGCTTATTTTTTAATTTTAGTTTTGTTTGTTGTATTTAGTCAGCATTTTCCCCTGGGGCTACTTGTAATTGTGGAACTGAAAGAATACCATTATTTGTAGGTTAAATTGTAGGTAACAAATATATATAGATTTTTTTTATCATTATTCTGTTTTTCCTCTGCCTTGCTACTGTAGTTGGATAAAATTGCTGCAGTTCGAGTTGTACTACAGACTAAATTTTGCACATCCACTCGGCTTAATTTCATTGATTGCCTCAGGGTTTGTGAAATAAAGGTAGAAGAGTGTTTATTTAATAAGAGATGTGGAAGAGTATAATAGGTCCATGGCTCTGCAATTTATTTCCTCCTGTTTGCAGAGGACCACAGTAATGATCCACTACTTGCTAACAGAGAATGACCCGAAGCAGTGACTCCCAACTAGTCTTGCCTCAAGACCCAAAAATGTCCCTCATAATTCAATTGCACTGTACAAATAGATTAACATTCTACCATTTTGTTTTCTTTACCAAATAAAAAGCACAGCAATGGGTTATGTGTACATAAAGCACAAAAAACTGCTAAGGGCCAAAAAAGTAAATAAATATTAAATCTCAATTTAAATAAATATTAAATCTCAATCCTACAAAACAATCTTCACTAAAGACTGTGATAATATTGTAAAATTCCTATAGGGATAAAAGGCCATGCTCAGGCATTAAAACAATTATAATTAAAAACATATAATTAGGTCTCCTTGGAGCTTAATTATTCTATTGTTATGAACTAATAATTCACTGCCTTGTTCCAAATGCTTAGGTAGATTACATTTAGATTATACTTCATACAATACAAGCTTACAATTCTTTATATTTTTATTGCTAATACCTCTGCACATAAATCATGCCCAAAAAAAAACAGACTTTTCCTATGACCAGTATAGAGGAGGTGAGAGATACTACAGACTAGAGCCCTGCGCGGGACTGTTTTTATAAACCCGCACCCGCCCGCATGCCAAACCCCACCGGATCCCGCAGATCTCCCTCTAAATTTTCTGACCGCCCACTCCCGCCCGGGGCAAAGGTGAAACCGCGGGAGCCCCATCCCAATGCAGCCCTCTACTACAGACACGTTATATTATGTTATATTGTTATATTGAAAGTACTTGTTATTTTTTTAAAAACTCAGCAAAAATTATGTAAATTTATAGATAAAAAAACAAAGAACTAAGAAGTTCAGTCTTTTACAGAGTGCTCAATTGTGCAATTGCCAGATGCATTAGTGTCATTAAAATGGGGAATACAATAGATTGGGTGAATAAAACATGGAAGTGCTGGCAAAATGTAATTTCTATATCTTATTTGCATTATAATGTGCTAAAACTGCTTTAAATGATTGAGGATTTAGTATCCAAGTACACCAAAATAAGTAGAATTGTGCATGTCATTATGCAATTGTTCATCTTTATTTTCATTTAGGAATTTACCTCATTTCTGATGGAATATCTGTACACCCTCATAAAAAGTCATGACATCCTCAATTTAGCAATGAGTGCTATGGTGAAGAGAAATCAAGACAGTGAGACTGTAAACAAATCCTGTATATAAGTACAGTAATACCTCGTGATACGAGTTTAATTCATTCCGTGACCTTGCTCGTATTGTATCTCAATTTGCTTGTATCGCAAAGCAATTTTCCCCATTTAACTTAATTGAAATCCCATTAATCCTTTCCAGCTTGCAAAATTCCACTCCAGTTGTTTTGTTTATGTGTTTTGAATATGAAAAATGTACAGTACCTATATTTATAAATGACAAATATTGTATAAAAAAAACAGTAATAAAAAAAAAGTTAAAAAATAAACTGGTTTTAGTTTACGGAAGATTGCGCACGGAGGTTTAGGGAGGAGCAAACAGGCCGGAGGAGTTAGGAGGAATTACATTTTCACTTTCGTTCACTTACTTGCTACTGTACACTCTTAATGCTACTTTACACTTAAATCGAACTTAACTAAACTTCACTAAAATTAATGAACTTAACTGAAATTCTCTTAACTTAACTGAACTTAATTGCTACAATTTCTGTTTTTTTGACATTTAATTTTCTTCATCGCTTTTCTCTTCACTTGTTTTTGCCTTTACACTCACTATCTTAGGACTCATGGTTTTAAATACGATGAAGTTGTACTGTACGCAAAATAAAAGCAGAGCTTTACACAAGTGTTAACAAAGCGAGCTACACAAACACTAACCGAGTGATTCGGGGGTAAAAAACATTATTTAAATAATTAACTTAAAAGTCTAACAGTTCTATCTTTAAAACACTGAAATACTCCTCAATGCCACATGCAAATACATCAAAGGGGGTAAATAAATCTGTCACCTCAGATGTCACATTGTTTACTAAGCCTCTAACTCAGATTAATCATGATTAGAAGTCTTGATTGCCATAATCAAGACAGGGCAGAAGAACCTCTGAACCTCTTCTCTGACATATATCACAGCTATTCACATATTTATTTATATAAAAGCAATTTATCCTCCCTTCTTTGTCATCTCTCAAGCAGTTTTGGTATTGTTTTTCTTGGTGTTGGAGCTAATTAAAATGGGTTCAAAAAGTGCAAATGGTAAATATAGGAATAAAATAGTAATGAACGAAAGTGTACAGTAATGGCACGTCTTAGTTATGTACTTTTCTGCTGCCATTACTCTAACCACACCATCTGTTACAATAAAATGTCACACTTCTGTGAATATTAGATATTTTTCAAAGGTAAAAGGTGGGCCAACCTTTGTTCATGGGGTGTATGCCTGTCTGTTTACCACCTCGTGCTGTTGCCAAATGCTTTTGGTTCATTTCAGTTCAAGGCTTGCTGTGAGTAACTGATGGTCTGAGTGAGTAGTGGGAGAGAGGGGACTTAGGCCAAATAGCCGTAAAACAACAAACAGATGAACAGAAGAGCTTCTATGACAATAGAAGATGGTCTCTAGCTATCCAGATCTTGTTCCAAGTGTGCAGAAGGTAGCTTTGTGAAGTGGGAGGAAAAATAATTGCCGTAAATCTGATACATAAATTGTCGGTCCCTGTGCACCATGCCTGTATCTCATTCAGCCCAAGAAAATGGTATTGAAATAACCAGAAATTACTGGAGATTTGACACTAAACAAGCCTTGCAATAACAGTGCAATATCCTGAAGGACTATCAATCAGGAATTTTCTACCTCATCAACATACTCTTTAAAGCAACATATTAAATCAACTCTTCCTCCTTCAACACCTTACTTAAAAACATTCTCGCAAAAAGACTATGTTGCATGTGCTGTCTTGTGAGAGACACGACTTTAGCTCCAGACAGAGTGATGTGTGTAACCTTGCATGAAATGAGCCTCCATTTCTGTGGCATGCCACTCACTCACTCCTCCCTAAACACATGTTAATGCACTCTTGATCCACTGTCTTTGTTTTACAAAGCCATGTTTGTTCCATGTATAAAACATATGAAAACTGCTACTTGGAGCTTCTAAAAATGTCTGATCATCAATAGTGAGCACACTCATGTCACCTTTTTTAAATCAGTAATAGAATGATTACCTTGCCTTCAAAACAACTGGTATACTCATATACTTTCATTTAACACAACTCAAACTGAAATGTCTTTTGGTTTCATCATGTACCGACATATAGTTCCGCTGCATCCATAACACTGCATTCACAAAAATGTGTTCAAAATAAGATTTACTCGGAATGATGTACAGAGGAATAATTTTGGCCCCACCAACAAACGAGAAAAATCCTGTTTCATAGTTCACTGCCTTTTACATTAGATCTGCAGCTTTCTTAATATGGCCTACTAAAAGAATCCAAGACTCATTTTCATTTTGCTTGTTACACACACACACACACACACACACACACACACACACACACACACACACACACACACACACACACACACACACACACACACTTTCAGTAGAGACGCAGTGAAATATGCTCTCAATTTTCATTCCATCTGTGGCTCTACTGTAAACTCTATAGCAGTCTAACAGAAGCTGAATTTCAACACATCATTTGTACTCAAAATTGATTTCGCTCAGTTTGACTTGCTAAAAAGTTCTTTATCAACTGTTCTATTTACAATAAAATCATACTAGCCCATCAGGCAGGTACGGTAGTCTCGGTTTAAAGTGAATTTGTGAAAACTAAACTATAGTAGGATTGTACATAGACAAATGGATACACACTGCATGAAAATGTCTCCAAACGCATCTATAGTCAATAGCACAGGTTCTCCACCCTGATCCTAAACTAAGACCTGCCCCCTAGACTCCAAGCATCGACAGGTTGGTCCACATGTATTTACACAGTATACATAGATTTACAATGTTGGTATTATCCTGGCCTTAACTGATCATTGGGCTGCTTTTGGCTTATAAGCATGCCTTTTGGCAGATAAACAGATCATTATGACCTATACAAAAAATATCTGCTTCAGGTCTTAGATAAATGACAAGATACAGGTCTTTATTTTAAATTTTATATTTCTTCCTTGGGAGGAAAACAAATGAGTCAGTTAACAATTTTGTGGCTAATTCACACAAACACATTCTAGCTAGCTATCTGTCTATCCATTCAATTTATCTATATAAGCAGATAAATGTCTAGAGCAAAAGGAAGTCCAATCTTATCCGATAAGGACTGTTGTGGGTGCAGGGTTTCATTTAAAAAAAGAAGACACAAGAGTTTATTTAAAGACAAAGATCAACTGATAAACTTGTGGAATCAGGTGTGGCTCCTGCTTAAATGGAATGACACACACACCAGCCCTTTGCAAATAAGATTGGACACCCATGGTTTTAGACAGCCAGAAATGTAAAGACATCAAGGTGGAAGTTTAAGCAACAATTAAACTTCTTTTTTTTTTTGTTTTGAATATATTTTTTTCCTCCACGCTATCTAGGTGACTCATGTGTCCCTAATTAATTCCTTTATGAACTTTTGCTTAAAATTCAAATCTATTCCATAATCTATCTGTAGAGAGGGTACATTTTAATTCTGTACACCCCACCAGCCAATTGAAAATATCAAAATAACAGGACAATAATTAAAACCATATGCATTTATAAATATTTATGTATATGTATACACATTATTTTTCACTTATATTTTCATATATATATATGTATATATATATATATATATATATATATATATATATATATATATATATATATATATATATATAGTTTTGGTTATATTTTTTATCCCAAATTGCATTCCTTATGTTTGAATACCGGACAGGTTATAAAAGCATTTCACTGCATGTCTTACTCTGTATTTGACTTTGATTTGACACATTTAATGATCATTTAAAAACCTGAAAATGAAGTTTTGCAGTGTCTTCAAACAATAATCCCAGTGCATGAATGAACCATTTATTTTCTGCACTTTTCAAAATCATGTTATTCAGTGAATCAATCGATGGTCAAAATAATGTGACTGCTGTGACCAAAAAGTTGTCTTAAAACCTGACTGATGGAGACCCAGTGGGAAACAAAGCAAATAATAATGGACTTCACGAGCCTGCCTGAGAAACATTTCATAAATCCACAAATGAATAGGAAAAGTTCAAACACATGGCATTGTCTAAATGCTCTCTCTCTCTCTCTCTCTCTCCCTCTCTCTCTCTCTCTCTCTCTCTCTCTCTCTCTCTCTCCCTCTATATATATACACACACACACACACACACACATATATATATATATATATATATACACTATATATATATATATATATATATATATATATATATATATATATATATATATATGATTTCATCTAAACAATCATATCTTTGCAAATTATGGAACAAATGTAAGTATGCCACAGCAGTCTCTCTGCAGTACCACAAAGAACCACCTAGATGGAGCTCTCACATTGTCTAAGCTGCTTTACTTGAAACCCTTTTGTAGTTGTGAATTTGCACGCGCGCACACACACACACACACACACACACACACACACACACACACACACACACACACACACACACACACACACACACACACACACACACACACAGAGGGCTCAAGGCTCCTGGTATTTCTAAACTGACTTGCTTGAGCGCTGCTCTGTCCTGATCCCAAATCACATGCTGAATTAATGGAGTCTGTTTCAGTTCGCAGTTTAGTGTTATATAGATATTTTACCACATTATCCAGAGCCGAAAGAACAAAGCCAAACGTTTCAGCATTATATGTCACCAATTAATGTGTGTATAAAAATCAATGTATGTTGATTAGAGACGATGCCAAGTGATCAAATGTAATTGGGTAAAATAAACAGAAATAGCTTTCAGATAATTGTGATAGGCTGTTAGTTTCTGTAGAATACAGGCACAAATATAGAAGAAAACATATCTGATGCTATAGTGACTACATCATGACTTCCTGACTTTATCCGTATCTACTGAATGCATATGTGTTTATGTATTCTTGTTGTAATATGAGTTTTGCTAGTGTCTAGGCTAACATGAACTGATTTTTGTATCATATTTCTGTTTTCTTGTATTTAAGCTTAAATAGTACCATACAATCATTTACCGAATATGATTTCAAAGTGGAATTTGTTAAGATAAGTTTGAAGGTTAAATAAATTACATGTCATTAGGAGGATGAGTTGTCTGCCTCTTGCATCCTCATATTTCTTAATATAATCAACTCATGTAAGTTTATTCATTGTGCGTAATCAAAGCACAATGATGACAAGACACGACCATTTCACCAACACCATGTCAAGCAATCATTTTTCCTCCAACAGAGAGGCAGGCAGAAAGACCTCTAAGCCGACACGGTGCTGTTGTGTTCAGGCAGCCAGCCGTCATCTGCAGATCTTTGATCCACCTTTTTAAACGGATAGCAGTAATGTCTTTGCAATGCACTCTGGAATCATAGGGATGCCAGTCATAGCAGAGCCAGTGGTCTCATTGTTACAAATGAGGCAACAGTGAACCCTTTCTCTTAGATTATTTGTTTTGTTTACTGAAACACAAGCACAGATCCTCTATAGGGGGTGAGCACATTACTCATTACTCGGGGTAAACACATTACTGTTACTTATCAAAAATAGATTCATGAGTCACCTGGTCAAGAATTGTCCAACTAAGATATGACGGCATGCAGTATGTGCTTCATGCCAAGAATAACAAGGTGGCTGATGTGTTGGAATCACAGCATTTTTATGCTTTATTGATCTCTAAATCAATGAAATCAATATGACTATATAGTAAGTGGTTTCATTTTAAATCGTCTTACATATGGTTTAACATGTTTTATAAATGAAAAATGCATGTTTTAGTAAAGCCAGATAAGCCAACAACTAAGCTTCTATTATGCTAATGTCAAAAGACTAGGAGTAACAAATGCCCTGATCTAAAGGCAGTGCCAGCATGAATAGTTTAAAAAAAAAGTTTAGAAAAGTTTTTTTGTTTCATTTTTAATTTATTAAGCGATGCATTATGCCTAAACATCACTTTGGAGACACCATGTGCAAATATTACCCAAAATAGATATTTACCACAAACTCACTCCTCTGATGCCAAAAGTTTTATAAATAGCATTTGAAACAGTTTTGTTTTCAGTTTATTAACACTATTTAAATTAGTCTCTGAGGGTCTCAAATAAATATAGTTTCAACCTTGTGTGTGACGTCATTCACTTAATTCTTATCTATAAATCACCAGCATGTAGCTGTCACTATGTTAACAACACAATTTTACTTCTCAGAATCTGAGTATGTCAAAAAAACGCTCCAATTGCAAAATAAAACTTGAAGTCAGCATGACGTGAGCATACATGAACATGTAGTAATACATGTGGTAATACATGCAAGCAATCTGCAGTTACTTAATTCATTTATGGAATCAGAGTGTCTGTTGCAGAGAAGTGCGAAGGAAAGCAGTGCAGCTCTGTGTTGAGAAATCTTGGCACGAGCAGACATACTACTCAGTCCTTTCAAGCTTATAATGTGGTTGAATGGTCACTGCCAAGCCCAAAGACTCCATGCCAAGCACTGCATCTGTCGAGTGAAAACCACTTTTTTTGTATACCTTTGCCACTGCATCCAAGCCTAAAAAGCATTTGCTATATCACAGAGCCACGGATTAGCCCAAATGACTATAGATCTTCAGAAGCAGTGGATATTACATAATCAAACAGAGACAAAAAGGTACAGAATATATTCAGGAGAGAGAGAGAGAGAGAGAGAGAGAGAGAGAGAGAGAGAGAGAGAGAGAGAGAGAGAGAGGGAACAAGCAAGATTAAGAGAGAGAGCGAGTGTGAGAATGAGAGAGAAAGAGTGAGTCAAACAGACAGAGACAGAGAGAGCGAGAGAGAGAGAGAGAGAGAGAGAGTGAGAGCGAGAGAGAGAGAGAGAGAGAGAGAAAGAGAGTGCACGCATGGGAGAGAGAGAAAGAGGGAGCAGGAGAGAGAGAGAGAGAGAGAGAGAGAGAGAGAGAGAGAGAGAGAGACAGGCATAGAGAGGCAGACAGAGACCAGAGAGAGAGAGAGAGAGAGAGAGAGAGAGAGAGAGAGAGAGAGAGAGAGAGAGAGAGAGAGAACAAGCAAGATTAAGAGAGAGAGCGAGTGTGAGAACGAGAGAGAAAAAGTGAGACAGACAGACAGACAGAGAGAGAGAGAGAGAGAGAGAGAGAGAGAGAGAGAGAGAGAGAGAGAGAGAAAGAGATGCATGCACGGGAGAGAGAGAGAAAGAGAGAGCAGGAGAGAGAGAGAGAGAGAGAGAGAGAGAGAGGTATAGAGAGGCAGACAGAGACCAGAGAGAGAGAGAGAGAGAGAGAGAGAGAGAGAGAGAGAGAGAGAGAGAGAATACAAGCTTTTGAGGGAAACTTGAGTTGATATGCCAGAATACAGACTGCCTTTGTTGTAATAGTCAGACACGATTACAATAACACAACCTTCTAGCTATTTGCAGATAGAACAGTAATGATTCATTATGTCATGCGTTCTTTTTTAATAGCAGCCATGGTATACTTTATGCACGCTAAAATCTGCTCCTCTGATCTGCCATCCTTCAACATATGAACATTTTGTCACATACAAGAGACAGTCATGGGAAAGAATCAGTCCAGTCACATGTTTTTGGCTCATGGACAGAGCTTATGTTAACATAAATGTTCAGAATTCACAGACACACTAAAGGCAAGAAATGGAACATCAAACATGCAGGTTAAATAATTCACTGGCCACAAAATAGCGAATATATCAGGGCTGTGTATAATAATGTGGGGATCCAAGATTTCATCATAGTTCCACTTTAGCAGAGAAAGGCATCATAGTCTGATTTCTTTTTCTAAAAGCAGTTTCAATATTGTAATAGTGTAAATTTGTAAACATGCACAATATAACGTAAAAATGTTAAAAGTGGTACTAAATATATCATTCTGGGATTATTTAGCACAAGGCTATATATTAGAAATTGGAAATACAATTAACAAAATACTTGAAGCCTATGACTCAGCACTCCAGGAAGGACATTTACAACTTAAAACAAATGAACACACAAAAAATTGTTGCTTTTACAGATTCTATTTTAAAAGAGGTGACTTTTCTGAGCAGCCATTATTACAACCACTAGTCGCTTACACGTAACTTCAGCTGAACATTTAGTGTTTAACCATATTTTGCCTTTTGGGTATTTTATATTATATTTATATACATTTGTAATTTGCTTTCCTCCCTAATCATATATAAATGTGTATGTAAAGTATGATGTATATATAAAGGTTGTGGTTTTGTTTTAGGAATGTGGGGAAAGCAGATTAAACACTGTGTTTGCAATGTGGAGGAATAAAGGCCAGAGGGAAAAAGGTATTCATTAAATTCAGTTCCTTACAGACATTTTTTTTTTTTTTTTTTTTTACAAAGCAGCTTTACAGAGACCAGATGCAGCCCTTTAACAAGCAAACAGAGGATGACATTGGCAAGGGAAACATTCCCACATTGGTAACAAACACCAGGAAATAAAAAAGATGAGCCAGGATTTAAAATGGGAATCTATTCCTCTCAGTTAAATCCTGTGAGGCTGAAAGAGTTTTCTATAAACTCTTTCAAATAAGAACCAAGAAATAAGAAATAAAGAACAGTGCATTAGTCTCACCTCACCTCCTTAAAATATCGAATGAGACAAAAAAACATATGAGTTAAAATAAATATTATGAATAATAATAATAATAATAATAATAATAATAATAATAATAATAATAATAATAATAATAATAATAATAATACACATTATACACTTGTTTTAACATGAAACAGCCTCAAATGTTTAACAGGGACATTATTGAATTTTTCTACAGAAAATGTCTTCATATCATAGTATATTATATTTAGATTCATGTGCAAACAACACAAAAAAACAACAACAAAAAAGACATTTTCTTCAAGCAGTGATAGTGATATACCTGTACTGTAGGAATTAGGCAACTCATTTCTGCACTGTCACCTAGTTCACTTTTTAAACGGCAACAATTATGATGTAATATGTGCAAATAGATCTACAGTCAATTCGGTAGCTACTAATGTAATGTTTGTTTTAATCTTTTTCATGAACTTACAAAACAGTTTTCCTGCTAGTAAGCATTAATTTTATGACACCTGCATACGTGACTCAACATAAAAATGTGGAAAAGTCAAAAGCAATATAAGAATGTGAAAGCAAAGTTTGCAGAAGCAGAAGTGCAAAAAAATGCATCTATTTTTATTTACATTTTTGTAATTAATATGTTATTGATTTTCCTGCTTGAAAGTTGTGATGCACATGAACTTTTGACACGATAAACTGAGGGTTTGAGTTTGTTAATATGAAATTAAATTGGATTTATAACTTGAGCCAAGTATATAGTTATTAAGCACACCATCAAAAAACATTAAAAGCTGTGTTTTAGCTAAGATGATCTGAAATATCAACAGGGAGTGTAAACAAATGTGTATAATGGCAATGATAATTCTAAAATGATAAAATACTGTTTGAGTCATACTGTAGGTATCACAAATTATTATTGTTAAACTTGACTTAAAGAAAAAAGAATTAATGATTTTCCTTATCCTCATTGGAACCATTCCAGTTCCTCCTGTGTTCTGTCTCAACATCTCAGTACATAAATAACTTTAAATTGGCAGTTAAAAGTGCAACCTCCAAACTGCACGACATATAATTGCATTTTAATTGATTAATATGATGAAAGCCTGCTTCTAAACAAGGACATCTAGCTTCATGTTAAAATGTTGTGAATTTAAAAGGACACGCAAAAGAAGTAGTTCCACGTCCTTGTAAAAAGACGCTATGGTGGAATTAATGGTTTTACACACACACTCTCTCTCTCTCTCTCTCTCTCTCTCTCTCTCTCTCTCTCTCACACACACACACACACACACACACACACACACACACACACACACACACACACACACACACACACACACACACACACACACACACACACATACACACCCTCTATACAAATGAGAAGAAAATTAAATATTCAACCTGTGCATCATTAGGCCTAAGACAGATTTGTGAGTTGCACAATGTGCCTGCTTGGGGATGAATCTGTGGCGTTAATAGGAATTAAATATATGTAACTGTACATCTGTGTTTAAAATGATTAAAGAAATCAATCTTAAAATATTAAGCAAGACATAGATAATGTTAGGATAGTGTGCTGTGCTCCCAATAAATGTTACTGTGTGGTCAGTGTGGGTAGGTGTTTGACCTAGTATTATGTTACGGTAAGTCTTATAATTATACTGTGATAATTAATCATGTATTGCATAAATTGCATAAAATTGCACAGATTTTATGCAAGGAATTCTAAATAATGAATATATCTCCCTCTCTTTCTCTCTCTCACTCACTCACACACACAGTATATAAACACACATACACTGATCAGCCGTAACATTAAAACCACTCACCTAATTTTGTGCCATCAAAACAGCTTTGACCTAATGAGGCATGGACTCCACAAGGCATCTAAAGATGTGCAAAGTAACATCCACAAGAATGGCAGAACCCAAGGAACATTGCCCATAGCATCACACTGCCACCGTAAGCTTGACTTTTTTCTATATTGCATAGTTAATTCAGTTAAGAAATGCACATCGGATCAGATGTGCTAACTAGCGTATCTTCAATATGGCAGGCCTTGTGGGGTGTTCCCAGTATGCAGTGGTTAATACCTACCAAGAATGGTCCACGGAAGGACAACTGATAAATCAGCAACAGGATCATGAGTGCATGGCTCACTAAGGTGCATGGGGAGTGCTAGCCCTTTTGGAACAATTCTACAAACCAGGTACAAATAGCTGAAATGTTAACTCTGTAATAGAAAGGTGTCAGAACATGCAGTGCATTGCAGCTTGCTTTGTGTGGGGATACAGGGTTGCAGACCGGTCAGAGTGCCCATGCTGATGCTTGTACACAACTGAAATCAGCTACCATAGGCACGTAAACGCTGCCTGATCTGATGAATCACATTTTATTTTATGTTATGTGGATGGCCAAGAGTTTGTATCACTTACCTAGGGAAGGATGGACTATGGGATAATCATAGGCAGTGTAATGCTCTGGGCAATGTTCACCTGGAAAACTTTAATACATACCACATACCCAAACACTTTTACAAGTACACCCCTTCACGGCAACAGTATTCACTAATGGCTCACATCTCTACAGGGACAAAGAGCCAGTAAGCTTCAACTTTTTCATTTATCATTAAGAGATAAATTTATGGCACTTGGCAGACACCCTTATCCAGAGTGACAAGTTTTATCTAATTTTATAAAACTGAGCAATTGAGGGTTAAGCGCCTTGATCAGGGGTACAGCAGTGTCAGCTTGGTGGACCGGGGAGGCAAACTCCCAATCTTTTGTTCAGTAAGGCAACACCTTATCCATTAAGCTACCACATCCCACATTATTGACACACTCATGCGCACACACAATTTAGAATTAAAAAAAAAATTAAAAAAACTGGAACAAAAAGGATTCCTGAAGAATATACTGTAATAAAGAAAAAAGCTTTCTGAGTTTTTTATACATCTCCTGCAGGAATCAGCTCTAATGTTCTGTTAGTGTACGGCTGGGTAAATGAAGCATGAAATGGCTTAGAAATGTTAGGAGGAAAGTATTGAAAGCTAATTGTTTCTTAATGTGTATGTCCCTGGCATGCAATACCACAAAGCTAAGTAGCATTATTGTGTGCTATTAGCTATCCAAAGTGATGGCATGTGTAATATATGGAACTGATTAGCATGCCTCAAACTTTGTGGTTGCTGAAAGGGTTGTTGGTACCATCACAAGTTGGAAGCTTGTGCGCAAGAAGTCATAGCAGCTTAAAGAAGACACCATTTTGTAGCAATTTTAGTGTATGACATTCTATAGTGTATACTTAATGTAATAATGTTTCTGTGCTGTGCTGTGATGGGGCACCGGTGCAAAAGCATGTGATGATATACAGCTTTTTTTTTAAATCATACAATTCTAGATAAACCATAGTAACACTAACCACAAACCATATGGCACCATATGGTTACTATGCTAATAATAATAATAATAATAATAATAATAATAATAATAATAATAATAATAATAATAATAATAATAATAATAATAAATGGATACATAAACAAACAAACAAACAAACAAACAAACAAATAAATAAATAAATAAATAAATAAATAAATAAATACAAATAAATTTAAAAAAACAGAAAACAACTAAAAACTTAAAAGATCAAATCTTTTAACTACAGTGATGTGTTTTTAAAAAGATTTTCTTATGGAGCCATGTTGGCCAGCATGACATTAAGGATGACTGAGGTATATTATCTGCTTATACAATGGCTGCAGTCTCTTCAGTTTTCCCTTGCATCATGCAGGGCTCAAATGGGGAGCAAGCTGAGAGACCAGCTGCTGAGCAGGGCACAGTTGCTTTCAGGCCTATCGAATCCCTAGGTCCCCCATAACTGCTCATGAATAGCATGTATGACCTATTGTAAGCATAGAGGCATTATTGTCAGATACCCTATCTAATATTTTCCAAAATCCCCTGTGCCACCAGCTCTGTGAGTCCAAACTCCATGCACTTAAAAAGGGCTTAACACACATCAGCATTTTTCTCCCTGCTTCTGAAATGTCAAAGACAATAGGAATGTGTGTGTGTGTGTGTGTGTGTGTGTGTGTGTGTGTGTGTGTGTGTGTGTGTGTGTGTGTGTGTGTGCATGCATTCAGGGATAAAATGAAACAAAGCAACAGAGGTGATCTTGGAAAGTGTGAAACAAAGAACAGAATTTGTACACATGGGAATGTTTCATGGTTAATTGCTTCCTCTATCTTCAATATCTAGCATTGCTATCGTCAGCCAAGAAAAGGTGGTGTTAAGCCCACATATTGATCATTGGTGCTCTCCTGCCCACAAATCACAAAATCCTTGTTTTTCTTGAGGTTGGAAGCTGCTTTGGTCACAGCAGAGAAAACATTCTGGTATATCAAACACTCCTCTGAGCTAACATGTATGTACTGTGAAATCAGTCTGGAATGAATAGTGTCATCCTTACTTTCCACAATATGCTCAGCAGATATCCATGCATAATATACCAGTACACATTTAATATTCACACCAGTCAGTGTAAAAAGTGGGATGTACCTTATAATCTAATAGAAATATTTAAATAGTGAAAGCTTATAGACAGTGTTTGTCTGCTCCTACATAAATATGACAATTATTTAGCCAATTGTATTGTTTCTTTAAAGTGCATGAAATGTTATTTTCCTCTACACTGAGAACATCAGGAAATCAGACACACTGCTTGAAACATACACCAGTTTACGCATGTAAAATGGTTCCCTGCGAATAGAACTAGATGCTGCATTGTGGCTTAAGCTATGGGAATGCTTTTATTCAAAATATTGTGTCTGAAGCTCTGTGTACAATCACAACGATTTATTGGCTTTGGTAGGTCATGTGATGACGCAGTGTGTGCCAGCAAGACAATAAATGGGTATCTACATCACATTACTCCAACTTCTTCTTTCCTGAAGGAAGCATGAATGGATGCCCGAATTGTGGCAAGCATCTCATTCCTATACATGCATACATACAAAAGTAACCAGGTGTAGTTCTCTTTCATAAGTGCTAAGAAACCGAACCGTGTACAGCAGGTGCAGTCTCTCTTGCTCTGCCGACTCATGTGGTGGAGGGCAGAAAGTCTGCAGAAAGACCAAAAGGCCAGCTATTCTTAGGGAGGCCAAGGCTGATAGCAGAGCCATGGCCAGTTGAGAAAATCATCAGAGGCTGACTCCATTGGCTCAAAGGAGGCTTAGAGCAGCCACTCCAGGACCACTGAGAAGTCCAGGAGGGAAGATGTGGTCTTGAGGAAATCCTTAGCTGCCACGCAAAAATTGGGAAACCAGAGAACAGGCACCCGACTTGTAGCAATGGCTGCCACATATACCTCAATGTACCTCACATAAACCCCTATTACACCAGTCTAAGAGAAATTAGGTCTGCAATCCAGACTTACTGTGGGTGGACCAATGAGAAACCACCAGTATCATGCATACTCCGTCATTTTATACCCTGTCCAGGACCCCTGTAAACATAGCTATCAGGGAAAGCATACAAACAGAGCTTTGATTACATCTGCATCATTGGATCATGCATCATGAAAACAGAAAACCACAGCGGACCATGGGTCGTCTCCTCAGAGGCAAACCAAGCCACTTATGCCCAGCCAAAAACAGCCAGAAATTCAGGCCGTTCCATGGGCTTCAGTCCCTGCTTCGGCAGAAAGCCTGCTTCCCAATCATGTGCTCTAGAGTGTAAGTGTATAACAATGGTGCATCCAGAAATTCAACTTAAGTATTTGAATGACTGAACAAAATATGCACAAAATAATATCTGTTTTTATTGTCACTTACAGGTGGCATGAAATGTAAGAGAGGAGCTTATCACCAAATAAAGAAAAACTCATTTATAAAAACACATTTATAAAATTATTTTTCTTTGTTCTCCTACTTGAATTTTCAGACTGAGAAGAATCTCCTGCAACTTACTGATCCCCACAAAATTAGTTTTTACATAATGTTTACATAATTAGTTTCACTTTGAAATACATGATTGAAATCTGGGAAACTGAGCATTCTCTCTGCTGATAATACCATTTACTGTAAAGTTTTACAACAAACTTCTTCTAGTCTGTGACAGTGTTGTATTCTTCGTTAGCACTCCATCCAAGTCTACCTGTGTTAGTCCCCTTCATTCCTTCTTGCTTCCATTCTTCCATTTATCCGATGTTGCCATGGTAACACCTTATTTTTCATCCTCAATGTCACTACTAAGTTGACAATAGTCTGCCAACGAGAAATACCCAGCTAACTGCTGTCTTTTGCTCTGAGACTGACCAGTGATGAAAGGCTGGTGTGCAAATAATACAAATTGGAACTAGGGCAGAAATACAATGACTATTTAATGTTTAATACCGCAGTAAAACTGCAGTGTTTGAGCATGTACTAGAGCAATATACATGAATATTTCTCTGGTGGCCCTGTCACACAGAACAGGGAAAACGGTGGATAACAAATGATGCATATCAACAGATAAGGCACAGTCAATGACTACTGTATATGTCTAAAAAATACACTAATATGTCTAGTAACCTAAGACAATTTTTTCTGTCTCTTATAGTCCACAGTCCATTAATGAGTGCAGACCACCACAAACATAAACTCTACAGACGTACAGAGTCAATACTGAGTACACAATATATTACTGCTGATTTACAACTGCTCCCACACACATTTCAAGATACAGTACTGTCAGCTTATACTTCACTTTTTACTATATTTTAAGGCTACACTATTTTAAACACTTAAAAAGTTCCATTGTCCCTCTGGTGGAACCCTAAATGGTTCTATATAGAGCCCCAGAAAATGGAAGAGGTGCAGTGCAAACATATTTTCTTAAACTTATCCAGTGAAAGATGCTGTGAACAAATCTTCAAGGTTTTATCATTTATTTCATCATAGTCAGAACACTTAGTCATCACTGATTCTGGGGTCATAACTTCATCTTTCCTTCCTGTGCTTGACATCAATTATTTTCCTAAGGTCCTTCAACTCAGTCAATGAAATCTATCCATGACCGTCACAAACCATTCATTTAATGACTCCCTTCTGGCTTTTCCTTGCTCTTTATTTTTTCTACATTCACATTTTATACATCTTCTCAAGCAACTATTCAATATACTTTATCCCTCTAAGCATTTCTTCTGGTATCATAGATCATTTAAGACTCAGTACTATTCTACCCAATCTATTTGTTTTGAAAGGTCTGTCATGAAATTCTCCAAACAATCTCATTTAGATTCATCATTCATCTACTTTATAGGACCAAAAAAAAAATTTGGACACCTGACCAATTCCAACCCTTTGCTGTTATAATAGCTTTATACTGTACTTTAGGCTTTCTGCTAGTGTGGCTATGTGGGATTTGTGCCTATTCAGCAATAAGGAAATTAGTGAAGTCTGGCATTGTTGTCAAGTAAGAAGGTATTGGTGTTGAGGTTCGATCTCAAGTCACTCAATATCTTTTGCATTTACGTCTTAATGGGTCTTTCTTTGTGCAGAGGGGCAATGCTTTGGTGAAACAGGTTTGGGCCCATTGCTTTCACAGAAATCATAAGCTACAGCATACAAAGACATTCTAGGCAATTATGTGCTTTGAAAATTGTTGTCCGTTGTTTTTTGACAAATAAGCTCATATTTGGAAACAGCTACACTAACATTTTATCAAAGGTAATCCATGTTAATTTAAAAACTGCTTGAAATATTTGAACTACATTTCCACTGTCTTCTTTCCCCTTTGTCCTGATGTAAATGCACTTACCAGACACAGCTTTTCACTTGCTCGTACATGAAAGTATCTAATCACCCTATCATGTTGCAGCAGAATAATGCATAATACTGTAACATGCAGATAGAGGTCAATAGCTTCAGATAATATCTAAACTGAAAAAAAGGTCAGTCAATTTGTCTGTGGCATGGATATGGGTATTTAAAAACTTCAGAAGCTGCTAATGTCCTGGTACAGAATTTTCACAGACGATAGTCCCCCCCTTTTGGAGGCCCACCCAAAAACACTCTTATAACTAAGAGTTACACTGCAGCCCTGTTACTACTGTTCAAACCCATCTATCTTGTGCTTTAAGACGTTTTCACTTCAAAATGTCACATTTTACCTTTATTAGTCTACCTTTAGACTGTAAAACTGTTTATCCAAACAGATTGTTCTATTTATGTTCTGCTTTGTTTCCTGTTCATTTACATTGCCATGTGTTTGTTTTGATTCAGGTCTTGTAACCACCCTGTCTTGTTATTGGTTGTTTCCTGAATGCATCCTGATTGTTTTCACGTGTTTTTTTTTCTCTTTGATTTGTCTGTGCATTTAAACGCCTGGTATTGTGTCGTTAGCACAAAGTATCAGTTTCCTGTTCCATGTTTCTCATTTAATGCTCCTGGTTTTGACATACGTTCCTGTTTTCTCTATGTCTATTTGATGATCGTCTGACCTCTGGCTATTCTTTGTATTTTAATTTAACCTTGCATTTTGGTCTGTTTTCCTTGTATTTATTAAATATTACTCCACTTGCACTTTTATCTGTGTTTCTCCCTGCCAACCTGACAGACGTTTCATGCTCTGTCATGTGACATGTAACTAACACTTCACAGGGCGAGTCTGTCTATCTCTTCAGTTTCTGTTCTAGCCCAGGTAGGTTAATGATAAAACTTTGTTGAATGGTGTGGAAGCCATTTTATTCATGATGTGTCATTGCTGATTGGGAATGGTGCTCAAAACTTGTGATTTTGTTCCACATAAGCCAGCTAGCATGGTGGATAACTGTAGAGATTTATTAGGGTTTCTGCAACACTTTAAACAGCATGTCTAGTAGTAACAACCATGACATACTGTACTGTAGTCAGACACTGAGATTACATCTCCCCTTATAATGTGTGATAAGAACCTTAATTGAAGCTCTTGACTTGCACCAGCATAATTTTATGCACTGTACAGTACTGCTACCAAATGATTGGATTGGCTAAATGGATAATTATGTGACTTTGAAGGGCATGTGTACCTATCAAAGTGGCCACTTAATGCATTTAAAATTCTTCCTGTGATATTCCCTTATGTTTTAATTACAGGTAAGTGCCATTCAAAAAAGCCCATAAAAAGCATACATTGTCAACATAGTACTGAAGATGTCTTAAAAAATGTGAAAGTTTTAAAAATGTTTTTTTCTTTTTTTTGGTAAGTATGCTCAAGCTACAATTTCAGAATGGGATTCTCATATAATATCTCACCCCCACCAATACACAGTTTTTTTCACACTTCTAAAAGAAGCACATTTCATTTGTGAAACATTTTTGTAATGATTGCAGTTCCAGTCTAAGCTCCCCTGTTGTGAGAACCCAGGGGACAGACCAAAACTTGTACTACTTGCCAAAATCTGTTCTTCTGCAATCTGTTCCTCAAGGTGTAAAATTTGTCAGAGAGTTCAGGAATGTTTGTTGATTCCTTCAGATAATGGAAGGAGATCAGTGACCAATTACATGCATCTGACCATCAGTATTTAAAGAAAGAAAATGCTGCATACTGTAAATACTGATTTCTTTAAAAGTACACACGGTTGACCTAAATAGTAAGTTATAAACCAAAGCAACAAAACTTATTACAAAGCCAAGGTAAGAGTATAAAATACAGTATAATGATTAAAACATAAAGCAAGGATACAGTGGCAATTATATTTCATTATATGAACTAACATTCTACCTACAGTAACTAACATAGTCAGTCCATACTGTAGCTTACAGTCTTAATGGACTGTATGCATCATTGCCAAGGAAAATGTGGAACACGGACTCCATTATTTTCAGGATAAATAAAAACTTCTGACCAGACTGCTTTGCTAATTATGTAAGTTGGCTGGAGACCTTTAAGAAAGTACAGTACATCAAGCAAGATGAGGGTATCATTCCCATAGCTGACTTGTCTTGTAATACATGTCCATCAAGACACTTCAATGCTCTCTAAATAGGTCTCCAGGTGGTTGTGATCAGTTGAAAACAATTAGGAATATCAATATTACTATTCTTACTAACAGCAAACAGAATTCCCTGCATTGGGTTCAACTGCAGAATTGTTGTACATCAAATTGAATATTTTTGGTCAAAAAAAACAAAAAACCAAAAAAAAAAAAAACACACAGAAAGCTTAAATTTCAGTATTAAATCTGGTAATTTTCTTAAGATATATGCAGTTGCTTTCATTCTTAATTGCTTACATTTGTAATTTTTTTTTATTATAAATTACAATAGATATAACAGATATAACAGAACCCAATTTTAATTGAAACTTTGAAATATTTTTAATTTTCTAGCAAAAATTACAAATTAAAATTAAGTTTACAATAATATTTTTGAATTTTTTTGGATGTTTTATGTCATCATCAATTTGCCAAAAAAGTTCACAGAATGTTACAGAATATTGCTGGATAACAAGCGTACTAATGGAGAGCTAATGGATGATATGTAAATTAGGCAGCAGTGGATCTACAAAACAAACTAAATATAGCTAAACAGTGAGGCCAACATTGTGCCTCCTTGTCTGTTTCTCATTAGTGCCATAGCTTCTGTTATACTGGTTGTATCATCAGTAGAGATCATTGACAGACAGTCTTATTCTCAGACTCTCAGTCTTGTGCTCAGTTCAGTAGAGATCATGTTGAAAGCCTAGCTGTTGCACTGAGCCTTCTTGTCTAAAGAAAGAAGAAAGTCTTATGGATATATGTGGACAGGTTACAGTGGGAATCCTGTCAAATGTTCAGACATATCCTCACTTGAGGACGCTTTAATGAAAAGCATGCACATGTTCTTAGTAGAGATCGCACTGATGCTTTAGGGTCTCTCCTGGCTCTTTGTGTTACAATGCTAGAAACTAATTGAGATCAATACAGGGTCAGCAACAGTTGCAGAAACATGACTCAAATCAGATATCCAGGAAGAAACTCTTACATAAATGAGAGCTTCTCAGATGTAGTAGCTATGTACTGTTGAGTGAGAAGTGATTCCCTGCCTTACCTCATCTAGTGATGTAAAAGACCAAGCTATTGTATTGTCATAAATTGCATATTACATAATACAGGCTAGCAGCAGTATCTAATTCTGTTTTGATACAATAGCTTGGTCTTTTACAGTTCACAAATACATAATGAGCCAGCTTTATCTCATCTTTATCGTTATCTTACCATATCTGGATTGATGGTTGTATGTGTACAGTGGTGTATTTGGCACATAAACAAGTGTCTTTTACTTTTAATGAATACCAAAATCATTTTGACTCTGTGAAATAAATGAATTTTGTTGTTAGAAAAAAACAAAACAAAGAGTTGGATGCTGAATTTCATCCTGTATTATATATATATATATATATATATATATATATATATATATATATATATATATATATATATATATATATATATATACACACACACACCTTTTAGCCTGTGTTCTCTTGGTTATGTACAGTAGCTCTGTATCTTTATATAGCACCGCTGGAGTCCTGGAGGAAGGTTGTTTCATTTCACTATGTACTGCATCAGCTATATATATGGTTGAAATGACAATAAAAGCTCCTTGACTCTTGACATAAGTTAGGACTGCTAGTTGTCCTAGGAACAGCACCTTAACCTTAAACTTGTAAAAGCAGCACAGATGTCCTGGACTTTGACTCTATGTAATGGCCACAAGGAAGACAAATAAGGATTTTGGTATTGAAATGTGGTCTTATGGCAGAAACTGCCCCATCCGCCCAAAATAAAAAATAAAAAAAATAATAATAATTGATAAAGCACCTCTTAGCTGAGGAGGAATGATTGCATTTAGAGAGGCTTGTTACAGTATGGGCTGGGCATGAAGCCTGTCTTCACCTAGATGGCTAGTCTCTTGGATGCCCTCCATATCTCTTCTCTGTGGCAGATGGACGACTGATTTTGCAAACCCAGTCTTCATGGAACACTGCATGGTCAATCAATTGATTTACAAATCCAGTTCATCCATGTATTTGGGTGTATTGTATTGTTTTTGGGAGGAAAAATGACGTCTCGTGCTCAGTAACGTCTCGTCTCATACTGTATCAGTAAACATGATATCCATTGTATCAACATGCTACCCATGAAACTGTTTTAAACATTTGACCAATCTGTAATAAATTTTAATGTTAACTTTTTATAGCCACTACTTGCCCGTTACCTCATGTTGGTATATAGAAAGTTAACTTAACTTAAAGTTAACTTAAGTTAAGTTAACTAAAAAAATATATAAATCGGAACATGCATCAGTTATATTGTGTTTGATTTGTTTATTTAATTTGTTTTAATTATATTATGTTTTAAAAATTAGATAGATTAAATTTTCGATCTTCAACATATTGCACCAAATTAATCCATTTACTGTTTTTGCAGCTCATGGTGGCACAACAAATTTCTAAGACACTTTTGTTGTTTTATTCATTTCTCATCCACTTGTATCTTTTCATAAAATAAATAAAAGGACAGGATAAAAATCCTACACTTTTTATGCTTAACATAACAGATTTCCTGATGTTCGATTTTAAGCCAGAATATTTTGAATTCTAAAACATGAGCGTATATCTGAAGCTGACTCAGGTCAACAACTCATGGACAAAGTTCCTTTCCTTAAGACACATTGCAAGACATGGCACACAGAGGAGAAGCCTCTGGGAGTCTCAACTGAAAACATATCAATCCCTCCCCACCCTCCCTGTCTCTCTCTGTCTGTCTCTTGTGATTTTTCCTATTCCTTGTATGACGTTCTTTGCAATATCTCACTTGCACTGATTTCTATCTGTTTTCTGTTTGACAGTATAAATGATTCTCCTGAAATGAACCCAGTCTTGAGTATTGTCTAATCTTTCAAATGAAAGTGGTGTGTGATCACTTAATGCCATTCTTGTTCTCTAAAATGTTCACTTTTTATTTCGTTATGTTCATAAGTGAGTTTTGCATCAATGTAGCTACAGTATGACAATTAATCGGCTTGTCAATGATACCATGACGATTGAACAACATTTATTTTTAGAACAATTTAACTAACAAACATGGACTGAACAACAGTGAAATATGCAAAGGAAAGATTATGTACAAAAGCTTCTAATAAGTAACAAATACATAACTGAATGGAAAACAGGATTTTCCCCCTTGCTGCATATTGTTACTAGGCAACCAGGATATAGATCTGGTGTGCCTGATGGAGAACAAATGTTCTACACAAAATCTATTGCTTATCTTCTACTTTTAAACATTGAAGTAGAAATTACAGTTAGCTGTATAAAAGACAGAGGGTCACTTTCTTAAAATTTTAGGAGGTAGTTTATTTGACCGAGAGGACACAAGCCTCTGAAGGACACGCACGTCTCTTCACTGGCTTCCTGTCCATTATGGGATTCATTTTAAAATATTGATGCTTGTTTTTAAATCTCTTAATGGGTCAGCGCCAAGTTATTTATCAGAGTTGATTAATCTGTACGCTCCGTCAAGAGCACTAAGGTCTGCTGACCATTTCCTCTTAGGTGTTCCAAGAGTGAAACTGAAGAGCAGGAGGGACCGAGCCTTTGCAGGTGCGGCCCCAAAGCTCTGGAACAGTTTGCCTCTCTATATTAGACAGGCTCAAACACTTGAGGTCTTTAAATCTGCCCTAAAAACTTATTTTTACCGTCTGGTGTTCGATGCCATGTGAGAGCTGCTTTCTTTTACTGTTTTATTGTGCCTTAAGTATTTTTCTTTTATTTGTGTGTTTGTATTAATAAACCATGTGTACTTTCTGTATGTACAGCACTTTGACAAACACTTGTTGTTTTAAAAAAAAAAGGTGCTTTATAAATAAACTTGACTTGACTTGACTTGACTAGAAGAGCCTCTGTTAGACTGGACCACAAACAAACAAAATGGGAGTGGAAAGGTAACAAAATTACCTCTAACTTAGCTCTAATTGCTCTATCTAACCTGTTTCACAAACATATTTTCTGGGTTTAAAATTAACCATTGATTTTAAAGGTAAAACAAGATTTCAAAAAGCATGCTGCATATCTATACTGATATGGACTGGGTAATGTGTTAGAAATGAAAGGGTGCTACATCCTTTAATGGATATAAAAATGATCAACCTACAGAGGGCAAAGACACCCTGAAAATCAGAGTGAAAAAATGATGCATCAGGCTAATCCAGTTTGCTTAAAATTCATTGCAGCAACTCAAAATGGTACTTAAAATGGTAGTTCCTGCTCATGGGTTAAGGACCTTATACAGCCATGCTCTTGAGCACCTTCTGGGAATGGTACATATAGATATGCCTCCTGGAGGATTTGTGCCCTGTAGGATCCAGGCATTGCCTCATCCTTACCAATAGTGACAGTGACCCTAATACTGATATATATATATATAGTCCACTTTTTTATGAGCCTCTACCCATGATAGCCTCAGATTCCTGTTCTCTGCTGACATGAGTGTAACCCAACGTGGTCTTCTGCTGTTTATGCCCACTGTTTTGAGCATGCTAAGGTGCTTTTCTTCTAATTATTGTTGTAAAGAGAGATTATTTGGGTTGCTGTATTCTTCCCCATGGCTCAAACCTATCCTAGCCATGTTCTTGTGACATCTCTTAACAGCAAGCATTTCCACCCACAGAATTATGCCTCAGTCAAAGTTTTGAGTGTTTTTGAGTGTTTTAAGTTTTCATTTCCATGCAAATTGTATACTGCATATAAGTGTTTATGTGAAAATAAACTATAGAATCATTTTATGACTTTTTCTACACTTTTTTTCACAGAAGCGCTCTACCACCAAAATAAAATTAAGTGTGTCCAGTGTTCCTCTGCAGCTTGTGATGTGCATCAGCCTGGTGACCTTCTCCTCCCGGAGGTGGCTAAGCATGCCTTTTTTTAATGTGACTCTGCAGTGAGAAGCCTCTCTATGCTGGCATGCTAAAGACAGGAATGACTCAGGCTACAACTCACCGTAGTCACGGATTAAGACTTCTCAAGCTGTCTGAAAATTTAATCGTCTGTGGCAGCAAAGTGCTGTCATCCCTGGGATGGCTTCATGCTGTACAATTGTGGCATCAAGGAGTTGCTGATGCTCCTTCTTCGCTACCTACCTGCGATTTCACAGCCCTGTAATTGTTTGCAAAAATAATTTGTCTAATGTAGGTCTGCTTCTCGTTAATATTTTTATTATAACTGTCCGTTTTTGACAGTTGGCTTAGAGTGGTCCATCACCTGCTAGCTTTACCCTTAAGTGGCAGCCTGTCATCTCTTGAAAGTGGATCACCTCCACACTTCCTACCAAACCATTAATCTAAATTAGGGTTCTGACAAAATGTCCAAACTCTGAGGCCCAAAGATGATGTATGCTGCTAGGAACCCCATTCATTACATAATTCAATAAAGACAGGCGAGAAGATAAAAAAGACCATACAAAGTACATATTGTCATAATGATAAGGGAATCAAAAGTCTTTTAATGAAAATGAGCAGTCTTAATCTCATGAAGAAATTTACTGATGACAGTGTTTGTTTTTCAAGGACAACAATGTTTCAATCTTAAATTTACTGTGGCCCTAAAGTACAAAACACAACAGCAAAATCTGGATTATATATAAAAAAAGATTATATTCAATTAATTACTTTTTATTTTGTTTAATATTCATTCATTCATTCATTCATTCATTCATTTTCTACCACTTATCCGAACTTCTTGGCTCACGGGGAGCCTGTGCCTATCTCAGGCGTCATCGGGCATCAAGGCAGGATACACCCTGGACGGAGTGCCAACCCATCGCAGGGCACATACACAATCTTGTTTAATATTTTAGATTTATTTTTTTTATTTTTTTTTTATTTTAGCCATTTTTTAAGGTCATTGTTAAATGTAAAAGCAAAAATACGTTAAAAATGTTTGGTCTGTATACTCAAATACTATAGATTGCATATGTGGAGCTTATTTATTTAAAATGTAATATTTTATAGAAAGATGCTTTAATTCTGAAAGAACTCTTTCTCAGACTCTTTCTGCATTCAGCACTTTTACCCTTTCAGCTGTCTAAAAGCTATGCACCTAAAGATCCATGTGTTGCATCACTCAATTCATTCATCAGTTTTTGCTAGTCTAAACCAACAACAGACTGAAAAAGCATAGTTCCTCTACACGGTAAGATTCCTACCCTGTGTTTAATCAGAAACTAGCATGTGAAGTTCAGTTTTAAGTTAATATTGTTCTGTTTTTTTATTTTGCCTTTATGTGTCAGATTTTGTTTATTGATAACATTTTAATCTAAAAAAAAAATCTCAGTGTGTGAAAGGAAACCGTCTCTTAGACAAGTGGAAAAATATCTAATGCTGATATCACTCACTCTCACTCATTTTCTACCGCTTATCCGAACTACTCGAGTCACGGGGAGCCTGTGCCTATCTCAAGCGTCATCGGGCATCAAGGCAGGATACACCCTGGATGGAGTATGCTGATATCATTTATTTAGTTATTTGTTGTACACCAGAAAATGTTTGAGCCAGTACTCACTGGATATCTCATGAAATGAAAGAATTTACTTTTTGTTTTTGTATGAAGTGAGTCATTTTTAATGTATGGAATTGACTTAAAAATTGAGTAACATAGTGTTTCAGTGATATTAGCACTACAGGGCTTAAACAATATTTTCACTTCTTCCAAATGAATTGATTCAGCTAACTTTGCTACTTGTGGCAACGCTTTTCTCCCACATTGCATAATGCACATTCTGATCTTCATAAATGTATTATTAACTCAGCACATTAATTATAAAACACCCCAAAGCAAATAAATAAAATATCATGTAAACAAGTTTTGGTTAATTGTATATGTTGTGCTATAAAATAAGAAAACACTGATCTTGTAGACTAGTGCTTCTCAACCTTTCTTCAGGCATTGGTTGCTGGTGTACTCTGACTCTTCCTGATGGATCCTCGATATACATTTAAAATTTTATAATTAAAAAATGATCATTTATATAAGGCATAATAATGCATTAAGTGTCTCAGTGATTCTGATTTTTGGTGCATGTATAGCATATATCCAGAGCAAAACATTTATTTCATATACAACTGAGGGTTAAGCACATAACCAATTTTCACATACAGCAGTGACCTTAGTTTCCAAAGACTTAGGTGGAAAATAATACCATTCAGTGATCAGAGTTGTACACAGGAACATCTTGTTCATTAAAGAAGTTAGAAGTGAATGCCCAGATGGGTTTGAGCTCAAGAGAAGACAGTGCTAACTCAAATAACCACTCCTAAAGGTCATGGTGAGCAAAAAAGCATTTCAGAAAACTAAACATATAAAATAGACCTCTGAGGTCTATTGTCTACAAAAACAACAAGCAAACAAACAACCACAAAAAAAAAACACATTAGATTCCACTTCTGTCAGCCAAGAGCTGGAATAAACCTGGACAGTTTAAAATTGGAAAATGTTGCCTGGTCTGATGAATCTCAATTTCTGCTGAGACATTTGAATGATCAAGCCAGAATTTGCCATTAGCAGCTGAATCCATGGACCAAGGCCATGTTTCGTGCCAACAGTTCAGACAGCTGCTGGTGATGTAATGGTATGGGGCATGATTTCTTGGCATTCAACGTGCTCCTTAATACATTTACTTTTACAAAACATATACCCATATTCTGTGTGTGTGTGTGTGGGGGGGCATTCTTTAGAAACATTATTCTTATAATGGTTTATTAGGAGCAAAAATAACCAATAAGAATTATTTGAATGTAATCAGTGTTTTGCTGCTAACCATGTGCATCCCTTTATGGCCAGAATTTCCATTTACAATGGCTACTTCCTACATGATATTGTGCCATGTCACGTTATCTCAAACTAGTTCTATGAACATGTCAGTGTACTTTAATGGCCTCTCCAGTCACTAGATCTGAATCCAAAAGAGCACCTTTGTGTTGTGGTAGTATGAGATAAACATACAGAAGCATGAATGTGCAGGTGAAAAAATAACAACAATTATGTGATGGAATCATCTCAATATGAATCAAAATCTTAAATTAATGTTAAATCCGTTAAAATCCACAGCACAAAGAACTGAAGCTGTTCTTTGAGCAAAGGTTGTACTTAGACAGTATTAGTATAGTGTTACTGAAGTGACCAGTGAGTGTATGTTCTTATAGTGCACAAAATGTGACCCGAGACTATTATCTTTTCTTGCATTTGCAGATATGTATTGATGTATGTGCATTATGACACAATTCTGTGTCACCAAGTTGTGGGATTAGATGAGCCCTTGGTATCCGCCTTTTTCCTCTGTCCTCTAATGAGGGTGAAGGAAATGAGCAGGCTAGCCAATAAGAGGTAGGTGACTCAGGTGCAGAATGCCGAGTGAGGGCAGTGAGATGAAGCCTTGAATAAGTCAGAATGACGTGCCAGAGGAACATGCTAAATATAGCTTGGGGTTGGTGGATGATGATGATAAATTTCATACAAAACTAGCTTATCAGGCATCTCATTATCTACAGTAGTTTTTCCTGTTCCCTTCACGATCTCTAAATCATGACTTTAAATACATTTGTCATGATGGATAAATAATTTTTAACAGACTGGTTTTTTAACATTTTTAATGAAAAAATACATTTCTCATTTAATTCCATACCACTAGGTATAGCTGGGTAACTTTTGCCATCTTTAATACTTTTAATTCTTTTTATTATGCATTTCATCAGACTTCTTATTAGCATGTTCAGACACAACTTAAATGTCATAAGCGTACAGATTGATATTTGATTTTCAATAAGTCATTAGGAGCCTTACCTAAAAGCCATCTCCACTAACAAGTGACTATTAATAATAATACAATAAAACAATGTCCACAAATTTGCAAGGTAGCTTTAATTACTGAAATTAAATCTTCTTTTATTTGCTGTGATCGAGACATTAAATGCTTAAAGTACCAGCTAAATTGTTATGCTGCATCACGGTTCCATAAAAGAGTGTGACACAAAAATATCCTAAATAATTTCACAACCTTTGTTTTTATCTCCATTGTTGGTATGTAGTTTAATAAAATGACACAGCAATCATTTTTTTTCACAAGTTTTGTAGATTTCTATGGTCCATTTAACTTTTAACGAAAAATTTTCTTTGCCTATATGGCTTTGTCTATAATTAAATTTATTTAATTTCTTATAGGACTAAAGGTAATATGTAAGGCATAACAGAATGGCACAATCATCACTCAAAACATACCAAAAAAAAAAAAAAAAGGAAATAATCCCTGATCAAAAGTTTGCATACCTTTAGTTCTTAATATGGTGCATTGCCACTTTGGCATCAATAATCTCATACAGTCTTTTGTAATAATTGTGCATGTGATCCTTAATTCTCTCAGGTGGTGAAGCTGGCCATTCTTCTTGGCAAAATGTCTTCAGTTCCTGCCAGTTCCAACATTTGAGATCTCCCCAAAGTGGCTCAATGATGTTGAGGTCAGGAGACTGTGATGGCGTCCAGAACCTTCACCTTTTTCTGCTGTAGCCATTGAAGGGTCAACCTTGCCTTGTGCTTTGGATCATTGTCATGTTGGAACATCCAAGAGCATCCCGTGTGCAGCTTTGTGTTGTAGAATACAAATTGTCTGCCAGTATTGTCTGATAACATGCTGCATTCATCTTGCCATCACTTTTTCCTAGCTTCCATGTGCCACTGGAGCTCACACGGCCCTATAACATAAGAGATCCAGCAGCATGCTTTACAGTGGGGATGGTGTTCTTTTCACTGTAGGCTTTGTTGTCTCCTTTCCAAACATAGCATTTATGGTTGTGACTATAAAGTTCAGTTTTGGTCTCATCACTCTAAATGACTCTGCTACAGAAGCTGTGAGACTTGTCTAGGTGCTGTCTGGTATACTGAAGCCGGGCCTTTTTGTGGCATGGGCACGGTAACGGCTTTCTCCTGGCAACTCCATCGTGCAGGTCATGCAGGTGCATGTTTTCAAGTACCTCCTTATTGTGCTCCTTGAAACACCACCACCACTTTTTTTCAAGATCAGTCTGTATTTCTCTTAAAGTTGTTTGTGAGTTTTTCTTTGTCTTTCTTGGTCTACCTGACCATGGCTAAGTATCAACACAATCTTATTTTTCCTCTTCACCAGATTGAACAGTATTGACAGGCATTTTCAAGTGTAGATATATCTTTTTTATATCCTTTTCCTGCTTTAAAAAATTCAACTACCTTATTACGCAGGTCTGTTGGCAGTTCTTTTGTCTTTCCCATGGTGCAGTATCCAGCCAAGTCATTGCATCACCTCATGGGCTGACAAACTCACTGACTATTTATGCACAGACACTAATTACAATTACAATGAATCACAGGAAACTTTCCTTTTAAAGCCATTTAAACCTCTATGTCAACCTTTTTGTTTTTAATTTGACCAAATATTCAAGGATATGGAATACTTTTGATCAGGGTTGTTTAGGTGATTTCAGTTATCATTAAGTTTAAAAAAAAAAAAAAAGTCAAACAAAGTGTGTGATAATTAATGGCTTCATGAGACCACGATCCTTAAATAAGAAAAAAAAAATATATATATATATTTTGTATTATCAGTCATATTTTCCCATTAAATGGCAATGTTTAACAATTTCTCTTTCAGGATTGCAATATTTTGAGCTCAACTGTTTATGTACTCTGTTTTTTACTTTGAGACAATCACATTTAAGGCATTTATATGATTCCACTAATGTAAGCATAGGTTTCCGGTTCAGAATCACATATATTTTACACAATCTAACAAGCTACAATCTCCCAACTTACATGACTAAACCAATGGCTGGCTAAATGTGACAGAATGCACAGAATATTTTTGTGTTGTGTGCATTTATACCTAATGACATGCATAATTATGAATTAAAATTATAGTGTTTGCCGCTACAAACAGAAAGCACTATAATTCAGCAGTATACATGCCAACATTACAGATACACTATAACAACACATTAACAAACGCATAAATATACACTAGAAAGAACTCAAGAGTATGTGAATGTTTACAAATTTAGCCATTTATGACGTGACCAAATGTATGTGTATTCATAGTTTTCCATCAAACTAAAGAGTAATACATCTAATCTTAGTCTCTATAATATCATCATTGACGGTCCCATGCCTCACAGAAAATCCGTTTTTTTAAAATACCAATTACCTCTTTGGAGTGACCATCAGTAGAAACAACTACATTTCTATTTGACAGACATAAGCCAAAATTCCATTTACTTGTCTTTCTTGTTGTTGCTCAATTATTCTCACTGTCTTGATATATTAACTGTATTTCTGTGCCTAGTGGTAAAAACAGGAAACGCAAGAAATACTATTAGATGTCCTCTTAACCACGCTGTCCCAGTTCATGATAATTTGTATGTAATTACTGGCCATTTAAATATATTCAAGGTCGCCAAAGTTTTGTTTTGTAATTAAAATTAATCTAATATAATTTCTGAAAATAATTCCTAAGGCAAAATGTAGTGCTTGCATTGTGTCTATGATATACAGAACTATTTCTATTGTAAGATATCATTGGAAGAGAGGATAATGGAGAAGATAATGCGATACTGCAGAAATGAATGTATTGCCACACTGACTTTCTGACAAACAGCTGAGAGAAGGACAAATGTGTCCCCCTTTTCCAAATTGCTAAACAAACTAAACACTGACGTTTTCATATACAACAGGAATGACTATATTACACATCTATACGTAATCATTTAAACCCTGCTCCATCCCAGAGCAGCTTGAAAATGTAACGTTTAGCTGGCTATTGTGGCTAAATAAAAAGGTAGCCATGTTGATGCATCACATAGATTCATTGTGATGAAACCTCTTCCCTGAGCTCAACAAAATGACAGGAAATCCCAGAAAATGTGTTCTAGCAAGCTAATTAACACATAATTAGATCATGCCCAAAGCACAGCCAGCACCTTTGATACGATATGGGGCTGCTACATATTAGATCCCTTCCATCTAAAGCACTTACTGTAAATGAAACTATAACTAATTAGGGGATCACTTTCTGAGGCTGCCTGATAAAGCTAATTACATCATCCACATATAATGGCCAATGATTTGAAATGAGACTCTAGGCATTACTCTGGAGTCTGGATATTATTATTATTATTTTTTAATTAGCATATCTGATGTAATCGTAAAAAAGTTTTTTTTTAGTATATACAGACAAACAATGCTGTGTCCTGGATGTCTACAATAATTTGTAGTCTTTAAATATAGTTGTTCCAGATATCATTACTCAGTACTCAGTACTTACTCATTACGGAAGACCTAATGCTGACATATTACTGACCTATACGTACAGTACATGACCTATATGTACATATTACTGAAATATACATACTGACCTAATGCTAACACATGGATAGGACAGAAACAGTACCCCAGTTTGAAATTATTTGTGATCACTACCTTATTTACTTTTAAAATGTCTTAGTCATAATATATAAACTTTGTCTTGCTCCTGTACAATTTAGCATATACTGTACCCGTTTTTTTTTTTTGTAACAAGGTTATAGTCTTAATACGGCCACTCATTAGTTAAAATGTAACTGTCATCAACTTAAACTGCTGTAAAGAGAAATATTTTTTTACTGCCAATATACATGCATATTTCTTCACCCTAAATGACAAAAAATAATCTTAGATATTTATTTAATACAGTTTCATAGTTAACTATGAACATAAACTATGAACATTCAGTAAAACACTGTGTATTCACACAGAAACACTGTGTATTAATAATGATGAATTAAAACTCCTTATAGAGGTCTATACAGTATATCCACATCAATGTGGAGATTAGAATCCCCTTTGAATCTTCAACACAAGATTTACTACATAAGAATTTAAGAAATATTACCAGAAGACATTTTAGCTAAATCTTTAGTAAATTTAGTAAACCTTTCAACTGAAAGTTATTAAATGCCTCTGACTAATATTAGCCATCATATAAAAAAAAATTAATTTCAAAACCCCCTTATCTCTAAAATCCTAAATTAAAAAAAAAAAGCTCAGCCCACTGGTAGGCATGGGCAAAGAGTACCAAGGTTCACTATTTATTTGTGCTGCTGTGACAACAGAGGCCAACGCTTTTCATGTAGCATGAGAAAGGATGGGCACCAAGCATTTGTTAAATTGAGATTTTTCAAAAAATAATACAAACACAGAAACTGAAGAAAGGAAAAGATTGTCAGCCATTGGCTATATTCCAACGCCTGATCATCTCCTGATAAGGAAAACTTTACCAAGGTCTGCCTAAGCTATTTTTGAGCCTGAGTTTAACCATCTTGTCTCCAGATGATTCTGAATATTTTACACTAACAATCTCTGGTAAAACCAATTTCTAGTCACAAACAACTTCTAGTCATGCACACAGAAGATCAGAACTTCACAAATAACATTTAGTAAAATATTCATCACAATTTCCTCTTTCAACAGATTGTTTTATCATTTGATTTAAAGATTCAGTTTTAGAGCTCAATATAACCCCTATTGTTTACTCAGAAAGTCAGTGTTTATATCTAGGCTAAAAAACTCATTGGTGTAGTCGGGTGTTTTGTAAATGAGCTCTTCTCTGGTAAAAATGCAGATCTGGGTGTCAGGATCCAACCCGGACTTGTCCATGTGCGTTTGTTTATGTTCTTTGTTCACGTCTCTGCCCCGCCCTTGTCTCTCCCCACCCGTCTCGTGTCAAGTCTTTTGTCATGTCTGGTATTGTCTGTGTCCTTGTTTTGTGTTTTTATTTAATAAATTAGCTGACCTGCATTTGGGTCTGTTTTTATACCCGCATCGCTGACACTGGCACCTTGTGGGCATACTGCAGTTTGACAAACTGGCTTGGTTTTTCTGCAGCGGTGTGTCCTCGTCTATCTTAAAGCAATCATGCAATGAGGTTTGTTGACAATGGAGTTGGGGGCCTTTATGTCCATCCCTGGGACTCTCATACTTGGTACTGTTTGCAGTAACTTGCTGCTTTATTAATAGCTGCTATTGTTAATAGAATACATTTTATTAAATTGTAAGATGGAGAGTACAATCACATTTGTATACTTTTTTAATAATCCCAATAGACTTTCTCAAACAATAAGTAACTGATCTTATTTGTATACCACTTTTCTAATCTTTAGTTACAAAGTGCTTCAAAATACATAATAAACACAAAATAAAAGACATAAAACAATAAAAGTACAAATAAAATGACAACAGTATACTAAAAGGTAATAAAAAAAACCATTATGCAAAACTACTAGCAGGAGCCATTAAAAGGAAGAGCATAAATTTCTTAAAGATGCTTACTAAATCTGATCACCTAAGGCAGACTATTTCAAAGTATGAGAGCATGGACAGCAGATGCATAGTTCCTCTTTCATTTTTGATTAGTTAGAAAGTATCTGTTGGGAGACCTAAGAGACATCACATTGCTACAGGGAGAAAGCAGTTCAGAAATGTATTCATTAGCTTCTCCATGCAATATCTGATAGATAATCACCAGGAGTTTGAAATGAATCCTAAAATTCACCTGCAAGCAGTGGAGTGAGGCAATGATTAGAGAGAGGTGACGATGACTCAGTGCTTACGTTTAATGCTTTTAGGCTACTAATCAGAAGGTTGTGAGTTCAATCAGCTACTGTTAGGCCTTGAGCAAGGCCCATAAAACTTCATCTGCTCAGCTCAACTGGAAGTCGCTTTGGATAAAAGCATCTGCCTAATGAGTACTTGTAAATGTGCTCCCTGCCTTTGGTCTTCATAAGAAGATGAGCTGCTGCCTTCTGACTAAATGGAAATGAGTAAGAGCTATTTGATCAGAAAAAGCAAACAAAAAATTGGAGTAATCCAGATGTGAATACACAAATATCAAAATACTTTTCTCCATATGCTGAAAGAACAATGCATATCTCATGAAACAGATAAAACAGGATTGAACAACCTATTCAATAACAAATTTCAATGTCTACATTTTGAGCCAAGAGTATAAAATTTGATAGCAAAGTACAGTAACAAAGACTAGCTGAAATTACAGAGACATATTCAGGGTCAGTTATAAAGACTTCTGTTTTGTCTTTGTTGAAATTAAGAGGGTTATAGGCTTCCTGTCATTACTAGCTACAAAGCTAAGATTTTACAAACAAGTACAAGTCCATAACCTTAAAACTTAAACAAGATATTTAAATGCCAAATGGATCTCTGAGGCACCACACAAGTAAGGGCAGTGTGAGAGGACACTTCATCTCCAACATAAACAGAGAATTTCCTAAACAGATGAATAAGATAAAATCCAATTAAGAGTAGTCCCCAAAATACCAACCCACTGAGTAAGCCTATTAATCATAATGCCATCATCAGTTTGATCAAAGTCTGCACTAACGTCTAACAATATCAGGACAGGAATCTGTGGACCATTCAAATTTCATTTAATACACTGCAAATCCAGACTGATGTTGTTGCCCCTAGTGCACTTAGCAGCTGAACAGCAGGCACTTTCTCTAAAAGAAATAATAGGCCAGTTAAAGACGGGTCTTTTTATTGTATATGACTAAATCAAGGCTAAGTTCTTAACAAGAGTCTGAACACCTGCAAATTAAAAGTAGTCTGGAACATAACCTGAAGTTCACAGAATCATTCACAGTTGCCACTCCAAAAGGACAGACATATAGATTCCTAATACATACAAATGCATAGATAACAGAATAATTGAATGTTCTATAATAAGAGATAGAACATTCTAAATGACTTTCAAGCTTAACTGATTCATTAAAACCACTGGGTGTAAATTGACATAGCATTTAAAGTTGGTAAGAATGTAATCCCTGTAAGCCTTACTAATCTTGGCCCAAACAATATTTTTTCTTTATTGGCCTAATTAAAAAAAGTCCAAAGACTCCTGCCTCCATAACCCTTGTATTATAGGAGTTTTATCAACTCACTATAATTATTAAATATTGAGTGCAACATATTTCTTCTCCCTCTTCACCTTTCGGCCATTTGCAAATCAGTAGAGATTTTGCAAAAAACACAACACGTGTTTAGAGTTAACAGTGTGGTCAAAAGCCAGGGTATCCAGGGGAATGTCGGTATACCACCATATAGGACAAAACCACATCCAACATCAAGTGTGCACCTCAACCCTCCTGTCTCCGCTGAATCCGCAGTGTCAATATTCATGGTCAGGCTGCTATAGACAAACCTTTGGTCATTCAAGCCAATGCCAAACAATAGTTTCACTGGTGCCAGCAGTGGAATTCTTTGGCTGTTGACAATATGAAATTTCTGACGTCCACTGATTTCATAGTCTTTCTCACAAATAATGTGAAGAAGCCACAAAGAATCCCACCACCCAGACTGTTGCATGTCCAGGGTCAGTGGTGTTTTGGGCTACATTATTATGGCATTTATTAGACCCACTACTTGTGGTACATGGGTGTGAGACTAATGAATAATGCCAAAGACTAATGATTCATTTCGGAGGACCACATGCAACCACTGGTTTAAACACTGTACCATGCAGGCGGTGGGTTGTGCGTATAAGTGTCCTTGTAGTCAGGCTAAGAAAGGTTAAGCACATATTACAAAGCTTGACACATCAAAAATATTCGGTTGACTCCCACAGCATCACACAGCCATAAAAGTTATAGTTGCAATTTCTCATTATACCATGGTGTTCACCCTGAAGTACTTGAATACTTTTACTGTATGTGTATAATGCATGTTCCAGGGACTTTTTCCCTTACAGTTTAATGCCAGGATCACCTCTATGTTTTTGTTATCATACAGTACATCATGCTTTACAAATTAAGCACTGACTTCAGCACAATTAAAGAGAGGATTAAAAGCAGCAGCAAAAACAACACCTAGGCCAATGAGCTTTTGAGAGTTTTGCAGACATATCAATGATGTGGCCATTGTCACGAGATTTTATCCAAGGCACAGCTAAAATCAGAAAGCTCAAGTTCTATGAGAAAATGAATCTGCTCAACATAAAATGCTTATTAAACAGTGTACATTAATAAGTCACAGCTTGGCAGTAAGACAACAGCCTCACCCCACTGCTGTTTATGAGACATAGGACATTTTCCAAAGGTCATTAATATCTCCAGATTAAAAATATGTTTAAGAATTGAATGAACCCTCTTTGGCTAGAAGGATATTTAACTACATGTATGACAAAACATTATCTTGCATACATATAGCCTGATTATTTTATTTTATACCGAAGTGGCCAACCATTCTTACAAATACTGTTTACTGTAGCTTCCATCCTAATTGCAACTGGTGGCAACTCAACAAAAGACAAAAATATTATGAGTCATGGCATTGTTCCTATTCATAAATGCATGTTGATGTACTTCTTTGCGATTATGTAGGGAAAGGTTTTCACTTTTCCCAGCCTTCAGGTACTTTTGGACATTAAATGTTAAACATCACTTATCACTGCTTTACACACGTGTGTGAGACCAAGACACACAAACCTATACACCAAAGCTTTTAAACATCTAGCATTTTTGTGTACATAAAAAAATCGCAAACCCATTTCTTGTTGAAACATATAATTATCTAACCAGTGCTTTTTATATTTAATGCAAGTTTTTTAATGGTAGAAAAATATACATAATTAATCTGTTCTAAACTTTATATAAATATATATTGAACTTGAACAAATGGTTTAAATTCAAATATTTAAATAATTTTAAATATTATAATACTTGAATCTGAACAGCAGTGATCAGGCAACATTTTGTTGGGGTGGACGAACCGTGACCACGGTAAGAGTTAGACCTAAGCATTTATTTATTTATTTATTTATTTATTTACTATATATTTTATAAAATAAATGTATACATTTATTATTATTTATTAAATTAGCTCTATTCAGATGCACGCTTAGTGTTTACTCTGTTGAGTTGATTCGGGTGTTTTAAAATAAAGGTATCCAATTATGTCATGTGTTTTGTTGTGAAAGTAGAAACGGCAGTCGGATCTTGAGCTGGTAATAGCTGCTGTAGCTAGAATGCACATTTGATTGCTAACATCATCATCATCATAAGTGTTACATAAGTTGTGCATGTCATTATATTTGTAAGAGAATTTATATGCTCATATATTCGCTTATAATTGTAAAATGGGTTAGAATTTTGAAACGTATAACCCTTATACATAATATATGCAATGTTTCATTCATACTCGATGAAGAATTTAGGAGAATTAGCACTCTACACTTTGAGCCAACATTTATGAAGATGTTGGATTACTACACTCCTAAACATTTGACTATATTTTCCTGCAAAGGAACAAAAATACAGATTTTGAAGAAGAGAATGGATGCAAAACAGAAGGTATTAAATAACATAATATCTGTATTTTTCATTATCATTGGTTAATATTTACCACACTTTTGTTGCCTCAGACCTCACATCAAAACATATACGAGACAAGAGATATTGTCTAATTAAATATTTTATGTTTATTTTATGTTTATTTTATTAGTTATTTTAGTTTATTTTAATGTGTAGCATTCTGTAAGGGGCTTTTTAAACCTGGTCACTTCATGCGTTTTCTGTGATCCGATAGCTATCCGATCGTAAAAAGACCAGGTGTAAATGCCCTCCGAAACGGTTTCGAGACGGATATAAATCCGATCGCTCAAACCACTTCAGGAGGTGGTCTGGGACGCATTTCAGATGAAACTGGACAGGTGTAAATGAATGAGGTTGTTCAAGCCAAACAGAAGTACGTCACTCGCAGGTGACTCACGAGTCGTGCATCGCGCCATGTTTTCCCACCAGTGCTGGCTCCAATCTTTCACCCAGGTGTCTCGTTGGGTCTTAAAATGCACTGCTACAGCCAGTGAAAATGCAGCAAACAGTAATTGCTGTTTTTTGTAGCAACCGCATACACCAAAGCGTGTTACATTTCAATTACCCAGGAAATGAGGTAAAATATATTTGCATATTGGGCAGGAGTAGAAAGATCAGATTGATATCCGATTCGCCAAGACGCATTTATGTGGTCTAATGTAAATGGAAAAGTTTTTACAAATCAGTTAGCTATCGGATCAGAGAAAACTCATGAAGTGACCAGGTGTAAAAAGGCCCTGAGAGAGATGACCTGGAGAACATCGGCATTATCTTGGAAGGTGTACAAATCATGGCTGGTTTAGGAAATCTGGTTGAGGCCTTTCAGAAGCTTCTTTTTGGAACTGGATGTATGCAAGTTTTCACCCAAAGGACAATCACTCAAAAACAAACTTATGTGTTAGATTTTGAAAGACAAATCCATTGTTAACATGTTTAGGTGAAAATGCACTACACTGACTGATTGATTGTGGTTTAAGATTTGTCAGGTTTTAGTCCATAAATTATTATATGTTTATAAATTATTATATTATTATATATTATATAAATTTAAGTAGTGTTTTACATATAGTTTTATTTTGTCAGATCAGATGCCGTAAATTTTATATATATTGTTTTTCAAATGGTGTTAAACATTTTTTTTTATCAGTGGAACATGGAATAAAAGGATGATTAACAGCAAATATGCATTATGTATTTATTTTAATAAATTTATGTTAATACCATATTAATAATAACAACATGAGTGAATTGAGGTTGATTTGCCTTTACCAAAAAAGCCCATTCCACTAATAATATTAAAATCATCCTGTGTCAGGCTAAATAAATTAGCATTTTTACATGATTTATTCAAAAAGATTCTGCTTTAAAAAATCAAGTTTTAAAAACTACTCAAAAATAATATGTGTAATATTGTTTTTTAAGTATATTTTTAAATAGATAGCAGATTTTTTTTGTCAATTTTGTAAAATTGAAAATTTTTTACCTGACATGCTGACACATGTCACGCAGTTTGGACCCTATTTGCATGCCTATTTGCATGCCACACCAGAACTAATAGAAGTAGATTAATCTGAGTTATCAACAACATTACAATCTTCAATTGACCAGATTCTATAGGCTGCTGCACACTAAAGATCTGTATTTGTACCTGCACAATCACAGCACAATTTATTTAAAAAAAAAAAGGGTACCATCTGTGTAAACTCTTTAAACTCTTGTGCAAGAAAATCCCTAGAGATCAGTAGTTTCTGAAAAACTCAAACCAACCCATCTGGCACCAACATCCATGCCAGAATCCCAGACACTGAGATCAAATTGAGTGTACAATTCCTTGCAATCTATTACAACCTTCTCATACAGTTATCAACATTTAATAGCACATAAATTATCAAATCAATTTTGTTTGTGATGACTGATGATGTAAAGACATCTGCATCGCTCAGTCAGCTATGATGACAGACATCAGGCTTCACAAATTGCAGATCTTTCAGTTCCTAGCTAGAAGATTAATTTTCTTTATTGAAAGATTATTTTTAGTTTATCATTTACATGAAAAGATGAAACGCAGGAGTGAGAAAAAAAAAAGCTGAGGAAAAAGTCTTATCCTCCAGCATTGTTTGCTTGAGCCCCTAACTGAAGTGTCAGCTCTTCACTTACTTTACTATTCATGGATGTTATGCTCTCATATTTCTTTTAGAACTAAAGTGTTTTAATCCCTATATTTGAGTTATTATTTGAAGATTTTGGCAATTGACTTGACAGTCTGTTGTCGCAACTGTTAATTCATGAAAAAAATACTGTGCAAACATACAACCATTGGTAAAAGAATACACAAAGGGAATCCAAACAAAAGCAAATCTACTCTGAAAGAAAAAATGATTCATGGTCCACAGAAAGCTGATTATGTCCTTTTAGTGAACATAAAGTTAATGCTGCAGTTGTGCAGATTAGAAAGCTAGAAGTTAAGAGAAGGTACTACAATTTGACATGTTTTTTCACATGTTTTGGCACTTTTATGTTGCTTTTATTTATTGTTGCACAGATGGGTATAGGAAGCCCCATGGAAAAATGAGTATAAATGGAACCTGAAGCTTTCTCTCCCTGGGTTATAGCAGAGGAAGGGGCACACAATTAATTGCTATTCACAGCAGCTCTGAAAAGGTTCAGCAGCCATGGGGTCCTTTGGCGAATAATAATTAGGAATACAACAACACAACCAGGCAGCCCAGTTAGCACAAAGAAGAGCACCCATTTGGCATGGACGGTAATGTCAAGTTTGAGCGGGAAGCAAACCTGCGAGAGGCTCTTTTCATGTTCATTATTAGCAAACTCATCTGTTCCCCTCCTCATTTCTAGTTAACTGTGAGCACATACAGTACAGCACACACTTAAATGCAATGAGACAATGAGACAGAGACCGCATTTAGATGACCGCAAACATGCTTGCTCAGTGCTTAAATTATAATGATGCCAGGGATAAGAAGTAAAAGACATATTTAAATAAAATATCTAAAGTAGTTAAGAATGGAGAACCTGCTGAAGATAATGTCATCAATGCCAGCTCAAGCAATGATGCTTGTAACACGTGTGTGTGTGTGTGTGTGTGTGTGTGTGTGTGTGTGTGTGTGTGTGTGTGTGTGTGTGTGTGTGTGTGTGTGTGTGTGTGGTTGAACACTGTCAAAGCTAACAGACGAATGAATTCAGATCACTATCACAGTAATGTGCACACATGAAAATGTCTTGAATAAAGAGATAAAACATTTTCTTGTAGGCACTTGGGAGAACCTAATAAACATACTGTATCTATAGGTACGAACGCAAATTAGCACAAGAAATGTTCAATGTATTTTTCAGAGATTAAACTTGAACCAATACGAAACTGGCTTAGTGCACAGGGATAAAAATTCACTGTCAAGCTGCAATCCATTAGCTGCTATTGTGAACTCATTACTGCTGAAGCAGCAATATGTCACGTCTGTGGTCTGTGTGTTTCTTTTTCACTTGTCATCTAGAAGCCATTCAAATCACAGAAGGTGTAAAATGCTTCAGAGTGAAGTGTTGAGTAAAATGAGGATGACATTTACCTTAAGGATGTTCACATACATTGAGACTTTGGGATAACATGGTCAACATGGTAGATGATTCTCTGGGTTCACATGTAGACTGTAGAAATGATGAACATAATTTCTGATTAAATCAAAGATACGGTCTGCACTTATGACCACCTGCCACCCTCTGACTTCTAAGTCATCACACTGCTGTTGCAACTGAGGTGCGTTAATTAGAAGCATTGCTCACTGTTGTTGGAGCTACTGTTTAACACAGGTCACATCGAATGTCAAAGGTGCTATACCTAAACAGCCATAAGAAAATATAGATCTAATTAGCTTCACCACACTGATAAAATGCATAGACAGTGGTATCTCTGCTGCATGTGGAAAGGTTTAGGATTCTATCTTGCAAGAAATACATTGTCTCCTATATTTAATCTAGAATAGTGGCAAACTGCAAACGTTACAATATTTCAATCTGCTAAATCGCTGTTTCAAATAAACTATCACAAACAGTGCTTTATCTTCAGTGGCTAAAAATATAAATCTGTTGAGCCTAAAATTAGACCCAAGTGCAGATCATGTGTGAAAACAACCTTATTAAAATGATTTATTAGATTAATAAAACTTTATATTGGACTGATGTAAGGTTTGGTCTTTGCTTTCTGGAATGATGGAATTCTAAAAGACTTCTTCTCAGTCAGACATTATAAGTAATGACTTGGTATCAATGCATCAGTCTTCTGTGTTTTGTAGACACTGTATCATTGTTAGGTTTGCACTGGATCCAGAATAAATACTGGGAACTCTGGACAGGAGCATTCCTGATCCAACACAGGTGACCAGACACATAAACTCATTAAGACTTAGGATCAGGCTTGGGCAGTTGATTTAAATAATTGAAATTAATTTAATCTGTGTGTTTTGAAGAGGAGGAAAACCACAAGAGTGGAAACCATCCTGGATCATGGAGCTGTCAGCCATGAACAATAACTAACCTAACAAAAAAGTGAAAGATTCGTACCTGCATGTACAAATTATGGTATTTGTAGATAAGACCAATCCTGGATAAATTCTGATAATACTATATTAAAACAGCAGAACAAAGCACTGGTGATGCATTTAAGAATCTCTTAAGTCAATGGTAAATTGGGATTGTAAGCTTATTTTGTTACAATAGTAAAATTGAAGTACGATTGAACTGCCGAATTCTTTAGGAAATATAGAAAAAAATACAAAAATATCATAGACATAATATGACTATAACTATTGCCAATATCAGTTGATATATTGCCAACAGAAGGGGTGGTGTTATAACCCACAATGACTTTGCTACTTCACCAGCAAATATGACAGGGGATGCTGTTGAAGCTATTGGAAAATTAACCCCAATATGAGGTCGAGAGAGATGTGCACCTGAGCCCACTTACTTTCTCAGTGCTTTGCTACAAAGTCTGGCTGTTCCAGGATGTCACAAACATTTCCAACCTCCTAACGTGATTGCAGTCATATTATTAGCATTTCATCCAAAGCTGTGGATGAAATCACTGCATTTGTTCTCCACCTGTCAGACAAAAATAACCAATTAAATTATGGAATGCCATATGGCTGCATCACTCCATCCATTTCACATTGCCCCACTTGCAGCCAGGGAGTTATACCCACAGTACTAAACACCTCAATTATTAATGTGCTCTTCTTGCATAGTAAGATAAATGTTAAAAATTTAAAAGCCGTTCCCAATATGCAGTCTCTTTCCCCTCTAACCCTCCATTCTGTTCATGCTGCAGAGCTGTTGCCATAGAAACCTGCATGCTTAAGAAAATGTAAGAATTATGTGTCACTAGTATTGTATTGGTAACAAAAGCAACAAGGATTCTTAGGTCATGTAAGATAATTTGGCAAAGTGCTTGTCATTAATGAGGTCAGGTATGAGAGAAATATACCTTATCTCTGCTGTATAAACACAAGGCAGTGAAATAGGGAAGAAAAACAAGACTGTTCACATAAAAATGGAATAAGAAGTGATCTAGTCTTTGCAAACATGGATTCATTACATTTTAAAAGACCTACACCATTATAAAGCAGAAGAATTTATAACATTTTCCAGAGTTAGGTAGGAAGCTGAGATTGAAAAAAAAAAAAGTAGTCTTACAGCATAAGCCACTTTGTACTGAACTTTCTGTACACAAATCACATAGCCTATGACAATCCAGATTTGGGAAAGGATCCACAATACTTTAGCTGTAATCATTTTTGGCAGAATATAATGTGCTTTTTTTTAAAAATATTCTTTTTCATGCCTCATGAGCAAAAACTGCAATTAGAGATGGCAGCTAAAAGCAAGACTCAAGAAGTAAACCTTTATTTTTCTCACAAATTTAATGAGGCATTAATCTCATGGCAAAACGTTTTCTGATTGTAATTAGGTTAAACATCAATCTTTCCTTATTTGTTTTAACAAATATTTTTTTTTTATTTCATCGTTGGCATTGTAATAATAATAATAATAATAATAATAATAATAATAATAATAATAATAATAATAATAATAATAAGACATACCATTTGATTCAATACTGAAATCACAATTTCTTGTGCACTTTGAATGGATTATACTATGAAAATTGGGTATGGTTAACTGATTTATAATGATGGTTCTGTTGTACTTCATTCTTAGAATTAAACCTTACTCCTGTTTAATCTCTGCTCACAATTTATACCATATTTGGTGCCCTGTATACCCAGCAATGCGCCATATGGGATTCACACCAATGTTAGCTATGTGGGATGTGGTAGCTCAGTGGTTAAGGTGATGGACTACTGATTGGAAGGGCATAGGTTTGAATCCCAGGGCTCCTGAGCAAGGCACTTAATCCTCAATTGCTCAGTTGTATAAATTGAAATAAGAATGTAAGTCACTCTGGATAAGGGTGTAATTTAAATGTAGCTACTTAAAAAAAGCTGCTAATCTGTAGACTAATTGCTTCCTACTGGCATGCTAACTTTATAACACAGAGAATCAGAGATAAGCCAATAATTAATGACAGGTTGAAGATGTCAATAAAGACCCTGGCTTGCTGTCCTGTAAACTCCTTCAACACCTGGCCTAGGATACCACCTCGGTTCATAGTTCACCAGTACAGATTCTACATCAACAAAGGAGAAAGTGGGGGTCTGATCATCCTTGGGTGAAATCATTGATGTGCCAGGTTTTGTGTTTTGCCCAATCAAAATGAGCATAGAAGCTCATCTGAGAGGATGACGATAGTAACAGGGAGAGATTTGTTTTGTTTGTAGTCTGTGATGAATGCATTTCCACATGCAATGGTTGTCGGCACTGTGGAGGTGCACTTCAATTTTCACTTTGTGTTTGCCATTTTCATTATCTTTGCTCCGGTTTGCTCTTGTTAAACTGTAAACTGCTGTGTCACCAGATCTAAAAGTTTAATGCTGTGTATTTGGGAAGCTGGAACAATTCAAGATGATTGGAGGTTTATGGCTTTGTAAGCCTGATCATTATTGGTGTACACAGCATATAAAATATTGTTTCCATGATTAGGAGAGGAAATGTTTTTATAGATTTTTGGTAAAAAATATAAAATAAAAGTGTAGTCTTCAGTGACAATAAAAATTTCATTTGAATAAATTCTGCTGTTTGCTAAATGCAGTATACAGGCATTCCACTGTCAACTTAACAGTAGCTTACAGTGGGATGCAGCATATCAGTCAATCAATGTAAAATCAGAAACTCTAAATTAGCAGCGCACTGCCTTCCAACAACAGTGGTATCAGTAAATCATGACCTGTTTATGCATGATTTATGCACAATCCTCTACTTTTCTTTTTTTCCATACTCCTCTGCTGTCCTGTCTGTCCTGTAGCTGTTACATCATTTTAGCTCAATGAAACTGTTAGGGATGTTGTTAATGAGCCAAGTTTTTCTGAAAATTCCGATCTTTCAATTCTTATGTAATTCGTCTCAACTTGTCCATCTTGTTCACTGTGGATCATATATCGGTTAGGAAGACTTTTGCAGTGAAGGACAATGTGGCTTATGTGTTAGCTGAGACCACACACCGCTGTACTTCCCCAATCTGTGCTTACAATAAAGTTGGTGGTGCAGAGCATTTCCAATTACACAGGTTTTATGTGATATCTGCTAGGTCCTAGCAAACTCTGCAGTGAGCAGAGTACCTTCAAAAATGCATTGAGTGATAAAGGGCACCTGAACCCAATGTCAAGAATAGCTTCTTGTGTATGGGTGATTTCTGCAAGGCAGCTCTGAGAGAATTGACCAATAACTAAAATGAATACAGCTACTAAATGCAATTTCCGTAGAGATGCTGGGTCTCGCATTGTGCATGTGCCGCATCTTGATCTACTTTTATGAATGAAGCAGATGTTACCAGAAATCGACTGACCTGCCAGACTCTTATACTCATGCACACGCAGATATAGGGCACTTAGTATTGTGTAACATCTAAAGACCCTAAGACTTTCCTAATGTTTTCCTTGTGAAAAGTCAGATGATAAACTAGATTATTCTGAAAGTCTCTAGTAGAAAAATAAGTGCACAAACCACCCTCTTCCAAAGGTGGAATTTATTAACATGTCCTTTTACACAGTATATGCCACTGTATACAACTAAATGTTTTATATTTGTCTAGGAGTGTAGAAAAACATGCTTTGAGTGACATTTTACAGAAAATTTAAAATCTACATATGCACTTTTATTTTGCTATAATTTCAGTTTTTTTTAACTGCTTTTTTATATTTTTATGCTAAAATTAGCATAGACTAACACAAATTTTATATTTTATTCCAAACATTAAATCCTAAAATAACCAAAGAAAAGAAAATTAACTCTACTGCAATATTTGGTAAACTTTTAAAAGCACACAAAAAGACTGATTCATTACATCAAGCTGAAAATGAGATTGATATAATTGATCCACACTAGCAAAACTCCAAATGTGAACCAATGAATTTAAATTAAAAATAAATGCTAACTGTGAGTTGCTCAGTAAATCCAAATTAGAGGCCAGTCATCCCACTATGAGGGATCTGTGATAACCAGCAACAAATGTGTTCAGTACTGTACATACTGAGCTACTGATTTGCGGAAAAAGGAGGTCTCTGTGTGTGTGTGTGTACATGTGGGTGTGTGTGCGTGTGTGTGTGTGTGTGTGTATGTGTGTGTGCGTGTGGGTGTGTGTACAGTATGTGTGTGTGCATGTGTTTAACATCTTTATGCCTATTTATTTGAAAAACCATAGCTTATATTTTAAAAATCAAAAAGACCCCAAAGGGTTCTGTTACATTAATTACACGCATTAGGAATCATGTCAGTGATCCGCTTAATGATAGTAAGACAATTAAATTAAATTCAGTTTATCTGTATACCATTTTTAACAATTGACTATCTCCAAGCAGCTTTACAGAAGCATAGAAACAGAAAATAAAAATGTTAAAGACTAAAATTGAATATTTATCTCTAACATCATGTTTATACATGTACATGTAAAGACATGGGCAGCAAAACACTTCCTGTACATGTTACTACAGTCGTTTAATCCAATCATGGGTTAAATTCCCACATGACCATAATCACTGAGGACTTGACAGAAGACAGAATCGCATTCTGTATGCTCATGGAGGCGATGTGCTACGCATTTTTTGACAGTTATAAGTCCCCAGTGTCCATCCTGTTAAACTAAAAAACAAAACTAAACCCACTCAGGTGTTTTCTAAGAGTGGAATAAAATCAGTGCTGTGTGCCATCAGTAGGGCTAGAACTGGTACAGTAAGTTGTGGGTGTAAGAACTATTCACACTCCACAGATAGATGGCTCACTTCAGAGGCATTACAGACAATTCAATTAGAGGGTCATTACCTCTTATGTCCTTCTTTAAGCTGACTGCAAAGTACAGTGGATATAAAAAGTTTATATCTATAATAAAATTAAAAATTTTGTCCCTTTTCCCCACCTTTAACGTGATGCAGTAACCAACCAAATACAAGGAAATAAATCAACCAGAAAGGTGTTAGGGGGGAAAAGGAAAAGAACATAACTCACATCAACCTGGTTGCATATTAGTGTCCAACTTTTAACTAATACTGTGACTCATGATCTTTTTGCTTGAAATACAGCACTTTCTGGGTAATAGTACAGCAATTTAGCACTCTTGGTTTGGCCTTTGTATTTCACTTGTCTTTACAAACATGTTCCAGATTTGTCGAATTGTAAGAGGAATCTCGTGTGCAGAAGACTGCCTGCGTACCAACTGACACGATGCTGTAACCACCAACACAAAGGCAGTCACATAGCCTGATGCTGCAACCTCTACATAGCCTGATGCTGCAACCATGTGCAGGCTCTTTTTTGGTACCTAAAATAAGAGAGCATACAGTAGCTGTTTTTTTGCAAAGCCCCACAGTTATGGAACAGGATTCAAGATAATGTTCAGGTCTCCTTTTTTATAAACATTTCTGTAAGACAAAAGGATATCTACTAAACTTTGTTGTCTCCGTTTTCACCTGAGAATCACTCGCTGCTGTGAGACTGCTGTAAATTTTGCCACCAGGATACACTAAATAAACAGTTTACCCTCAAGTTTCTTTCATTTTTATAGTGGATAAGATGCTACAGATGTAAAGCTAACAAAATGAAAAATGGTAAACCTAGCAACTTAAAAAGTGGGATTATAAATCCCAAATTAATCCCTGCTGCATTACATTGAAGCCAGTAAAAACACAGGAAATTGCTTGATGCATTTCGTAATGCTTTTAACGATGCATTTAAATAGTAATACAATAGTAAGATGATGTCTGTACTAATATAACTCAGTTGGGTGAGACTGAAAGAAGCTCCAGCAGACAGTGTGCAGATAAGATTCAGGTCCTATCGTGGAACTTGTCGAAATTAGTTTATTGAAAGTTTAGTCATTCATTGCTTCTTTGTCAGTGGAAATACAAGTTGATCATTCAAGTGAAAGAGATGTAATTGGCTTGGGGAAAAACAAAAAATGTAATATTTACTCAATGTTACTTTATTAGCATATCGAAATATGATTAATGTCAGTGTCTTTACAGCCTTGGCAGTAGAAACATGATATTTAAGCTATTGCATCATCATGGATCATACAGGATTAACTATTGTGTTTGAAGGTCTTATATAAAACATGCCACCATGCTCACAACTAGAGTTTTGAGTTTAGGAAGTGCTCCTGAATAGTGAATACACATTAAATCATATGTGAAATACTAGCACATTAATCAACAGTCAAATAAGGCTTCAGTCACTTTAGAAGAGCAATTTAAATGAACAATGTTGTTCTTGCAATCAAAATAAACCCAAACATGGCCCCAGTATAGCAGCAATATATAGACTATATACAGTATGTGCAGACAATTTCCAGCTCTGATTAGTCTGTCACATTTCATTACAGACTGCATGCTCAGAGAGCCTCCATGGGCCAAATGTTACCGCATCACACCTTTTTTGTGCATTGGTTAATGTATTAAATTCCCTCCTGTTCAGTTATTACTGTCAGGGAACTCAATTTACTGATCTCAGCGGATAGGAGGGTGCAATTGTAAAAGGCCAGAATCAGTTTACCAATGTTGTGTATCAGAGTGAATGCAAAGATTCAGGACAGCATGATGTTCTCTGGCAATACTTTTCTTATGTTCCTCCTATCACCTGATGGATTTTTAAAAAATGATGTACTGTTAAATGAAACAATTTACATAAATGATAATGACTCCACATTGAGTTAAAATGGTGACATAAGGCACATGTGGACCCCACCATCAAGTGCATCAAATACATATGAATGTAGGAATTAATATTAATACATTTAAATGTCTGTTTTCATTAGTCTTGGGAGTATTACTTTTTTGATCGTTGAGCTGATCATCTAGCAGCTAGAAGATGATATAACCGTGATATGATGATATGAACTTCTGTTATAACTTCTGCAAGACACTATTAACCAATATGAAAACAGACTAACATAGGGGACTGTATCCATATGTAAAAATTTGAAACCAAAAATATACACTTAAATTAAATAATTGTAAAATAAATCAATTGAACAATTTAATATTGATACACGAGTCATTCAGAGTAGTTTTTACCTATAAATACTAAAACTTCTGAAGGTGCAAATGAGTATATTCTAAATAAACACCTTCAAATCTCCAGTAAGGCCCATAAATGATTATGGAAACTGATTAAAAAAATATTACCCCACATCTTTTTTGGCAGGCGTTTGCTTCTCATACACAAAAGAAATAAACTCCCTCCTACTGCCTGTCACAAGCCCTCATATAGACTTCTCTCACGCTCCATATTTATCCAAAATCTTAATCAAATTAGCCACACTTGCCATAATACACTGCCACTTCTTCCTTCTGCTAGACTGCATTTGGAACACAGGACTAATGGATCGTATCAATCTCTTTCTCTCCACAAGCGCTTGACTATACTGTACCTAAGACAATCACAACAGATGGTAATTTCCAAATCACTCTGGTTAAGAAAATATATTCATTAAAGTCGGCAGCATTTTACTTTTATTTAGTGTTATTGTGTTTATTTACATTTCAGAGCCACACGCCACTTCACTGGGAATAGGGATATTTTCCATAAGCATGGACGATGTTGCTTTTATGTTCCAGTTTGCAAGGCATCAAAGCAGATTCAAAGAGATCTGCCAAGGTTAGTTGTGATAGTCATCAAAAGAATCATTATTGTAAAAAGTGAGAAATGATTACTTATGCAGAGACTGGAGCAGAAATTAGCATTAGTTATCATAATCACATGGGAATAAAAATGAGTAATTATTATTCTGACCAAGGTTATCACATACTGTAGTTGGTTTAATACCATGTAGAATATACAGCTTCGCAGGGCAAGTAGAGCTAAGAAAATGTTCAATTACTTTGCTCTAATGAGTAAACTCTAAATTTCAATTGTTGATATGTCGGAGTTGATATGAACTTTAAGGTTGTGAGTTCAAATCCCATTGCCACTGCCGGCCCCTTAAGGCCAATAACCCTCAACTCACTCAAATCGCTCTGGATAAAGGTGTCTTTCAAATCCTATAAATGGAAATGTGAATTGATATATATTGTGAAATATGTCAATTGTTCAGAGCAATTCAAAACAGGTTAGATTCAGTAGACCAGGCTTAATCTTGAGAAAGTGCTGTGTGGTCTCCAGGGGCAACCACAGGGAAAAGCACGAAACTGAACATTGAAAAAGCAATGATTTTGCATTCCAATTTGAATTGCTGCTGTTTAAAAGTCATGTATTTATTTCACTTAATTAAATGCTCATTTACTTTTTAGTTTAATAGTCACAATATTACACACCATACACAAACTCGGAATTAAAAAAGAATTCATGTCCCTTTATTGTTTGATTGTTAATTTGAGTAAAATAATATATTTTGTTTATATTTACATGGTAAAAGATCTTAATGTTAAGCATTCAATGATGTACAGTTATGTTCAAATGACTGTCCAACTAAATTATGCTTTAAGCAATTTATCTGGCGATCAAATATTTATTTGCATGTACCACAATACTGAAATGATGTAATCTGTAGCAATACAAGCAATGAGGTTTTGCAAAAAGCTATAGATATTTTGTTAGGTTAAGGCACCTTTTACATCTAAAATCTGACAATATTGAACACCAAACGGCTGTGTTGGTTATAAAAGCACCACATATTTCGGAGTGGTTTGGGTTGTAAATGTGACATTTCGAGGGAAAAAAAATCATTTACACTTGTAACATAAAGCTAAAGTGCATTTCAGAATATATACCTGTATATATATATATATAGTCATACTGTGTGCTCATTCCACTGCTGTTTACTTTGCTGACTCACAACTGTACAGCTCGAACCACATCCTCAATTCTCAAACCAAATCAGCAAGAATGATGAGTCAGCATACAGAAGGGAGGCACAACAGCTAACAGAGCCAACAAACTGTGTTGAACAAAACAAAGGAATTGGTCTTTGACTTCAGGAGAGACAGAGCAAGCATTCTCTACTCCAGGATCCCACATGGAGCCTGGTTTGGGAATCGCAGATAGTGAGGACATCTAAGACGATCATCATCTGCTGACAGGGACATCTATACAATACACACTGTATCCGCAAAGCCAGCAGCATTGTGCAAGACCCCACACACCCCTTACACACTTTCTTCAACCTGGGTAAGACTGTGTAAGTGTTTTGTCTCGAGCCATCAGACTCAAAACTCTCAATACCCAGATCTGAAATGAACTGATAAAAACACACATATTCAATATAAATTTGTTTAAAGCACCATTTTTTCCTCAGTGTTTCCAAACTGTTTGTTCTTTGCACATTACTCTTTAACAGTGGGTAAATGTTGTTCTTGCACATTACACTTTAATGCATCACATTCTATATGCTGCTACCAAGCATGCTGTCATGTGTGTACATACTGTATGTTTACAAGAATCACTTTCTTTGCACAATGCTTCATACGGGCTCTATACTGGTCAGCACTATTTTATATATCTGTCCTGTTGCATATTGTCTGTCTTCTGTCATGCACTCTTTGCACTAGGTTGCACACTATGCACTTTATGTGGCTAGACTAACTTCATTTTTATCCCGAGTTCTGGGCTGCTTTATGTTCTGGGTTGCTTTATGCACAGCTCTATATCTTTATTTTTATATCAAAAACCACTTAACATAACATAAAGGTTAGATACATAAGTATACAGAATTCGTATTAGGAAAGAGTTGCCTAAATGTTTTCAACAAAGTTTGTCAGAAAGCTATAGTCCATAAACAAATGTTTTTCAAGAAGATAAATAAACATAATAACATATGGTCAAGGTCAGAAAATGCGGAGTGAAAGACTAAAACATATTAGCTGTAAATATCAGACTTGCAAACAACTTGTAGGCACAAAGCAAAAGCAAAATTGATTAAGAATACTGAAGCCCAGAAAACATTATGTAACAACAGTCCTAGTGAACACAGTGTTCTTTTTTTAATTTATATTAGGCCTATACACTGTTTTTTTGTTTAGTTTTTTTTTTTTGAGGATAAAGGTTGTGCTATCATTATCTGGAATTCATTTGAACCATTATTAAAGGGATCTAGTTGAAATCAGTAAAAGGAATAAAAAAAAACATTGTATAAAGTATAGTTTCATCATGCTATATGTAATACTAAGCAACTGTCTCATAAGATTTTGTCTGCACAATAGAAAGGCTTGATTAGAATAGAAAACCATGATCAAGACCTGTGAGGAAGGTTTTATAATATTAAATAAATTACCTTAGACCTTCAAAGTTCAATAATAAGTAGCTGAGAAATCACAGCAAACCTCATTTTAAAACCTTTGTCCAATTATAATGAAATTTAGATCACTGCATCTTGTGCCCAGTCTTAACAAAACTTTTTTTTATTGTGGAAATAAGGGATATTTTATCCATAATATGCAAACAAATCTGACGAATGAAAGACAGCAAATAGGAAGTGATGGAATATCTCGGCAACAGTGTAACCTATTCCAATAAATGTGAGTGAAGAACCTGGACCTAAGGGAAGCTATAATCCCCAAATAGCTTTGACTCTTCTCTTGAATCTCTGGACAGTGACTTTTGCTGTTTTTTACTCATTTTTTCCAATCATCATGGATCTTGGACCACAGCATTGTGAGACCAACCCCAACAACGCTTAATTTCCACAGATTTTTAATATACAGGATGGGTGTCATTGATGCACAAATGGATTTGACAGTGAAATGGTGAACTAATGTTCACCATTTCACAGTCAAATCCATTTGTGGATTTGTGGTGTGGCCATTTCTGAGCGACACTTTTTACTCACTAATGTCAAACCAGCTAACATATTTAGCAACACGATTTACTCATTAGACACTGAGTTGAGTTGAGTTCATTAACAACTTTCAGTTCTCTGCAATATTTCAGCAATGATTGTATAGCCATCAAATTTTGCATACCTCTTTGGGACGAATGACACCCCAAATAGATTTTGATCCTTCATAATCTATGCAGCTATGTTTATTATATTACCTTTTACTACTCAATATGTATGATTAATAATAAATGTAAAATTGCTTTAAACTTAATGTAATTTTCAAACACAAAGATTAACTGGGTTTTTTATTCATCAATAATCAAGAATCCTACCTATAAAAAGAATGTGTTTAAAAACCCTTCTAAGCTGAAATTATTTGCTTTGCAAAAACAGACCAATGTCAAGAAAAATAAGTCAATTTAGAGTTTAAAATACATTTCTCCAGATAGCAGAAGTATCTGATGCAGGAAACAAACAATTGGCTTGAGCAGCAACTTGCCAGCGATGTCACTGGCACATTACATTCTATATGAGCTCTGTGTGTCTCTCTGCCAATTGTCCTGCCCCATTAAGCAACGCTCCGTATTGATTGCTATCTGCTGCTTACTTACCCCCTGCATGTACACATACACACACAAAGAAAGAGAGAGTGTGTGATGTACATTTCTACACGATACAAGTGTGCAAATCATCCTCAAGTTGTTGTAAACTTCAGTGTCTTCTTGCTTAGACGAAACTACTAGTTAAAATTTGGTCTTGTTTTTGCCCTGTTCGATTTGATACACCCGTAAACGTTTATGCTTCTTCATACACATCATAAGAAATGTGTGCGACTGCAATAAGGGAGGTTTGGCGAATCACTGCTCCTAGATTGCATTACGCACGTACGCACGCACTACGGAGAAGCACAGGCACGCGCAGCATTTATCTATAACGGCGGCATAAATGGAGGCATTTATCTATAACTGCGGCAACCAAAAGCAGTGAAATGTCACTATTCTTATTACCAGAGTTCATAGCACAAACAAAATATTGATGCAATATCAATACTAAATAAAAATAACATTTATTGATTCTGTCTTTTTCTTTTAGTTTATTAATGACTGCATTCATTGGACACACTGTTTGTAGAGAATGCACACATACATGAACTGATTTGATTCAGGACTGGCATCATTACATCATGCATAAAATTTTGGTGTCCACTTTTGCCATTTAATAATACCATAACTTTTGGCTTACTATGTAGTAATATAATATATAATATAAAACTCTACTTGTTTTATATTCTCACTGAGGGCTAAAACCCCCTAAAGATGAAATCCTAGAACTGCCCCTGCTCTTATGCCTACTGAAAAATCACTGAAATTTTACTTTTTACTTTTACTTCAAATACTTAAGTACATTAAATATCGGAAAATTACTTTTCATACTTAAGTACAGTAAATATCAGATACTTTAAGACTTTTTCTTGAGTAATATTCTAAAAGGTGACTTTCACTTCTACCAAAGTCTTGTTCTAGTACGATACTTGTACTTTTACTCAAGTATTGCTTTCTAATACTTTATACAACACTGCGCAGGGCACACACACTCTCATTCACTCACACACTACGGACAATTTTCCAGAGGTGCCAATCAACCTACCATGGATGACTTTGGACTGGGGAGGAAACCGGAGTACCCGGAGGAAACCCCCGGGGCACGGGGAGAACATGCAAACTCTGCACACACAAGGCGGAGGTGGGAATCGAACCCCCAACCCTGGAGGTGTGAGGCGAACGTGCTAACCACTAAGCCACCGTGCCCCTCTTAGGTCCAGTAGTTCTTATACTGTATTGTACAGAAAAGGATTTCAGAAAGGATTACCAAAAAAATATTTTCAAATATCTCAGTTGTTTTAGCTTAGCTATTAGTATAACTTGTCTCTTTGCATCTCATGTCAAGTGGGTTTCATTTGATTCCTCTGTATATCTTGTATACACTAGAATAAAATCTTGTTTCTCCAGGACCATGGTGCAACACAGCAGTATGCAATAATAATACTAAAGTGCAAATACACAAAAGCATGAGACCAGTGCAGGGCGATAAATACACAGAACAGGACGATAAATCCACAGGACATTAAAAACACAGAAACTGGTTGTAAATTGTAAACTGCTGGTAGGGGACCAGCAATACATTTAGCCTTCTGTAGGGGTTTTCATTCAGAGACTGTGCAGTTCCCATATCACATGGTAAGACACACTCTATTATCTCTCTTCAGAAGCTTGTGAGATTGGGAGGGGGTGTGTCTAAAGTGTCCACAGGACGTGGATGTATTGCGGGTCTTCTTGACTAGACAGGCAGTGTTGGGAGTCCAGGAGAGATCCTCTGTCATGAATACTATGTACTTTTGTGTGTATCCACAGTTGATAAATTGATGTGCAGTGGTGAGGAGTATACTCTGGTCCATCTGAGGTCAACAATCATCTATTTAGTCTTATCAGCATTAAGACATAGATTGTTGTCTTTACACCATTCTGCAAGATGTTCCACCTCTGCTCCAGATGCTGACTCATCGGTGTTGCTGATGAGGCTGTAAACCTGATGATGTGATTTTAACTGTAGGTTATAGCTCAGTCATGTGGCAATGTGAACATCACTGGACTGATTACACAGCATGGGGATGCATCGTTGTTCAGTGCAATGATGTGGAGGTGGAGTTGCCAATCCTGTACACATTATTAAATCAATTACCATCCTTACAAAGAAGTCATTACATTGCAGTCTTTAAGATGACTTGTGTTTGTCCAGTCACCACTGCTATGATTGGGTTTGCTGTCTTTCTAGGTGATAATACAATATCTCAAACTTAACCATTACAACAAAGTATCTCAAGGAAAGAGCTCTTTTCTGCTTCACCTGCTAATCACCATCATCTTTACCATCCTTACAAGAACACATGGCTAAGAATAACATCAATCACCATATCCTACAAATGATATCTATATATTCATTCATTCATTCATTCATTCATTCATTTTCTACCGCTTTATCCGAACTACCTCGGGTCACGGGGAGCCTGTGCCTATCTCAGGCGTCATCGGGCATCAAGGCAGGATACACCCTGGACGGAGTGCCAACCCATCGCAGGGCACACACACACACACTCTCATTCACTCACACACTCACACACTACGGACAATTTTTCCAGAGATGCCAATCAACCTACCATGCATGTCTTTGGACCGGGGGAGGAAACCGGAGAACCCGGAGGAAACCCCCGAGGCACGGGGAGAACATGCAAACTCCGCACACACAAGGCGGAGGCGGGAACCGAACCCCGACCCTGGAGGGGTGAGGCGAACGTGCTACCCACTAAGCCACCGTGCCCCCCTGATATCTATATATAATATTTAATATTATATTATCTTTAATATTTTTCATAATATCTGAATAATATTCTTTTAATAAAATATCCGCTCACTCTTATTGTCCTGCTGGTCCCCCTACATACAGTATGCATTAAGCAAATCAACACCACTACAGAGTTTTCAGAATGCTGCTAATATCTGTCTCATAACCTCAATAGGACAGTCTTTAAATCTGGTCTCTAGAGCACGTTAAAGTTAGAACTCCTTGTAAAAATGCTAGATTATTTGTATTGCTGCACTGTCAAGTGTTTACATGTCTTATAGCTTATAGTATGTAGATATAGCTTTTAGTAAATACATCCATATTCACAAAAGTCAAGTCTGCCATTACCTACACCAGCTACACTTGACTGGTGTTGGGAAGCAGTCAGCATTCCCAATTACTCCAAAGGGGTTAAGTGGGATTCAGGGCTCTGGGCAAGAAATTTTTAATGGTACAGCATACAATGGGATTCCAGAAATTTTTATCTTTTTGTGTTAGTTTGAGGAAAACCCATGGTCTAATGGTCAAGTGTTCACATACGTTTGGCTGTATAGTTTAAACTGTGTTTAACATGCTTTCGGGCGAGTATCAAGTGTTTTTTTTTTTTAAAAATTAGACACTTTATCATCATCCTTTTTGTGGGGAGCAAGATTACTGTGGTGCACATGCATTTCTGATTAATACACATTCTTCACTCCATAACCCCCATTTCCCTCTGCCCATCTTTGCAATATTGCTATGAAAATATACTAAATATCATTAACACACTTTATCTACTTATATTTTCTGTAGTTTTCAGATATTTGTCATATTTAATTTAGATTATTTGCCAAATTGTAATTAGTAAATTCTATATTTATTTATAATATAATAATATTTACTTAGATTAAAATTATTTGAATTATTTTTAACTAGCCCAATTTGAAATAACTTCTAATAACTGCCCTGTATGCTCCTCCTCCTTTACAAATATTTCTAGGCTGGTACATAGTGCATGGTGCAGCATCATTCGTGCCCCAATGTGCTTCTAATTGCACTTTTAACAGATCCAATGTTTGACCATTAGGTACAATAAAACCTCTACGGAGCAAAATGGTTCAGTGAAATAAGAGAAAATCAATAAAACACTGACCTAAAATCTATAAAATACCAAACTTAAAAATATATATAGAAAAGGTAATACATATGTCAATCAAAATTTAAAAGCACAGACTGAATGAGGATTTGGAAAATATGGTTAGGCTGCCAGAGTTTCTGTCTATTGACAAGTAAATCTGAATTGCTGGGTTTTGACCAGAACCACAAACTCATAGCAGCTTAATAATTCTGACAAGATATATAATAACATGCCAAGTCCTTCATTTAATTAACAGACCAGAAAGGTTAAAGAACCATGATCCTGGAGAAACCTTGTCTCATTTTACTACAGGTATGTACTGCAACAGTTATACTGTATATGGTTGAAATGACAATAAAAACTTCTTGACTTGACTTGACCTGACATGGAAAATACAAGCATGGCTGTAAATATCTCCTTTCAAAGAGAAAAATGACTTAATTTGCATTGCCAGAAGGCTCACTTTACATCATCTGAAGTTGGCTGTAGTAAATATGCAACTGTTTATGGTTTGTCAGAACTGTTTCAAGAAACATTCGAAAGAATTTAGAAAAGATGGAAGCATTTGTTTTTTAGTAAGTTATGTGTAATTATTGTTGTCTTTTCAAATACAGTAGCAGTGCTTTGACTAGAATAAAGGCAATTTCATGTTAAGATTTGCAGTAGCATCATCTGTGCAAAATGACACAGAATCCCAATTGTCTCCAAAGGGAAACACAGATTTGATAGCATGATTTTTCAGCAGGACGCTTGTCTGCCTCTTCATTTGCACCAAATTACAATTTACCCTTGAAACAGGCAATCTAATTGAAAGAACAACTTAAGCTGTTTTATCTCCTCTCTATTAAACTGAAAGATTTACTTTAACCAGGAAAGTCTGTGATAAACAAGCTTGAGGAGGATCACATGCAGGCTAATTTATTTATTGCATAGTGGTACCCACAGTCCACCACAGTCCTGACATTAAAGATACTGACAGCATAATATTTAAGCTGTTTACTGTTTTCTCCTTTCAAGGTTGTATTGAAAATAACACATGGGATGGAGTGTTTTTGTATTTCCAATCTAAAATGTTTCTATTAAGTTTTTTTTTTTTTAAGTATGGCCAAAAAATACAACTAACCTGTCCAATGCAGTCAGTTCTTGCATCCTTCAATATACATTTTGGCTGGATGTTTATGTAAATAGCCCCATTCTGTGCTGTGTAATTGCCACCCAATATCATGCAATACTGATGCAGGCAGACGCTGCAGCTGAGGCCCAGATCCAGCGGGAATAGTTATTGAGAATATGATATCTCAGATGTGGAAGTTTACCAGTGCAAACTAACACAATATTGACAACATTCAGACACCATTTAGTTGTTTTAAAATGACAAAACAAAACCTCTGGGAGGAATTGTAAGAGTGTATGTTTCAACTTAATTGCACTGATAAATGTCAAACATAAGAACATCAAACATCAGCATGGGGGAAAAAATACGATCCCAGTGATTTTGACCATGGCATGTTTGCTGGAGGCAGGCTGATTTGAGCATTTCCGAAAATGCTAATCTCCTGGGGTTTTAATATAGAGTGTATATTTATGAAAAACAAAAACAAATCCTTCAGTATAAAACCAGCCTCATAAATATCTGGACTTTGACAAAGTTGTTAATTTAGGTGTCTAACGCAGAAGTTTAAATTAATGAATATAAAAATGTACACACCCTATTTGAGGGAATCTGAAAAACAATTGGCTGCTTAAAGTGTTATTTCCTCATTGTCACTTACAAATAAGCAGATTAAAAGTTTAGTTTTAATTACAAGTGTGGCATTTGCATTTGGAATCTGTTGCTGTTTAATTGTCAATATAAAGACCAAAGAATTGTGCTGACAGTGAAGCAAGACATCATTTGACTGAAAATCCAATGGCCAGAATAAGAACAGGCTAGGCATAACAAGTGAAGTTATGAAGCATATTATCTGTGCCAAAGTCAACAACCAAGATAAGGCTTAATCAGAATAAACATAGACGGTTTTCTACAAGAGGTAAACCATTGGTAATCCTCAGATTAGAGTTTGCCAAATAATATAAAAAAGCCTTTACAGATTGGAAGCAACCTTGAAACACATGAAACAAATATACCAGAATGATGGGAAGAGAAGCCAAGGAACTGCACGTGATCTGAAAGCATAACAACTTTTCTTCTGACTTTTTTTGAGGTAAAGTAAATTGGATTTGAATCCAACTGAGCAAGCATTTCACTTGCTGAAGGCAAAACTGAAGGCAAAATGGTCCAAGGACAAGACAGCTATAGCAAAGGGCTGGCAAAGCATCAGCAGGAAAGAAACCCAGCATATCTATAAGTTCTAGACTTTGATTTCCAACGTATGCAAAGCAAAAATGTTAATGAATTATTGTCAGGTAAAATCGGATTGATGTTGGGAAATATTTTCATGAAAAACAAAATAAACTTAAATGAAAATTAAAACATTAAAATAACTTGCTTTGAAAATGTACTCAACCCTGATATTTTGTAGATCCTCCTTTTTTCTAAAGTCATACGTAAGCATACGTAAACACCAGCTTTGCACACAGTATTGAAATGATTTTGGCCCAGTGTTCTTGGCAGACCTGCTCCAGTTTTTTCAGGTTGGTTGGATGATGCCTTTGGATTGCAATTTTCAAATAGTACCATAGATTATCAGTGGGATTGAAATCAGGACTTGACTGTGCCACTGTAGGACATTTTTAGGATCTTTTGGGATTGTGCTTCAGATTATTTTACTGCAGGTTGCAGTATTTCACTACATTTTCCATCCATTCTTCCTTCAATCCTAACAAGATGCCTGGTTACTGATAATGAAAAGCATCACCACAAAATGATGCTTCAACCACCACACTTCATGTATGAATCGAGGCATGGCAAATTATAGGATTTTACAACACATACAACTATGAGTTTTGGGCCAAAAAAAAATCTATTACAGCTGGGTCACTCTCATGCGTTCTGGCAAACACAATTTGTGCTTTCATATGCTAATTTATGAGTAAGCCAGTGATTTACAGTGCCTCTTATAGTTTACTGGTGCACCATTGCTCCATCCCTGGCCATTGAACTCTGTAATTCTTTCAAAGTGATTGTTGGCCTTTCTGTGGCTTCCCTCTCAAGTGTCCTTCCTGATTGACCACTGAGTTTTGAGGGGTGGCCTTTTCTTGGCAGTGCTGGTGTGTGTGTGTGTGTGTGTGTGTGTGTGTGTGTGTGTGTGTGTGTGTGTGTGTGTGTGTGTGTGTGTATGTGTGTATATGTGTGTGTGTGATGCAGCTTTCACTCTGTGATTATTGATCCAGCTGTGCTCACTGTGATATCCAAAAACTTTGATTTATTTTGTATTATTATTGGGTACCCTTTCTTTAATCAATAATTAGAATGATATTTGGATTTCATTGTTTCATTGTTCATTTCAGGTTAAAATATTTATTTGTAAAATAAAACAAGACTCTAGTCTAGCAGTATAATATACACATATCAAAACATTAAACAAGCATACAACACGGTAGATTTGTGAAACTGTTAAACAGGGAAGGTAATAAGGTAAATACTAGTGGTAGCAAATATGAAGAATATGTTCAATTAATATTTTTTAATCAGCACAATGTTTAAGATTACATGAGACAACTATCGAGACTTTTCTAAAACAATTGGCTAAAAAAATCTCAAAATGGGAAATGTGTGATGCTTTTTATTTCGTTTTCCTTTCACTGGGATCTCACTTTAAAAAATGGTTATAAATATGTACACATATACATACACACTATATATTGTTAGTAGTTATATGGAATTTGTTCATGGCTCTGTGGGGGCCAAACCATCACTTTTAAGACTCCCTGTTCATCTCTATGCTGAAGATAGTTTCTTAATATCATTAGCTGTATGTTTGGGATGGTTGTCTTGCTGCAGAATAAATGTAATGCCTCCCTGATGGTATTGCACAATGGTATTTGTCTGAATTTCTCATTATTGAGGAAGTTAATCCTGAGCAAATCTCCAATGCCAGTTGCAGAAATGCAGCCAAAAACATGCAAGGAACCTCCACCATGCTTCACTGTTGCCTGTAGACACTTATTATTGTAACACTCTCGGCTCTTTTGACTCATCAGCCCAGAGCACCTGCTGCCATTTTTCGACACCTCAATTCCTATGTTTTCCTGCATAGTAAGTTGCTTAGCCTTGTTTCCATGTCGGAGGTATGGATTATTGTCCACAATTCAGCTACGAAGGAAGGACTCTTCTAGCCAGACATCTCCAGACAGTAGATGTACCTGGGTCCTACTGGTTTCTGCAAGTTCTTTGCTTGTGCCATTGCTGGATGTCTTCCGATGTTGTAGCGAAGTAAGCATAATGTGTTTATCAATTGCTGCTTCAAGTTTCCTTGGCCACCTACTGTGCTTCTTACAAAAAGGTTGAACGGCACATATTGAAACCCCAATATACTTTGAAATCTTTGCCTAGGAGACCTTGCTGATGCAGTATAACTACATTATCTTGTTGCTTTGCTCAGTCTTGCCATGGTGTATGACCTGTTAAATGAAACTGTCTTCCACAACCTCACCTTAGTAGCAGAGTTTGCTTGTTCTTCACCCAGGTTAAGCCTCCTATACAGCTGTTTCTGTTTCATTTAAAGACAGCTTCAACCTACATATGAAATTGATGATCATTAGCACCTGCTCCGTATAATTGCTTAATCACCTGACTACAAAATCCCTGTGTACAAAGGCAAAGAATGGTGACACTATATATATATATATATATATATACAATATACTGTAGATAGATAGATGGATATAAGGATAGTTGCATATATATATGGTATATATAAACACAAAACTATTTATTATAGATTTTTCATAATAAATTTTAAGATATCAAAATACTGTAAAGGAAAAGAAAAGAAAAATAGATGCAAAATGATCTTTTAGGGGATATGGCAGGAAGAAAGATACAAAACCAGAATATTATGTTTGTAAAAAGTGAGTGACATAGTCATTTTGAGACCAGCACAAATAATTTTGCCTCATATGTCACGCTTGTCAAGGGAGGCACCTGCTGTGACGAGCTAGAGATAAAGCTGTGGGTGATGATTATGCCTCCTATCACAAAACTGTATTCGTAACTGTTTGACTTTTCAAACCAAACTTATTGATTTAATTCTAATATAGCAGCAAAGAATATGAATCAAAACATATGAAAAGATATGAATGTTAGAGTTAAGGGTGTGGTCAGTGTTTAAACATGTCTTACAACTTTACTGATGAAATCTGATTATGTTTAATCCTCATTTATTCAGATGCATACAATTCCATGAGATCAAGCTGTATTTAATTGACATTTCAAATCTTCAGCACATAAGCCTGGAACTGAATGGCACATTTATGCATCTCATTAGCAAACATGAAAACTTCATTGTTAATGTGTTCAGTGAAACTTATAGTGTTCTGTGGCTTTACCATTCAATACATGATATCCTGAATGAAGAATACACACTAAAATACTGGCGTAGATTATTTGTGTCATTTTATTTAAGCACACAGTAACCAGCTGTAATGTGTACAACCAGAACACCAATAAAAGGCAGGTCAAAATGACCATAATATAATGATTGGGGACTCATGGGGAAAAATTTCCACCAAGGCAGCAAAGCACTGTACAGATTGACACTTCTGTTTAGGACTATGGAAAGCATTCTGAGAAATCCAGTCTGAGTAATTCAATCTACTGTCAAGGTCTATAATGATTTGGACATTGCTGTACAATTGTAAAAGACATTAAAATATCACTATTTAATTTAAATGAAATAACATGCAATCTAGTCAGATCTTACCTCCTTAGGTAGGGTTCAAATAAGGCAAGAAATAACGTTTCATTCTGCAAAAAGCTATGTAGCACAATATGGAGCAGCAGATGATGTTGAATTATTTAGGGCCCAGCAAGTTGACTTAAGGGCTTAACGCCACAGAGTTAAAGGAAAGAGTTTCATGGACTTGTAGTGAGACTGCGGTTCCAGTGCCAATAACAACAGATCAGCTCAAGCACCCACTCGATTAGCTATGGCTCCTGATTGGCCTCCCATCACTTCCCAATTCCAGTTCGTCTGTTTATTCTACATGTGTGATTAGCCTTCTTTCTGAAATGAGGTCAAGCAGCCATTTATAGGCATAGTCCAGACAAGAACAACCAATTTTGCTGCGACTAATAGCAGTGTCATTTTCTACAAGGAGTGAAAATTAACCATTTACAGTAGGAGACATTTATTAAATCTTGCTCTGGATCGACAAATATATCTTGAGAAGATTTGAGAAAAGGGCTACTGAATTAAAAATTCAAAAAGAATATTTCATACATTAAAAAAAGGATAACAAATTTTCCAAATTTTATCTGTTGTATATTACTGTACATTCAAAAGGAGTTTAGGCAAACCCATTAAATTTGTCAATCTTAAAGCTTCAAGGCTTTAAATAAAAAAAATAAAAAAATAGAATAATAAAAAATAAAAAATGTGCTCTCCTCTCCTCAGCATCAAAAAGTATAGGAAGGTTATTCCAATCTTGATTTTGATCCCTTTTGGTGCATTATTTGTATGTGGGTGAGTTTTAGAAGTTAGGAGGTGACAATAATGTGCTATGACTACTTGACATTTATGACCAAAGATCTCCAGGGGAAATTGTCAACCGGTGGTTGTGGTCCAGATGTAGAACCAGCAAAGATTTACATAGGACTGGAAATGAGTACTTAAAAAAAAGATAACTACTTTGATTTTTTTTAAATATATAGTCATAAATTAAATGAATGCTTAACCTGGCCCTTTGTTCAGCTAAATACATCTAACAAAGCAGAAAGCATGCCTTTAATAAAGCTAATAAATGTGCAGTCATCCAAATTTTGATATCTGTCATTCAAAATGCTTTTTCATATCACAAGGCATCAGATTTATGTACACCAGGAAATTGACTTACTTCTTCCATCTCATTGATACAAATAAAATAGTAAGGAATAGGTGCCTTCTGTAGATCAGAAGGCAGCTGGCATTTTAAAATGCAGAGAGGAAGCAAAACCTTTAGAAAGAGGACTAAATGACTCAGCAGAAATGTTCTGACAGCTGTAGTGCAGCATACTACATTAATATCAGCTATCATCCGGTTCTATGATGCTCTTAGAAGCCCAAAACATGACAAGGACCCTTCAGACTGACAAGCAAGCAAGGCAAAATTATTGTCTAGAATAAAAGAGAGAGAAATGGTGCCGGGGAGAGAACAGGGCAAATGGATAAAATGAGACTGGTAATGATACAATTCTTCAAGATGTTGCTCATTTGCAGCTGGGGCTGTGCAAGTGACTATTGTAATAGATACTATTTGAGCAGGTGGTGTCTAACAGACAAGAAGACATGCTAAATAAAACGAAGAACTGTTGAGGATAACTCAGGATCTTGGCTAAATCATGTACAGTATGTCCATAGCACTCATATGACCATGAAAAATATATGAAGATGTTAAGAAGGTGTTGCTGATGCTAAATATGCCTACTACAAATGTACAGACCTCAACTGTGAAAAGGATACATTTTTCTTTCCTATATTTCTAATGAGAGAATTGTGTAAATCAATAAATAACTTTTGTGTGGTTTCTAAGTGTACTCATTTTCCAGCAAACTGTAAATTTGGTGGTTTGCGTCCACCTCTGTGACACCTGAAATACATTACATATGCGTAAGTACAGTATAAGTTAATTTACACTTGTATCATAATTGGCTATAGCATGCAGAGTCATCACAATAATCTGAAATAACCTCACATCAAAAAATGCATGCGCAAAAGATGCCTAGCCACTGCAGAGATTACTGCAATGGACTCATAAATGTGAACATCCACCAGAGTTATGATGCACTCACCTAATGTATGTTAGGTTGACTCTCAATGTACAGACCTTCATAATTGCCCATTATGTAAGTACAATGTGTTTTTTCTATTTCAAAACACTTAACTTTTGTATGGCCAGTGATGGTGCATTTCAAACACAGATCATATTATAAAGTCTAATCAACCTTTCTTGTTGGCAAGAAGGATATCCTTGAGAAAAGAGCAATGAGCCAGGGAAAAATGCATTTCCAGGAGCTTTAGTGTCCAATTCATAGGCCACACTCTTTTGACACACAAAGCATGTATGCAGGTGGAAGATATCAAAGAACGGCACTTATTTTGGTCTTATCTTGGACTGTTTTCCATTAAAACATACGGCAGAGCATCCAATGGAGAGGAATCTTTTGAACCTGCTATCTGAATAAAAAAGACTCCAGAATAATTAGCACCTTTGAAGAAAATAAGCAAAAAAAACCAAATATATAAAATAAAATGAAAAAGATATTTCATGGATGGGAAATTCAACACATTGGTGCTCCATATATGATGTTAAGAACAAAATATTTATTTTTTATCATAAAAAATAGATTTTATGTAGTGTTAAGTAATATTTTTGTTTCAGAATTAATGTTTGTGATGCCTCCCCTGGTGAGAATAATTGCTCTGATTCCTTTCCTCTCAAAAGGTTGTAGAACAACTCTTAGGTATATATGTGGCCTCACTCACATTCAATAACTGATTTATGATGGTTATGTCCAGAGTCTGGTAACTATCCCAGAAACGCTGGGCATTGGGGTGAATACTCAATGTATGGAAATTTATCAGTAACCTCAGCTCAGGATTCAACTGGCATACCATTTACTCCCTGTGGCATACAGTATGTGGATTTCACCTTTTCTATTAAGACCACGTTTTCAATAGTTTAAATCTGTAGAGTGAAATAGTCACTGCAAAACATTGATTTTTTTGTCCCTGCAACCATTTCTGTGATGTAAGCATTTTTGTGGTCATTGCTTAAAGATCCATCTGCGGGTAAATCTTAACCTTCTGACAGAGGAAACCTGGTTTTATGCTACAACATCCTGGTACTTAGCAGAATTCATGATGTTATTAATCTTCACAGGAGCCCTGGACCCCTAAACATCAATGCAAAACATCAATGATGCACCACTATATTTTACAGTGGGATATGGGGGCTATTATCTGTATGCCATCTGCCTTTTCTGCTTAATATGTCAATGGTATGTGTAGTCAAAAGGTTAGACTAACCACAATCAATGATTTCTGTCAAGGAATCTCAGTTCAGGCACTAGAATATGTGCTTTATTGATTGTCTTCTGTCATGTAACCATTTCAAACACCTTGCGGCATCTAATATTGGTATTCTGAATGTCTGTTTTCAGTACAGGATATCAAAGAAATGTGTGCACCGTTATATTTTTGACTTTTGTTTCTGTTTCGGTGAAAACGTACTGTAAACTAAAACTTATTATATACAATCATATTAATTTTGTACAAACCAACTAATAGCATAATAGCAACTTGAGACTTGAGCAGAAATAGGAATGTATAGTTGTATAGAATGTATAGAAACTATAAAAGGGAATAAAATAAACAGAATAAGCTTATCTAATAATGCGTATTACTTAACATTGACCGTAGCTTTAAGGACCACACAAAAGAAATGTCTAGAAAGTATGTCTTTATGCGAATATCTTTTCTCCGAAATATTTCTAAATTGGATTTAGTACATTAAAGCTCCAAGAACAGAAATAAGAGATAAATGAAAAATGAGTGATGGCTCAGTGCTGCCTGTCATTTACTATTGATATTTGGCCTGCAAACCACCACTGAATAACAATAATGAGCTCATTCAAAGATGCCTGCCAGAACGCCACCTTTGTTTAACCTTGATGAGACCGTATCTTACACATCATGCTGCTCACATAGTATATTACATATCATATTTTAGTCTAGAATTGAAAGATGTGCAATCTATTTTGCCTCAGATTCAAATTCAGCTTACAGTTGCGATACTTTTGCCACAGCGTACACCTGCAATTGCAATAGCTGGTCTTTTCTTCCATATATCTTGTCAAATTAGGCTACAATCTGCTATTTGTAAAAGGCCATCAGCAGCTTCACACAAGTAAAATTAGTGTGTACTAGGTAAGGCACCAAAACTAAAATAGTCTGAAAAAAGAGCATACTTGTTTAAATGCAGATATTTCTAAAGCACACAGTTACATTTGATCGGAAAGACTGCCACTTGATCCCTAAAGGGCTATTACTTTCGGCTTGTGGAAACTGAATGCCACAGGAGGGTTCTACCAACACGGAGGACTCTCTCTCTCTCTCTCTCTCTCTCTCTCTCTCTTTAACAAGTGATTTATGATTTCTGAATATCTTTCCTGGAATGAAACATGTGGTAAAATTCATTCACATCTAGCTATCCTTATCATGGGTTTTCATATTTTGGTCACTGTTGAGCCATCACCAGTAAAACTGACATCCATTACCAAAAACATTTATATGTGGGATGTCCTTCAAATGCAGACACTTGCAATTGTACAGATAGGTATTGGGAGTGATTATATTTTCATACCACCCTCGTGACTAAAAGCAACAACACACATTATTATCATATTAGATAATCTAAACATTATCTGTTGCAGTGTACACAGATAGAAATGTGCTAGAAAAAAGTGCATGACAATATCTATACAGCTAAAAATATTGCCTTAAAAGCTTAAACATATATCATATGTGTAAAACTCCATCAAACCTAACCATGATTAGAATTTGTTTAAATACACTTCACTGTGTACTTCTCCATTAGTTTCCAAGTTAAGCAACTGTATGATCTGCAGTCAAAATGGAGTCTATGCAGTGCTTGCCACATGGTCATCATATCGCACAATAAAATGTGGTACTGCTGATACAGTATAACCTAAATGACATTTATTATATGACAAATAAAAAGTGTTTGAATTTATTTTATATAAAAGCAGTAAATACAGCAATGTGTTGTGGTTTAAAGACATTCGCTGGCTGCGATTTTACTTTTGGGAAGGGCGACAGGGTAACAGGTGTATGACCGAACATATAGATAATTATCGCAAACACTATTCCAAGCTTGTGTAAAGTGCAACCCAAAGAGTGGGCATGTGCATACTCACCCTCCTTGGATGGCCGTTTGACCTCTGCACTCAGATTGCACGCATGTGATGTGCGCAGCTGCGCAGTTAGGCACCCTTCGGTTCGTGGATTTAAAGGCAGCACCACATTGCTGAGCATTAAAACACTCTCAGATTCCCCATCACCCAAATGCTGAGGGCAGGTGCATTTGGAGTACACTATTCCACAAGACTCCACCGACCCTTTCTCTCCCTTCAGACAATTTTCCAACCACATGCATAAGACCTGACATCCAAACTGGCTCGGACTCGCCTTGTTTAAAACCACAAACTCCACCATTGACTTCTCATCTTCATCCTTTTTCTTTGCAACCAATCCATTGTAGTCGTAGGGGAACACCCGCCGTATCTGAACAAAATTTTTGTCATAATGCAAAAACACGTAAATATTCTTTGCATCACACAGGTATACAATGGATTCGTTGATCTTTAAGAGTTCGTTGATCTTCTCATGAGAGAAGTGGTCGAACTGGTAAACCAAAAGGGAGAACTCGGAGCAACTAATCTCACGTGTGTAGAGTTTCAGGTAGATGCTGTATTTGGTAGGATCAGGGTTTTCCAATGTCCAGGTGCAGTTTGTGAAGTTCTTCGGGAACATCTCATTAACAGAGTAAGATCCATAAATAACTCCCTTAACCAGTGTGGAACACCAGAAATCTTGGGCACTGGTATATCCAAACATAACCAATAGATAGGTGGAAAATATATAAATCAACAAATTACGAACAGCCTTCATCCTATGTCATTTGGCCTGAAAATAAAAAGAGAAGATTAAATAATGGTTCATCATATACTTCTTAACACTGCAGGAAAGAGAGAGTGACAGAGATGAAAATTTAAGTAACAAAGTGTCCTAGTATGATCTTTGGTGAGAATCTACAAATACTATAATGAACAACCATTATTCAAAAAGATATTGGTGGAGAGCGCTAATATGTCCGTCCAAATGCTGTGTTCAACTCGATTGACACCAAGTGACCGCAAGATCCACAGCCTATGAATTACTATTCAGAAGGCCCGAATGGGCTGAAAACGACCACTCCCATCAGAGTAGAAATATTTCAATATTTTGCAGATTATAGGTGATCAGTCACAATATCTTTGTATTGATTTGAAATGACCACTGGTGCCTAACCATACCAAGAAAATGTCCTCCACAGCCATCTGAGGCTTACAATGAATTTTCACATATGAACTAGTGATCTAGGTTACTGGTTAGGATTTTGTGTTTAGCCATTTCATATTTGGTATTATATTACATCGCATAAAAAATATTCTTTATTCTTTAGCTAAGAGGAAACACATTTGGATAAACATTGCCACCTTGTGGTTCCCAATAAATTCGGACTCACTTTTTGGCACCTGCACAACCGTGAAGATAAAAATGATCACTAGATTAATATCCGATATTATTATTATTATTATTTTAGATTAGTGTTTTTTTAGAATCTGTGTAAACTCTGTGTAAAATAACACAATATCTTTAGTGTCCTCGTATAAGGTCGAATCTTATACAAAACGCACACCAACTGATTATCTGCAATGAATAAAGGCTTCGAATAGTTCCTTGGATGGATAAAAACACTGGTATATTTCAGGATGAAACTGGTGAGTAAATACTTCTATACAGCCTTGCTGTACACGAAGAGAGAAGCCACTTGATGTGGACTAGGTTTGGTACAATGCACATGTAAAATAGAAATGCATGGCAAGTCACTGCAGTGGTGCTGTAGGAAAATCCAAAAAGGCAACCGACGTCGGAAATATTGGCCAGTGATACAGTCTCGTCATGAATTACTGAACAGCGAGAAGATTAACATGCAGCACACTTTCACAAGCTAAATTGACGCGTTACTGTTGGACACGAAACTTTAATATGAACTGGCTGCATTGGATGCATTTTACGCATCAGAAATGCGCGTTAGTACAGATTAATATAGAAGTATCAGAGAGAGAGAGAGAGAGAGAGAGAGAGAGAGAGAGAGAGAGAGAGAGAGAGAGAGAGAGAGAGAGAGAGCTATACAATGTCCTGGTTGCATTAATCCTGCAGCCACTGCAGTTGTGTGCAGTGTACTGTGATGCTGTTGTGCGTGTTGCCGTTCATACATTTCATGTGAACTCCACGAGATCCCCTAGAATGGAGCAGTCGAGTGCTTACGCACGACATTTAAGCTGTCTCAGTGCTTCAGCCGACTTGAATGCGGCAGTTATCTTGTGATGGACCAAAGCAGCCCGTCTTTTTGCAGAGACAAACACAGCTGCTTCGACACTTTTCTATTAGAACATTTAACCATGCGCTCCTGTCCATATTCCCGTTAAACAGTCGATGCCAAAGCTCGATTTTCTCATTTTGTTCAGTCGAAAAAGCCGAATATTGCGCTTTTAACTTCCCGTCAAATCTCGTCCATCATGGGAGTCCTCGAAAAATTTGGCGTAGTTGGACTGAATTAATCAAACCAGGAGACAATGACGTGCCAATGCAAGTCACTTTATCACTGACATACAATTATAACAACGAGATTAATAATAATAATAATAATAATAATAATAATAATAATAATAATAATAATAATAATCAGCATTTACCTTACACTCCAGAAGCTATGGCTATTTATCCCACATACTTGAAGACATTCTTCAGAAAAGACAAAATGCGATGCTGTTTTGGCAATCGAGATGTTCCATTGCCCGCGACACGAGTCCTGTGCAACAAGATGGATTAACGGGCAAAAACGCGTTCGGCTCGGACGTGGCTCATCTCCTGCCTTCCATTTTTTTCCACCTAAAAGGGAGCCAAAGCGAGAGGCAGACCCAAGCGCGCGCGTGACGCAACACTAATACCGGATCTCTCCAAAAAATACAAGCTACAAACAAAGCGTAAAGGTATGTCGACTCTCGGTTGCCTCTTAAGATAGTGGCAGGGTAAAAGAGTGGTATCGTTTCCGGATGCTGCGGACGCTCGCTGGAGAGAGAGAGAGAGAGAGAGAGAGAGAGAGAGAGAGAGAGAGAGAGAGAGAGAGAGAGAGAGAGAGAGAGAGAGAGAGAGAGAGAGAGATGCAGTAGCGCGTCACCGCCGCTGAGATGATGCGCGCGCGAGCTCCTCTCGCTCTCCGTCTCTCACCACCTTCACCCCCTCATTTTTTATATAAATCGTCTGGCTTCCACCACCAGCACTCGTTACCGGTTGCAATCAAACCGTGGAAGCGTCCGTCAAATTGCACTTAGCGCTACGGGGCGCTTCTACTACAATGGACTACAAATTGTATCTGAATAGCAATGCAAAATAGAGGATGATATTTGGACCGAAGAAAAACGTGACGTTCAAGTGGAAAACATCCATTTTATTTTTCTTTAGGCCTTGCCACAAATCGTCTTATTACGTCGTATCTCCTCATCATGGCTTTGATGTTTTGACCAGGGAGTAGAACACGATGAGAAATCCTGCTCTCTTTAACTGTTAGAGTGATCTTCGGCTTGTTGCTTCCCTTTCTTGCGCAAAATCAATGTGTTCTTGGAGCGTCACATACAGCTGCTGGTCACATTGCTGGCTGTTTCAAAGGTCAGCTGCAATACAGGCTGAAAAAGAAAGTTCAATAGATTTTAAAGTTTGAGTTTAACAACAGAGTGGAAACCGGCCGCAGATCAGAGATTGTACAGAATATTAAGAATATCAAGAACCAAACAGAGAAAAGTTAGGCATACTATAATGTAGTTTGGTTTTTTTTTAAATCATTTTACAACATACACAGATCAGCCATGACATTAAAAACACTGACAGGTGAAGTAAATATCTCGTAATGTCAATAGTTTTTTTAGGCAGCAAGGATCTGAGCAACTGTGCAATGGGCCAATTTGTGATGACTAGACGTCTCCAAAGCTCATATATCAAAACGCTGATGAATAATATTTGTAGCTTACTGCATATGGGGCTGCTTAGCTGCAGGAGTCTGAGGGCCTATTCTGACCCCTGTCCATCACCAAATGGAGACCAGGGAAAGGGAGGCCTGGTCTGATGAATTACATTTACATCAATTGCAAGATCAAATGAATGTATGCTGCAACTGAGATTTACTACTGTTTCACAGGTGGGGAAATATCAGTAATATTTGTACTGTAAATAGTAAAAAAAAGTGGAAACTTAAGTAAAAAGGATGAAAGTATAGGGGTGAGGATGCGTTAAGGCTGTTCATAGGGGACGTGTCGATTCCACTCAAGCTTTGTGTCACTTCAGTATGTTCAGATTCCCAGCAACAGAGTAATCTAAAATAGCACTGGGCCAACTATCAATGGAAGTCAATGCGAACAGTTTTGTTGTTGTTGATATTAAAGAGACCAGCGATGCAAAATAGTCTGCTGAGCAGCAATTTTCTTCATCATCAAAACTACCAGTGCTTTCCCAGTTAAATGGCACTGTTTTGGAAGCTCTGTAGAATGTGACAGCGCTTAGATATTAGCCATGGCACCAGTATTATGTACATACTGTCTCTCAATAAAAAAGAGCCAATTTTCAAATTTTCAATTTTCAAATTTTTCAAAAATTAAAATCCCCTCAAATCTCATGTTTGTCATCTCAAACAAACACACTCGTTAACCTGGTCATGGTATTTTCAAATTGTGTAAGGTTATAACCTATAATGAACTGACATGTTAAATATGTAAAACAGACATATTTAGACATGTCTAGCCTCTTCACTACTTGTGTCATTGTTATTTTCGGTTTCATTACCCTTATACTCTAGCTATGAAAGAATTCTTCCATGAACAATTTATATCCTATAATCTTTAGCCTCAGCAGTGTTTTGGCAACCAATCAACATACAGTCATCTTTGTTCAATCTATTAGCCTGACTATACTTATATCACCATTTTGTTAAATATACATTACTCATCACGCTTATCTGACTAACTTGTTGCAAAAGATGAATATGCATGCTTACATATTAATTTATTTACTTTGTATGTCAAAAATGCATTCCAGCCACAGCTTACAATGTTAATTGCTGAATATGTTTTATTTGCTCTGTTCGTTTGTTTTTTCCAAAGTGCTGGCTGTAATTATAAAACCAAAAATCACGATGAGACAGTGGATTTTTGGCAAAATCTTATTCGAGGTTAACTAATATATTAAAGAGGATTCTTTCTGATTTTTTTTTTTAACCAAGTGCATCAGATTGGTATGAAGCGATATTGTAGGCTGGGTGTAACAAGCCCACTGCTGTAGCTTCATGCAGCCTATCAGTGACAGTTATGTCAGCAGATTTCACAGAGTGAAACACCCTCTAGTCTGATCTCAGTTTGGGCTACTAATCGTTCAGCCCACTTTGTTGACGCTTCCATTAAATGTCTCTAGCAGACATGTTACTGACTCAGTCATGAGTATAGATAGTAGATAGACCACACTCTATTTAATAAAAGAACACACTCTATTGAATAAAAGAACAAATGTTAGAAATATACAGAATTCAGAACTAAACGCTTAGTGCTGTTTTGTTTGGAAAAAAAGGATTACTTTTTTTTGTTCATGGTTATTAAGAAGAACCATATTATCAATAGAACCACTACCCAACACAATAAAAACAAAATCATAAATCCATAAAACAGCTCCCAAACTGCCTCTAAGGCAGTGTGTGTGTGTGTGTGTGTGTGTGTGTGTGTGTGTGTGTGTGTGTGTGTGTGTGTGTGTGTGTGTGTGTGTGTGTGTGTGTGTGTGTGTGTGCACATGTGTGTGTGCACATGTGTGTGTGTGCGCATGTGTGTGTGTGTGTGTGTGTGTGTGTGCGTGTGCGTGTGTGCATGTGTTTTTGTGACTTAACTAGTTACAGTGTATGTTAGGTGCGTTGTTACATTCTCAATAAATAAGCATTTAAGAATAAACTCAAGCAAGTACCTAGATGCACTTAATATGCATTTAGTACTTGCTATATTTTGCCAGCAATAAAAAGAGTTTTATTAAAATGTTCACGTAAACCAAAAACACTTAAATAAAAAAACAAATACATCTAACAAATAAATGCAAATATGACTGCATATCCACAACTGTTTTTTTTATACTAAATAGATAAGTGTTATATTATATGAAATAGATAAATAAAGCCCATCCATACATTAAAACACCAACAAAAGCTGGAAAAAAAATGGGCAAGATCAAATTCGTGTAACAAAGTATATAAGTATGCAAAGTAGGATTAATGTGTTATTCTATTTGACTTTCGGTGTAATCAGTTGGAGCAGAGCCGGACTGGAAACCTGCAAGCTAAGGCCATTAAAACTTTAAGTCGTTAAACATTTGTTCGACACTTACCATGTCAGTGGTTGATGTGTCAATAAAGACAGACATAACATGCTTCAAACCTACTGCTTCATTTTGTAGCCTGTGGAGTTCTGACTTCTGTTGTGTGTTCTACTTTTTACTGCATCCAGAAACCTCTGATCATTCACAAATAAAATGAAGTAAATAGTGTTTCAGAGATGTTCAAGAAGGAAAGGATCAGGCAACAACATTTGCAGATTACAGGCCTAAATCTGGTTCTTTCCTTCATTCTACATATCACCATGATTATTTTAAACAAAACCTTATTTGATGTTACAGATCAGAGTACAATATTCACGTTACATCATATTAACAACCATTCACATATGCAACATACTGAGCATACTAGGCCGGGTCATGTGAAGCTGCTTTGAGAAAATGTCAATTGTTAAAAGCGCTATACAAATAAATGGAATTTGAATTTGAAAAACAATTCACAGCACAAATAATAAACCATTTCTGAACATTGCAAATTAATGTGATTCATATTTATTTGAATGAAAAAACTAATTAATGAACAAAACACATTTTTAGTTTGCACAAAATAAAAAATGAATAAAATACATGACATGAATATTAGATTAATCTGTTGCTGAGTAGTCTTTATGGCAAATTCACTAATATTATTCTATAAAAATCTTAATTATCTTATAAATGTCTCCTTATAAAACCTTATTTTTGGCAAATGATACAAGCATCATGTAGATTCAGTGCATCACTCTTCTGAGGACACAAGGCTATTATAACCATATGTGCTTTTTGAACATCCCATTTCAGATTTAGTTTCCCTTTTGCCTCCACTCTTTTGGAAAGGCTTTCCACTACATTTGAGGACAGAATGATGCAAGTAAGGGCATGGTGGCTTAGTGGTTAGCACTTTTGCCTCACACCTCCAGGTTTGGGGGTTCTATTCCCGCCTCCGCCTTGTGTGTGATTGCGTGAGTGAATTGTCCGTAGTGTGTGATTGCGTGAGTGAATGAGAGTGTGTGTGCCCTGCGATGGGTTGGCACTCCGTCCAGGGTGTATCCTGCCTTGATCGCCGATGACGCCTGAGGCTCAGGCTCCCCGTGACCCGAGAAGTTCGGATAAGCGGTAGAAAATGAATGAATGCATGTACTCACAAAAACACACATGTAGAAACATCTGGTTCACAGCTAGGGTGATAGGCTCATACTGTACAAGTCCATATTTGAAAGAACTTTTTTTAATATTCAATTGCGAAAAATCATAGAATTTAGAATAGTATTTATTTATTTTTTTCAGAATAAGGGGACACAATGGTTGGTGGTTAGCACAATTGCCTCACACCTTCAAGGCTGAGGGCTTGATTTCTGTCTCCAGTATATGTGCGGAGTCTCCTGGGATAGGTTCCTGTGACCCAGTACTATAAATGATGTAGAGAATGGATGGATGAATGGATTATATAGAATATTAAATTGTAAGCACAATTTCTTGAGAAAGTGTGAAAAAGCTTGTGTCCATTCTAACCAGTGTCAGCATATTATGGTTATGTGCCTCACTGCTGAAACATTGATATTCAGTATATGTAGCCTAGTGTCATGCTGAAGGTGTAATTGATTTGGTCCTGTGAAATGAAGAGATTTTTTTTCTCAATGCCTGTACAAGTAGACAGAGGTTGAGCTTTGAAAAGTATGTATAAAATGGGGTCAGAATTTAGTTTGATTAAACTAATTACAGGTACAAGGTGTGATCTCTCTCTGTGAGACCGCTCTCTGTATCTTTTTCCCCATTGGAAAACAGTGCAAACTGATTTTGTAGCTCATCACATAACAACTAACTGTATGGTATGTTTAGGAGACAGTTAATTTAGGAATATTAAACATCCATAATCTAACATAACCTATCTATTGTTAGGTCATCATTACATAGCAAAAAAGAGATTGTTTCCCTTTTAATTGTTAATTAATTACAAATAATTGAACTTAATCTATTTTCCTAATGAAAGTGTACACTTCAAGTGTGAAATCATTTAGACCTCAAACCACAAAGTCAGATTAGCATCCCTGAATTAGTTTTCAGGTATCTTCCATTTGAAATGCTCCACTTGCATGTTAATAATCTGCAAATGCACTAAGCCAAAGCCTGTGGAGATATTGGCATTTTAACATCGATCCTGCACTCATTTTTACACCCATTAGACATGTACAGGTATGTACAGCTAGCTAAGTGAACTAGATTTTTCTTTCTTTCTAACCTTTTGATGGGTTATATAATAAATTATAAATGGTCTATTAAACTTGCTAGGTTACATACTTAAGATACCATGCGTCTAAAATATTGTTCAAGTTTTTTTTAAACATACACACGTGGACAAAATTGTTGGTACCCTTTGGTCAATGAAAGAAAAAACTCACAATGGTCACAGAAAAAAACTTTAATCTGACAAAAGTAATAATAAATAAAAATTATATTAATGTTAACCAATAAAAGTCAGACATTGCTTTTCAACCATGCTTCAACGGAATTATTTAAAAAAAATAAACTCATGGAACAGGCCTAGACAAAAATGATGGTACCCCTAACTTAATATTTTGTTGCACAACCTTTCGAGGCAATTACTGCAATCAGACGATTCCTGTAACTGTCAATGAGACTTCTGCATCTCTCAGAAGGTATTTTGGCCCACTCCTCATGAGCAAACTGCTCCAGTTGTTTCCGGTTTGAAGGGTGTCTTTTCCAGACACCATGTTTCAGCTCCTTCCAAAGATGCTCAATAGGATTGAGGTCAGGGCTCATAGAAGGCCACTTTTTAATAGTTCAATGTTTTCTTCTTAAAATAGTTCAATGGTTTCCATTCTTTGGTGTTTTTAGCTGTGTGTTTTGGGTCATTGTCCTGTTGCAAGACCCATGACCTGTAACTGAGACCAAGCTTTCTGACACTGATAGTCTTCAAATTTCATTCTACAGATTCAAGACACCCTGTGCCAGATGCAGCAAAGCAGCCCCAGAACATAACAGAGCCTCCTCCATGTTTCACAGTAGGGACAGTGTTCTTTTCTTGATATGCTTCATTTTTCCGTCTGTGAGCATAGAGCTGATGTGCCTTGGCAAAAAGTTCCATTTTTGTCTCATCTGTCCATAAGAAATTCTCCCAGAACCTTTGTGGCTTGTCAACATGTAGTTTGGCATATTCCAGTCTAGGTTTTTTATGATTTGTTTTATAACAATGGTGTCCTCCTTGGTCATCTCCCATGTAGTCCACTTTGGCTCAAACAATGACAGATGTTGTGATCTGACACTGATGTTCCTTGAGCATGAAGTCCACCTTGGATCTCTTTATAGGTCTTTCTGGGCTCTTTTGTTACCATTTGGATTATCTGTCTCTTTGATTTGTAATCAATTTTCCTCCTGCGGCCACGTCCAGGGAAGTTGGCTACAGTCCCATGGATCTTAAATTTCTGAATAATATGTGCAACTGTAGTCACAGGAACATCTACCTGCTTGGAGATGGTCTTATAGCCTTTACCTTTATCATGCTTGTCTATAATTTTCTTTCTAATCTCCTGAGACAACTCTTTCCTTCGCTTCCTCTGGTCCATGTTGAGTGTGGTTCACCAGACAACACAGTTTCTACCTGGAGCCCTATACAGTATATACTGTAGGCCCACTGACTGATTACAAGATTGTAGACACCTGTGATGCTAATTAGGGGACACACCTTGAATTAACATGTCCCTTTGGTCACATTAGTTTCAGTCTTTTCTAAAGGTACCATCATTTTTGTCTAGGCCTGTTCCATGAGTTTATTTTTTTTTAATAATTCTGTTGAAGCATGGTTGAAAAGCATTGTCTGACTTTCATTGGTTAGCATTCATAGAATTTTTATTTATTATTACTTGTGTCAGATTAAAGTTTTTTCTGTGGTCATTGTGAGTTTTTCTTTTCTTTTTCAGGGTACCAACAATCTTGTCCATGTATGTATATGCAACTGACAGGGAAGGAAGTGCTAGTTGAAGTGTTTCATGAATAAGTAGGTCTTCAACCGTCGTTTGATATAGCCAGTTGTCCGGACGCCTAGGGGAAGTTCATTCCACAACCTTGGTGCCAGAACAGAAAAGAGTCTCGTAGTATACTGTACTTACCTCTTACCTGAGAGATGGTGGAACCAGTTGAGCAGTGCTGGTAGATCTGAGGATGTGAAGTGCAGTGCCAGGAGTGATGAGGGCTATGAGGTAAGAGGGAGATGTTTTTGGCTTTGTAGGCAAGCAACAGTGTCCAGTTACCGGAAGCCAGTGGAGGGATCGCAGCAGCGGGGTGGCATGCTCATGTGTACTTCCCTTTGCTAAATATGAATTATTATTATTATTGTTATACGCTAATAATTAAGGTGGTGTGCTTTTCAGCATAACTTACTTTGTTAGCATACTTGTTCAAAATGGCATTATTAAATTCTAGACTATTTTCATATTTTGATATTGCTTATATCAGTTGTAAATATATAGATATTTGGAAAGTATTTGCATTTTCTTTTTGTTTGGATGCCCCTGATATTTGCCTTAATAGATTTTTTATTTATAAATGCATTTTATAATATTTTATAAAATTTCCTTGTGCAATTACCTCTTGGGTGCTGAAAGTGCAGGAGCAAATGACTATGACCACGCTCCTGAGCAGTGCCAAGCCAAGCAACTTCACCTCCAGGATGCTGTAGCCTTGAGTTGTTTAATTGGTAGACTATTCAGGTATGAAGACAGATGGCACCCATGGATTCTTTGCTCAAACACATGCTGGAAACCAGCCTCCATCATCAAGCAGTGGCCCATCACCCACCACTGAAGAGATGCTGTCCACACATAAGTTTGAAACTGCCACTGCTATACTAGCCCAGCAATTCTTAACCAAGATGACTGCAGGAGACAATGCTGAAATATTCCTGTACACTACTGAGCAAGTTGCAGGATACAAAGGCTAGCTTGAGCGTGACTGGGCACATCCACAACTTGTTCCTCATCAGTTTGTCAAACATGCTCTACATAGGAAATCTTGTACTGTAGCACTGTGTACTGTCTTCTGCTAGTGCAGCAGCAGAGTTACATCAGTTGACCTGAAAATGGACCTGTGGCACACAAACAACCCAAATGAATACCATTTAGTGCAGCACCAAGCAATGGCCACAAGCATTCCACAAGATGGTCATTGGCAAGGTAGCCAAGGACAAGCTCTTGAAAGCTCAAAAGAAGGCTACTAGAAGGGCACAAAAGGGTTGGCATGCAATCCCCTGATAACCTGAAGGAGATGGTAAAGACCTTTGAGTGTAAACTACACCACCACTTTGTGAAAGCCACTTTTCAGATCACTGCCAAAGAGGTTGTTCAGCTGTGTGGTAATCCCCATGGACCTTCTCACAGACCGAGGTACACCAGGACATATCTGTGGACATGTGGTTCCTTATGTCTCCTAATTGTCTTCCCTTTTTCTCCTTATTCTTTTGAATGCTTGTCATTGTATTGTCTTTGTGGTCTCTGTCTTGTTTTATAATTTTCAGTTTCTTTTCTTTCCCACGGTGTTTTCCGATTGTTTATTGTGTTTTTAGTTATCCCTGCATTTGGGTCTGGGTTTTTATTCATGAAGACACCTTTGTTTTTTGAAAGAAGGATTCCACCACTCACAGACACAGCGGGATAGCTTCTAGCCTCTATCTGTGGAGCATCTTTTCTGGACTATATTTTCTGGCCTTTTAGACCCCTTTTTTCTAGGTCTTTTTTTCTGTGGACATGGCTCCACATCTGTTCCAGTGGGGGATCCACTCTGCTTTCTGTTTCCTGTGGAGGACATGGCCTCACCTCTTGCCTGTGGACACCAGCCTGATTTGCTTTTTTTGTTTTTCTTGGTGCCCTGCGACATCGCTCTGCACCTGTTCCTGTATGCCGCTTCACATCCTGTTTTCCTGTGTTTTTAACTATCCCTATGTTTGGGTCTGGGTTTTTATTGATGAAGACACCTAAGTTTTCTGACAGTTTGTTGTTTCTCTGCCATAGTCTTGGTCCTCTTCATGATTGGTACATTAGTTTATGCATCACAGTTCCTTTTGCACCTTGTAAATATATGCACTTGCATCCACCTTTGCATCCATTAACTGTTACAAATAATATAATTATATAAAACCTTAAAAAAGCTGCCAAAATCTATGAGCCATGAATATACTTAAGAAAATTATAAATATATGTACTAACCTCTCTGCATCATGTAGTGGATGAACAGTATGGCCTTTACCATGGTGTAAATTTCATATATAGAAGGCATATATTTTATTACCAATTCTGAAATAGTGTCATAATGGTGGTACCAACAAAGTTAATACTTTCACATGTATCTTATTTCTGCCTTATTGATCTGTAATAGGTAAAAGTAAGTTATTGGAGAATCTAGTCTTTGTTATCTAATATTCAGTAGGAAAGTGATGCTATAATGCTGCACATAATATATGCAGCTCAAGCTGAATAAGGCTGAACATGCATAGGTCCAAACAGAAATAAATACAAAAGATACATACTGTAAATACAAAAGATCCACTGCAAGCTTGTATTCTATGTATTCATATGTAGTGTGTGTTAATATTTTAAGAAATTATTGACCAAGTCAAGTCGACTTAAAAAGCTTTTTTTTGTCATTTCAACCATATATAGTTGACACAGTACACAGTGAAATTAAACAATATTTCTCCAGGATGATGATGCTACAAAAAAAAGACATGAAGTTATGTAAAACAACACCCATAAAGTGCGAGACAAAAGACAGTGCTCTCCTGAAGTGCAACAGCCATCTCTTTAGTTTTGTCAACATTCAGATACAGGTTATTGGCTCTACACCAGGCAGTTGGCTGTTTCACCTCCTCCCTGTATGCAGACTCGTTGTTCTTACTGATAAGACCCACTACCTCTATGTCACTGGCAAACTTGATAATGTAGTTTGAGCTGTGCATTGCTACACAGTAATGAATCAGCAGAGTGAAACACAGTGAGCTGAGCACACAGCCCTGAGGGGCCCCAGTAAGCAGTGTGGTGATACTGGAGATGCTGTTCCTGATCTGGACTGGCCCAGTCAGGACGTTCAGGATCCAGTTGCAGATGGAGGTGTTCAGGCTCAGCAGGCTCAGCTTCTCAGTCACGTGCTGAGGGATGATTGTGTTGAATGCTGAACTGAAGTATATGAACAGTGTCCGTACATATGTGTCATTATTGTCCAGGTGGGTGAGGGCAAGATAGAGGGTTGTGGCAATGGCATTGCCTGTGGAGCAGTTTGGATGATACGCCCACTGCAGGGGGTCTAGTAAATATGGTAGCTGAGTCTTGACATGCCTCATGACAAGCCTTCTAGAGTTCTTCTTACATCGGCCACAGTTAGACAGAGTTTCTGGTCATTGAGGGAGGTATGGTCTTCCTTGTCGCTCTATTGTTCTGTGCCTCGAACCAAGCATAGAAGTTGTTCATTGATCTGGTAGGGAGGCATGATTGTCACATGCAGGTGAAGTTGTCCTATAGTTCATAATCTCCTGGATGTCCTGCCACATGTGCCGGGTGTCTCCGCTGTCCAGGAATTGGCTGTGGATTCTCTAGGTTTGTGCGCACTTTGCCTCTCTGCTCGGGACAGTTTGGCCCTTGCTGTTCTTAAGGCTGTCTTTTTCCATGCTCTAGCAGCATGCACACCTTTTCTGTTATCCATGGCTTCCGTTTGGAGTGTGTGGTGTTGGTCTTGGAGACAGACACGTCATCAGTACATCTGAAGATGTAGCTGGTCACTGATGCCGTGTACTCCTCCAAGTTGATGGCATCACCACTGGGTCCAGCCTCCCTGAAGATGTTCCAGTCACTCACTCAAAACAGTCCTGAAGAGCAGAGGTGGCTCCTGCTAGCCAGGTTTATACCTGCTTCATAATTGGTTTAGAGAGTCTGATGAGTGGTCTTGTATGCTGGAATCAGCATAACAGAGAAGTAGTCTGAGCATTTTGCAGATTGCCTTAGCCCTATAGAACTCACATAGCACCACATTAGCATTAGCGACAAAGAAAACATTGGCTACCGATTTCTGGAAGACAAATGGGAGTCTGGAGCTGAATGACTGAATGAATGAGAAAGTGTCGTTAGTACATACAAGACCAGACAATGAGTGAGCGACTGAGCCTGGCTTATATAGTGTGTGTTGATTGGTGAATAAGATAATAAGATGGTGAATAAGATAATAAGATAAGATTTTACTACAGCTTTGAAATGTGAAAGAACCACACGTTTTGGAAGGATACATGCACAAATACCTGCCCCTAGGGTCAGAAGTATACTATAGTAAAACAATTGTACAGTATTTGAATACTACAACTGATATATTTTCCATTTCCAATATGAATGGTTCCAGTATGGATGGTTAGCTTATACTCATATGTAGGGTGTCCAAAATTGTTAATTTTTCTATTATAAAAAGACAACCAAATAAAAGAAATAAATAAATAAAGGTTGTTCTAGATACAGAAAAAAGATAAGGTTTTTCATTCATATGGATAAGTAAGGAGATGCCATTTTTTGGCTGCCTAGATATTCCTTTCACTGGATTTTCATGAACAATCATGTGTACAGCACTCAGGTGACAGCCATTATGGGTTTGGAAGAAAGAATCACAGCTACTACTGAAAGAAACCGGTTTGGATCCCTTAGTTCCAGCCGAAGGTACATATCGATGCCACTGCATACAAAGACATTATATACAGTACAATTGTGTGCTTCCACCTTTCTAGCAACAGTTTGGGGAATATTCACATATGGTTGTGATGGTCAGATGTCAGATAAAAGAAGAGTAGATGTGGTTTCATGAAATAAATTGTAATTTTCTACTATTGCCAATTTATTTTATTTTAATTCTTTCAGATGAACTGTCATAAAAGTATTTTATTACAATCAGTTAATAGAACAAACTAGACGTTGATAGAAATTAATTAAAAAAAATCCCTTACTATCTGATAACCACTTAAACTCAGGAAGGGCTATTGCAAACAGGAACAACACTAAATTTGTAGGACAGAAACTATTCCAGGCCTCAAAGACATATAGACATGACATAAAAAATTAAAAAAAAAAAACCTTGAAATCACACTTTAATTATATATTTTTAGCTGCTTACTTACCCATTCAGGGCTTCTATACTTTTTGAGGTCTTTGGGTCCGCTGTTATAAATAGCTTAAGTAACCTCATAACTCATGTTATTTATGTCTCTGTCTCTTTTTTTTCATCACATTTTTCTAAGTTAAACATATATGCCTGTTAGAAAGACAGGTTGGTAGGAAGCAAGTGCAGGCTTATTGAAAAAAACAGGGCAAACAATTGAGACAGGCAAATAAGCAATCGTAAACAAGAATCAGGCAAATGGCAAACAGACTAGACTAGACAATCTCTGCTGAAAAATCCAGCCTGGTCTGACCATTTACCACCTGCCAAAACACAAGTCAAGCTGATCAAACCAGCTGGTAAGTTATTTTTCAGTTTTGCTTGTTATTTCACAAAATTAAAAATAAATACCTAAGATTTTCCAGTTGGTTTAGTAAAATGTTATTGTTATGTATAAAAAAAATCCTGTCTATGATTTGAAATTGGTCAAAACTGGGATAACAATGCATTCACTCAAAATGCCCAGACTCTGAACTGGCATGGGAAATAGTAGCTCAATATATTGTCACTGCTATTGCAGTCTTTTCTTTTCCCTGATAAAAATGGCAGGCAAGTCATTTTATATGAGTCTAAAGCCCTAATCTCCTCTACTTCTCTAGTTCTCCTCCTAAAAATATAACCTCTCGTGGTCCCCTTACTTTATTTTATGCGAAATGGAGAATGTTACACATGTATGTAGTTACTATTACAATAATAAAAATGGATTACACCAAAGTTTTCAGATGAAAGTGGTTAAAGATGACACTTGGGTGAGGGTTAGAGTTAGAATTAGGGTTAGAAAAATTAAGAAAGTACAATTGATATAGACAACCAGAACATAACCATTTAGTTAACAGTAAACTGTACAGTGCTGCTTTTCTGTATTTCTGCATACGTTTTACCTTAAATGTGAACTACAGTCAAGTCCTATAACTAGATAAAAAGAATAAAAAAAATAACACAAAATAATATACTTTTAAATTTAAATTTACTTTTATATATATCTATAAAAGTTAAAGATCATTGTCAGAAAAAAATGTATGTGAAACTGGGTAAAGAGTAGTCCCAAAAATATCCAGATATACCTGAAAGCAGCAGGGACACAGTCATTAACCAGCGGACATAGAGAAAACAATCAGCAAAGCACTCCACTGCCATTCACTACATCCTTGATCACCACAGAACACTCCATTACTGAAGAATCCCTGAAGATGAATGGAGCTATTTACCAGGAATTTCTTTTGAAAGAATCTGTTGATGAGCAAGAGACATGGGTGGAACATCCAGCATGGCTATAACCTAAAAAAGACAGCAAAGGAGACTTTTCTTGGTTCCATTGTGCCCCAGTAAATTACCAGAAATAAAGATTTGTGGAATAAACTTAAGCTTTAAAGACTGTCTTTGTAGAAGCGCCAAAATTCCATCTGAACACTGCTAGATTTTTTTTGGCTAAACTAGTCATTTATAGCATGTCAGCCATATTAACGCTGTTCTGACATGACAGTCTCCTTTATTAAAACATTCATCTTGTTGTTAGTGAATATGCTTTTCCACTTTAGGCCCAGGATTTAAAGGGTCTGTGGTTAACTGTTTCCATTTTAAACCACTTTTTGAATTACTATTTGCAGCTTACTGTATGTAGAACATGTCTTCCAAGCACAGTTTGAGTAATGGCCTGATAAATTGAATCTTAATGTCAAACACAGTGCAAGTGATTTTTGCGGCTGGGCTTAGTCACATTTTGTGCTTTTATTTTTATTAGTTTTTTTCCATTTTTTTTGTTTTATTTTGGCATTTTGGCATGGAGGCATTGACATCCACAACGATGAAAAGGTTAATATGATATCAGACGGAAGGTTATTTATGTAACACTGATTGATTTGAATGCCAGAGTGGTTATCTTCAGATCTAGTGGTGTTTTTCTCATGTGCTCATTTCCTTTCCAGTTCTCCAATACAGTATTAGAGGTTATACAATTTATTGGGCTATTTAATTGGTGGCCCAGTGATTTGTTCCAGCCCCTCAAGAAGTCTAGTGTGAAAAAGATATCTCTATAATAAATTTAGTTTAGTCGGACAACAGATCCTACAGTTATCAAGTGACGCGCGTCTGATCGGTTCGGCACGCAGCGCAGAGCAAGAGTCACGTGACGTTAGGCGAGTTAAAATGCAGCCTAAATGTTTGAAAATTACTGAGATGGCTTTTGTAGTTATACTAAAATACTAAAATAGTATGACTATAGTCATCCTTAAATAATATATTTTGACCAAAAGTGCTATAAAACAATGTTATTTTCCTTACTGTGAACGTTTTTATGTGTTTCAGTTAAATGTGTGTGATATAGATCTCTGATTTACCCATTTGAATGTAGAAAAAGTCCACTTAGGCATTTAACAATGCACAGATGTTATATAGTTTCAAAATACAATACAAGCATGTTTAAATGTATGCAAAAAAAATTTTATTGGGTGCCTTATAGTGCAAAAATGCAACATATGGGCTCCTAAATTGTTGTTGTGTCTTCACTCAAATTGGAAGCCAGATCTCTCTGGCCTCTCATTTGGGGTGCTTTTCATGAACTGTCCCCATGACAAACTAATTGAATAGCCCTGCAGTATACTATACATAACATTCTGTTCTACTTCCTTTTATTACAGTCTGCCAGGCGGGTTTCCTTTAGAGATCAGATGCTACAATCACTATAAAATCACTCTCTGTTAAAATCCACAGTATATGAAGATAAGAATTAGTAACAAAGCACCACATAAATCTTGAATTATATTGAACAAATGACCTAAAGTTAAATTTGTAAGTTTACGTTGAATGTGATCAGGTCTGTTTCGGGGAAAAAAAAAAAAACAGTCTTGGCTGAGACTGACCATTAACAGCAGTGTGAGAATATGTGTGGTTTCTTCCCCAAAGTCTTAAAATTGAAATTTAACAGCAGTCAAATTGACAGCAAATGGGTCATTTAACAGAGAAAGTGGTAATTCAAATGGACCAGCTCTACGGTGAAAAATAGCACTGAACTGGAATTGTATTTGACACAGATTAAAAGTTCATAAAAGAGGTTAAATTTAAAGATGCTTCAGCTATTATTACAATTGGTAAATGATTTTTGTACACTGTGTTCTTGTTAATTTAAGCCTGATAATGATACTTGTGTCAGTATTTCATCCGCATGCGGTTATAACCACATACTACATACATATACAGTTATCAATCTCATTGACATATTGCATATAATATGCGAAACAGCTCATTAAACTTAAAATCCCTATTCCTGTGATGTTTATTGTTTCAAGTTCTATGTAAAAGAGAGTTGTTGCATTAATCATACATCATGCTTTGAATTGAACTGAGAGGAAGAGAATAGTTTTAATGTCTGTGTTAAATAGTGGTCGTACAGTAGCAATAGCAAATTCTACAACAGAATCTGTTCAAATTTCAATAAAGACATTTTACTGTTTGTGTACAATCTATAATGATAGCTATATAGCAGGGACATGTCATGGAACAGTTATGTTATGCCATAATGTATTATTAAGTGTTTTGAGAGAGAAACATATTCACACATTTATACCATCTGTGTCTCAGACCAACTCCTGAAGTGGTGTGATATATTACATTAGATTTAGCTTTAGAGTTTAGAGTGGTTTGATTTATGTGTCATGTTTTCTGTAACAATCATCTTATCCATCATAAATATCCCATTAGACTTAATTAAATCTACAATAAATGTGTACATTTTGGTTTAACGTAACAGCTGGGAAAATAAATAAATAAAAAAGCTGTCATTTCTTGCCTTTATGTAGATCTGTCCCTGATGTTTTAAACAACCAGAGAGAAAATAATCAAGTCCAGAACGATAACTGGCGTTCACATAAGCTTTGCTGAGGATAAAGAATCCAGTTGTGTTAAACAGGCTTTAAGCTTATTGAGATAGCATGTAGAGACAAAGGAGCTCAGTCTTAGCAAGGAAAGACTATGAAGAATACAGTAAATAATTCATTGAAAGCTGAAGAGATCATATCATATATATACAACAGTGTCCTAAGAAATAATCACAGAATTCAATTTAAATCTCTCTGACTAAATTTTAACCAGTGAACATTTCAGAGCTGATTGTTATGCTCAAGATCTCATTTAAAACCCATTTGTATAGTGCAGTGAAGAATATGCCCTGATGAGTTTTAGTTTTTTTTTTCTTTAGATGGCTTTATTACAAGTTATTTGTGCAGAACTGTTTGAATAATTCTAATAGTAGTCCTTGAATAATATGTTATTTTAGACTGTTTGTAAGGAAAATGCCACAGCAATAGTACAAAATGTGAAGAAGTTATTTGAAATGATTTAAAGATTTAGGGACTTGATTTTACTATAAATATGAGAGCTTAAGATTTGTGAGCATCATACAGCATGTGATTTTGTATTTTGTAAGATATTTAAGAATATTTCATTTTTTTCTAAATGAGTGTCTTGTCCCAGGATCAAATGGCTGCCCACAAGCAGACTGTAGAATATATTATAAAGGGTAACGAACAGTATTAAAGACTGCCTTACACAATACCTACTGAAAAGTACAACTAAATTAAGCTACAGTACTCTATCATGCTGTAAGTGTGTGTGTGTGTGTGTGTGTGTGTGTGTGTGTGTGTGTGTGTGTGTGTGTGTGTGTGTGTGTGCGCGCGCGCAGTTTTTAGCATCAGAGTAGGACTGTGATACAGACTGATAACAAACACAGTAAGTGCCAAAAATGATATTGTTGGCTATTTAACTAAAAAAAAAAATTGTGATCTGTTCAGCAGAGTTTTAGGCCAAACAGAAATAAAAGAAACAGCATGGAGTGAATGTAAGAAGAAAAATTGCAGAGAAAAGAAGGACACATCTAAATATTTTTAGGAAGTTTTTGGTCTTCCTTGAGTAAATATGTAAAGGTGCACTTCATCATATCACACTGCATTATATATTTTTGTGAATGAAATGTTGTCGCTACATGTAGTGCTTTATGCAGCCAATTATGTTAATCACTAGTTTGAGAGAAAAAGAGAGAAATTAAGAGAGAAATTGAGGTCATAATTTGTTTTCAAAATAAAAAATGTGGCAACCAATGTGATTTAATAATCTCCCACTGAATATATCTGAATATAAAAATTATCCAGTTCAAAAGCTCAGAATGGGGTAATACCCTGAATTACTGAAATGTCCATATGAGTTGAATGTCATGTTACACTCAGAGGATCCTAGACTTCATCAAATGGAAGTCCTGTTTGCCTGCCAGTTTTCCTTTTTGTGTTTGCATGAAGCTGCAAGATGGGGAATATTAATCAGTCCCCGTGATGGAGAGTGGCAGGGGCCAGCTCTACCCATACTAATGTGTTTGCAAATTGCGGCTTGGGAGAGATGGACCCCCGCATCAGCCTAAAAAAAAATTACCTTCCCCACACTGAACAATCTAAGCCATACTGCATCATCTTGGATTCAGTATAGTTCATTAAAAACCACTGATCTCTGGCTTAGCAGATTGCTCTCCCTGGCTTGGGCCTGTTTTGGCTTGGATTAAGAGGCGTGCCTCAAGAAAAGGAAAAAAAAACACCTTAGAGGTGACCTGGAAGTGTTTCGCATATGTCTGCCTTAATAGTGTGTAGTTGCTTTGGGAGCTTTGAGCTCAGTGAGATATAATAGGGTTGGAAGGTGCAATAAACCCAAGGCCCTGATAGTAGAAAATAAGGCAAGAGGTGGATTCTGAGGGAATTCACAACACAAAAATTAATCCATGTAAAGTAAAACAAATGCATGCCCATGCACATTCCAGAAATTAATGCATTTTGAAAATTGACTGTTAGAGGAAAAACGTGTGTGCATTGATCTACACAGTAAGAAATTCATTATGATCTGATGGGAGTGGTGTTATTAACCCAAACCATGTACTGTATATTACATTTCAAAGTGAAAAAGCATTTGCTATGCACTTGCAGAACTCTTATATTTGTACATGTAGGGAAGAGAACTTTTTACCTGTCTTTGTGTTTCCTTTATTTATTTTTTCTCTGTAAGTGCTTTTCTGTGTTTTCTGTTCATTTCTCACAGAAAAGAGGCACACATGCACAAACATGAAAACACAGTTCAGCCCATCACTTTTCAGTTCATGGCATGCCCTTTACAAGACAAATAAATAACATATAAGTAATCTTACCCAGATTACACATAGGTGAGAGTTGTCATGCATTACCTAACGGTTCAACGCGCGTCTTTTACGTACACAGCGTACATTCAACCACACTCCTGCTGCCCTAGTATCCTTCTCTATTAAACAAGCACTAACCTATACAGTATGTGGGGGTAAATATCAAATTGTATTCTGTCCAGTAACAAACTCATGCACAGTTTGGAAAGATGTTTGGCAGGACTGTAGTTTATTTGTTTGATGTCACATACACGCCATGGCCTAAAGTATGTGGACACCGTGCCATAAAACCAACATGTTATTTTCCCCAATCTGTTGCCACAAGTTTAATATTTCAATTAATTTTTATAGCGCTTTTAACAATTCACATTATCTCAAAGCAGCTTTACATACGTATAGAAACAAAATAACAAGGTAAAGTTTAAAATTAAGTTATTATAAGTCTTTAACATCTATTTCTAATGAGCAAGCCGAGAGTGAGGGTGGCAAGGAAAAACTCCCCAAGAAGAACCAAACTCAGAAGGGAGCCCATCCTTATTTGGTGACACTGGGCAGTAAATAATGTAAATGTAAATAATCTTCTTTCTACAACAGTTTGTAATTGAGTAGAATTAAGCAACCAAGAGCTCCTGAGTAACTAATAGTTTGTACAGGGTGTGATGTACATAAGTACATAAGGGTGTGATGATAAGGTGTACACAAACATAATGTATGCCAAAATAGACCGGTCCAAAAAAAGTCTGATAGATAGAGTATGTATCAAAAAAGCAAGTGTGAAACCACCATAAGAGTCTATGCTATCCTTCTCTTATGAGTCAAAGTACTTGTGTCCCACAGCAGTATTAACACTTCAGATGATACTGGTCGAGTTTCTGAAAGGATCAAAAAAGTATTACTATCATAATGTTTTTTTTATTCAGATGTTTTTTATGTTTTTTTTTTATCTTGATTTTTGGCAGGGTATCTTTGTGGTTTGTTATGTGCTTTCAAATAGTTGAAACTTTCTCTTTGCCATACCAATGTAACAGGAGATATGGATGCTTTCGATATTGTTGACAGCAGCATATTTCTTACAAAATATTTTTCTAGCTGATGGCTCATTAATTCCCATGTCGGCAAAAATGACATTCACATTTCCAATATTTATTGCTTAAGCTGGATATATGTCTCATGATAAAATCACAGCCTTTATTTGAAGAAACTGATTTAATTGGTGAATTATTGTTCCAAGCATGGAACTGCATAATTTATATAATCTATTATCTAGTCCAAGAATATCTCTTCCAAGGCAAAAGCTATATTGGAGCAAATATGGTTAATCCTAAATTGCAGGTGTCAGTGATGTCAGGATCTTTGGTAAAATTTGCCTTGATCAACAGGCATCAACCCTAAAATGTGAGTGATGGAAGTCTGATCAGGCTGTAAATCATGTCCATGTTATGCCACTGATTGCAGGAAGAAGTTTATGATTTCTTTCTTGTGATAGATTAATATTCAGAGCTTAACATGTAGAACCTGGGATTCTACTTGTATTGAAGATTAAACTTTACTTTCTCTCAGCCAGCTATTTAAGATTTTCAATTTTCACTTTATGTAAAATGATCTCTTTTATATTTTTATGATCACATAGCCAGTATTGTACCCCATCATCCAAAAGCTTATCATTGTCATATTTCAGCAATTATGGGCTACACAGTGGCCCATAACAGAAGTCAAAAGTAAAGTATATGTCCCCACAGGGAAATTCCTCAAAGAGCAGCCCCATGAAACACGACAGAAACACAAACTATATTATTTCTTATTTTGATTTCTAAGTTTGAATTAAAAAAAAATTCTATTCCATTACTATAGTGTTTTGTTAAATGTTGTAGGTGTTGTAGCAAGCAAAACAATGCAAGAGTAACGAAAAGACGCAAAGAGCGGCTAAAGATTCATGAGCAGGTGTTTTGGATGCTTTGATTTGGTACCAAATCAAAGCATACAAATACAAATGACAAACAAAATTAGCATTGTTAAACAGGAATTAGCCAGAGCACAAGCAGTCATAGTATGATCAGACCAAATTTATTCATTCACCTTGGGTGGGATGCCAATCAATCACAGAGCACTGTTCAGTCTCTATCACACTAGCACGCGCACACACACACACACACACACACACACACACACACACACACACACACACACACACACACACACACACACACACACACACACACACACACACACAAATTAGTCAGTCCACCTACAGACATAGTTTTGAACAGTGAGAGGAAATCTGAGAACTCAGAATGAATCCACACAGAATCTAAGCCAGAGCCACCAAAATAGTATCCGGAGCGAAGTCTGCAATGGTGTGGTGTCAATGCCAAAACAGTGATCAGGCTAAATTATAATAAAACAGAGTAAGTCAGGAGATCATACTGAGGGTCAAACACTGCATAGGCGATTAGTACGATTCTAAGTCGCCGATTTACATAACCACAAATTAGTCAAGTATAAATGGTGCAATTAATAAATGATGGTGTGTTTGTACGTATAACAGAAAGAAAACTAGAAAATATTAACAAAGGTCATGTTAAAATTCTAAGGGACCAACCACTGTGAGTAAAGGAGATGCTCAATTATGTGTATATAAAAAAGTGAACATGTGATTAAAATTAGATGGAGAGATTCTAGCTTGACTGAAATCCTAGCTTGAGTATTCAGGCCAAAGCAGTACAGGTATCGCAGTTACAATGATGAAGTCAAAGTGATTATTCATCTATAGTAGCTCATTGGTTAAAGCATTGGACTATTGACTGAAAGGTTGTGAGTTCAAATCCCAGGACTACCAAGCTGCCACTGCTGGGCCCTTAAGCAAGGTTCTTAACCTTCAATTGCTCAGTTGTGTTAATGAGATAAATAAGTGGCTCTGAAAAGAGGTGTCTACCAAATAGAGTTAATGTAATCTAGCCCACAGTTAACTTTTGTTTGCCATACAATCCCCCTTTTCTGTTTTTGTTTTACACTGAATTCTTTTGTTTATGCTATATAATATTTAACATCAAAAGATGAATATGAAATGACAGATCAGAGTTTCAGCTTGATCTTTTTTGATATTTACATCTTAAACATGAAAACTTGAACATGGCACCTTTTTGTTTTATGGTCACTGTTTTGCTGCATGTTGAAGATCCTCTGAATTAAATTTCTCTTGTGTGAAATTCTCTATAAATTGGCAGAGAGGATGTTTCTGTAGACCTCTTAACTTCCAGTCCATGGATCTACCTCTCATGTGCTTGACCAATGTGCCTACATCTTTTGGATCATGAGCAGATCATTTCTTCTTCCACATTTTGACCTTTCCATCACATTGCTAGAATTGAATCTTGGTTCCAGAGCGTTTGTGGTTTATTTCTGTATTTTTTTTCCAATCTGGCCTTCTGATTCTTGCGATTTTTCTCTATATTTTTGCTTTCTGTTTTCTTTGTGCAGTGGATTGTGGTACCTTTAGCCTTACCCTGTAGACTGTTGGTTATAGCACTGCACTCTTCACACAATATTGCTGTCATCAACTGCTGTTGTATTCCTTGGTGAGAATCTTCTTTGCCTGGTAGTTAGTACATCACTATTGTTTTCTTCTGATTGTTTTTTTTTACATTTTTATGTAAATATTAAAAATGACAGTCTCATATTCATTTTCAATCTCAAACCCAAATGTCTTCAGACTGCCACCAGAGACTAGCAAAATGGCAGTACTTAGGGGTATCACTTGCAGTATCATTAAACGCCCTTCCAGATTTCAATATATTACACTTAGCAAACAACATTAGAAAGTTATATTTATATGTACAGGTTTCCTAAATGTGAATAAGAATTTGTTCAAATCAAACAGATCTCTCTCAACAGCAAAAAAAAAGTATATATACTTTCATACTTAGTGCTTTACTTATATATTTTGTAAGCCTTATTGTTTGTACAAACAATACAGCTGCATTTTGTTGATAATTATATTAACATTTTTTAATCCTCAGAAATAGGGGGGCACGGTGGCTTAGTGGGTAGCACGTTCGCCTCACACCTCCAGGGTCGGGGTTCGATTCCCGCCTCTGCCTTGTGTGTGCGGAGTTTGCATGTTCTCCCCGTGCCTTGGGGGTTTCCTCCGGGTACTCCGGTTTCCTCCCCCGGTCCAAAGACATGCATGGTAGGTTGATTGGCATCTCTGGAAAAATTGTCCGTAGTGTGTGAATGCGTGAGTGAATGAGAGTGTGTGTGCCCTGTGATGGGTTGGCACTCCGTCCAGGGTGTATCCTGCCTTGATGCCCGATGACGCCTGAGATAGGCACAGGCTCCCCGTGACCCGAGGTAGTTCGGATAAAGCGGTAGAAAATGAATGAATGAATGAATGAATGAATCCTCAGAAATAGTCCTGAGTCAAGTCAAGAAGCTTTTATTGTCATTTCAACCATATATAGCTGTTGCATGAGACAACATTTCTCCAGGATCAAGGTGCTAAAAACAAAGACAGAGCTAAGGACATGTAAGTAGTCTTAGCCACATAAAGTGCAACTGTGCAACCTGGTGCAAACAGTGCAGGACAAGACAAACAAGACAGTGCAGGACAAAAAACAGTGCAGACATAAAGTTACAAGACAATACAAAAAGTACAAAAAATGCAATACACAAAAGACAATAAACAGTAACAGAAACAGTGCCGACCGACCGGTGTAAATACTGTATGTAAATACTGAATGTTTAAACAATATTTTGTGCAGTAACATTAGAATGAACACAGTTTCTTAGCAGCAGGTCCTTTGGATAATATATAGAGTTGTGCAAAAAACAGCAAATGACTGAAATATTGTATAGTACTATGTGCGTAATGGCTAAGATATTGTACAATATGTGCAAAAACAGCTGAAAAAAAAAACAGCAGAAAAGTGTGCAAAACAGTGTGTGTGTTTTGTGAGGGTCTGTGCAGTCCATACAGATGATGTGTGTGTATGTTGTGCTCAGTATAGTACAGTTCAGTTATTGAGAAGTCTGATGGCTTGTGGGAAGAAACTGTTACACAGTCTGGTCGTGAGGGCCTGAATGCTTCGGTACCTTTTTCCAGACGGCAGGAGGGTGAAGAGTGTGTGTGAGATCGTACAGTACAGTTCCCAAACCAGACAGTGATGCAGCTGCTCAGGATGCTCTCAATGGTCCCTATGTAGAACATGGTCGGGGGGGGCTTTCTCAGCTTTCGTAGGAAGTAGAGACGCTGCTGGGCTTTCTTGGTGATGGCCCTGGTTTTGAGTGACCAGGTGAGGTTCTCCGCTAGATGAACACCAAGAAATTTGGTGCTCTTGACGATCCCTACAGATGATCCGTCGATGTTCAGCGGAGAGTGTTCGCTCTGTGCTCTCCTGAAGTCCACAACCATCTCTTTAGTTTTGTCCACATTCAGAGAAAGTTTGTTGGCTCTACACCAGGCAGTTAGTTGTTGCACCTCCTCCCTGTATGCTGACTCGTCGTTCTTTTTGATGAAACCCACCACGGTCGTGTCATCGGCGAACTTAATAATATGATTCGATCTGTGCATTGCTGCACAGTCGTGAATATCAAAATATGATATTCACATTAATCAGAAATTTTTATAGTAGTAAATTGCAAGAATATTATACGGACTCTAGTTGTGTTTATTTTGGTATTGAATACCTTTCCACATTGAAGTTGGTCTCAAAAGAGATTCTGTGACACAGAGTGAAAAATTCTGATTTTCTTTGCCATTGAATAATCTAATTAATGATTACATGCAGAGTTAATGATATTTCAATGCTATGCTATAAATGTGCCATCAGTAACATGCTATTAAAGAAAATTGAGTTAAGAATATATGTTTGTTTCTTCTTCATCATCATAATAATCATCATCATCATCTGCTTCTTCTTCTTTGTCCTCGTTGTTCTTAAATAGAAACATCAAAGTGCATATAAAAATAATACAATAAAATTTCCCTCTTCTGTGTTAGCTGAGCAGTGAAGGGAGTCAAATAAAATAAAAGATAAAAAGATATGCACAAACAAGCTATCCAGCAAGATAGATAGATAGATAGATAGATAGATAGATAGATAGATAGATAGATAGATAGATAGATAGATAGATAGATAGATAGATAGATAGATATTGCATAGTACAGGTACAGCAACAAAATGCCGCATATGCATCTTATTTTGATTTTATTACACAAAGTCACCAGACTTATCTCCATTCTGTTTTACGACATTCCAATCCTGGCACATCATCAGATTTATGCTGAGTCAATGACTGTAATTGAAATTTTAGACCTGTGAGTTTGTCCAGCTCCCCTCTGTTTCTCATTCTGTTCATGCTTGCTGTATGTCTTTGCACTGGCTGAGTTTGTATCTGAATTTTAAATCAAGGTGTTTTTCCTCAGCAGTGTTCCTTTTTTCAGAGACAATGCTACAGTGCTGTATGAATCCTCTGGGCCTTTCTTCATTTTCCTTTGAATGCTGTACCAACCACAGGGCCCTAGCATCCCTTAGACCCCTGGTTCTGTTGTGTAAATATTCTATGAGCGGCTTCCTCCATAATGTAGACTGAAAACCATTTTAAAACTTTAACCCTCCTTATAAAAGAAAACAGTTCTGCAGTTAATCAGTGTAATGCTGTTAGTTTGTGATTATACATCATCTGTAGAATTTTACAATTTAAATATAGAAATATCAAATATGGAAAATGCATTTAAACGGTTGCTATACAAGGATAGGTAAAGAAGGCCAGTAATCTAGCTGAGCAGCAAAAAGGCCAGTTTTTACAGGCCAGTTTTTCTTGCCAGTAAACTTACTCACCAGCTTATGACTTCTGTACCCGTTTGTATTCAACCGCCTTCTACTGGAGGTTGAATAGTTACTGCCTCACTCACTCGCTCCCACACCTTACAACCATGTGCCTTTTTGTTGTCTACAACACATAGGGTGCAGAATTGGGATATTTTCAGCACCAGGGTGGCAGTTGTTTGATGAGCATGTATTGCCTATATGTGGGTGCTAGCTCCACAGTCACAATTCCTAATTTCTAGTTTTACAGGTCCTATATCAAAGGTGCTGGCTGTGTTCAGCATGATCTGTCAATAGCAGGGAAATAAAAACGGACCCAAGTGCAGGATAGCATAAAAGAAAAACATGTTTAATAGCTAAAAAAAATGAAACACAGACGACAAAACGAAGATGAGAATTTTGCGCTGACTTGGGCAACGCGGCACAGTTAAATACATGGCAAAATTAAACACATAAGGACCAGGTGTGCAGAGGTGGGGAGGAAGGGACAAGGGCGGGGCAGACACGTGAACACAGAACATAAACAAAAAGCACATGGCCAAAGTCTGGGCTAAGTCCTGACAGTATCCCCCACTCGAGGCGTGACTCCCAACACGACTCCCAATGCGTCTGTCCTGACAGTTCTGACAGGGTCCAGGAGGGGGGAGCAAGGCACATGGTGAGGCAGATGGGTGGAGCAAGGCACACGGCGAGGCAGGTGGGGGGAGCAAGGCACATGGCGAGACAGGTGGGTGGAGCAAGGCACGTGGCGAGGCAGGTGGAGGGAGCAAGGCACATGGCGAGGCAGGTGGGGGAAGCAAGGCACACGGCGAGGCAGGTGGGGGGAGCAAGGTGTCCACAGCTGAGCAGGGGGGCCAAACGACGTCCACAGCCGAGCAGGGGGGCCGAGCGAAGTCCACAGTCAAACAAGAGGGCCCAGCAACGTCCACAGCCAAACAGGAGGGCTGAGCGCAACCCCCGACTCACCACAGCTAGACCCACCCCTCGGAAACCAGGAAGGGGAAGAGGGGCAGAAAAATAAAATACTCCTCCACAGAACAGAAAAATCAACAAAAAAATATCCATGGGGGCAAAACATGGACCTGCGACACCCCCTGTGGACAGGAAGTGGGGTGGCATCCTCCGCAGAAACCGAATGTAAAGCGACGCCCACCACCGGACAGGTGCGGGGCGATGTCACAGGACACTGAAAAAACAAAACAAAACTCGGGCTGGTGACATGGCCCGCAACCAGGAAGTGAGGCAGCACCCCCCCTCGGAGAAAGCGGAAGTGGAGCGGCGTCCCTCACTGGAAAAATGCATACCGATGTCACCAAAACCACAAAGTCCAGGGGGAAAAAAATCCAATTTGTTAGAAAAAAACAAATAAAAAATGCTCCCACCAGCCGGTCCAGTCTGAAGCTATCCTGCTGGGTCCTGGTCTGGCGGAATCCTTCTGTCACGAACGCGGGGATAAAAGAGACCCAAATGCATGATAGCTAAAATAAACGGGATTTATTAACAAAAAAACACGGAATGGAGACACAGACTCGGCAAGACGAAGACAACAGAAGAGAGCAGAGGATTCCGCGCTGCACAAGGCAACGCGGCTCAACTAAATAAACAGGACAATCAGAAACATGAGGAACAGATGTGCAGAAGCGGGCAGGAAGAGACAAGGGCGGGACAGACATGTGACACAAAACATAAACAAAAGCACGTGGCCAAAGTTCGGGCTGAGTCCTGACATGATCTAATATAATGTTAAGTAGATTACTAAAACAAAAGTCCTGTCTATATTATGTATAATCTTTTCATATTCAGTGAATAGACATTAAATCAACATAGTTCAACCTGCTTGTCTGCTCCCTGGCCATGCCTCTGTATTGTCAGAAAGTAACTAGACATGTTCTTTATACTAGATTATAGGCAATCCTGCAAGGAAAGAAAGGCTGACTGGTGACAATGCAGGCCCAAAGGCATGCTCTTGGGTTATATAGCTAATATAGCAAAGATAAAAGCATGAGCAAGCATGGGCTGTTAGAAAACATTGCTCGCCTGTTTGAATCTCTTGCTCTGTATTGTTCATTAAAGGATTGGTGTTCAAGCCCCAGCTGTGCCAAGCTGTTGGGCCCTTAAACAAGACTGCTCCTGTGCTCTGATCCCAACCTCCCTAGGTTTTTCATATGTGAAGAAAATATTTCCACTGTGCTGTAATGTGTATGTGGCAATAATAAAAGCTTCCATGACTTCCAAATAAGCATGCATAGACATAAAGCTTTGCTGAGTTGATTGAGTCTGTGGCACATTCTCATACTCCCTAGGCTTTAGCTGGAGGGTGAACAGCTGTCACTGCGCTCATTGGCTGCTAGCCGTGTGTGCTTCTGCTATCTCACTTTGCAGCCATGTGCCTACCTGCTGTCTACACGTGTGTTACTGTCTTTTCAACTCATACTACCTAAGTGAAAATCTCTCTAGTATCATGCTGGAGGGTGAAGAGATGTATTTAAGTGCAGATATAAGCATGGACACCAGTGTAATTTCTTAATCTAAATGTATACTGTACCTACATCATCAACCATTTGAAAATCCATACCCATTCATTATTCCCTAACTTGAACTCAACTGCTCTTGCACCCTTTTATACTCCCCCCACATGCTGCTGCAGCTCTTATTTGCTGCCTTGCCTTGCAGCAATGTGCTTTCTTGCGTTTCCCCATACAGGGAGGTGCTGAAGCAACACAATCTTTTCAGCATCTTGATGGCAGTTGGCTGAGTATTGGTGGTGGCCTAGCTCTCACAAGTCCTAGTTTCAGATCAAAGTTGCTGGCTGTGTATTCAGTATGACTTAATTTAAAGTTAACTAGCTTTCTATATTTTCAGGGAATAGACAATATATTTAGATTATCACACAAAGCTAAGTGACAACTTAATTCAACCTGCTTGTCTGCACCCTGCCTTTGGCTCTGTATGGTCACAAAAAACTGGGCTTGTTCTGAGATTATAGGCTATGCTGCAAGAAATGAAAGGCTGTTTGGTGGCAAGGAGGCTTCAGAGAGCTCTCTGGAGCACAGTCCTCTACTCTATCATCAAATAAGTTTAAGAAAACAAAATTATAAGTAAAAACTGACTGTTTAAAATTGCTACACCCATTCATACTTCTCCAGCTTTTGCCAAAGGGTGAATAACTGTGCTTCTGGTGTCCCTTCTTGCAGCCATGTACCTTCATGCTGTCCACAGCACAAGGGTGTGCTTAAGTCTCACAGTCTCACAGTGTTTTTAGTACCTAGGCAGCAGTTGTTTGTGGTTCACGACTTGGCTGTGTGTAGGTAGTGAATCAGCAGTCACTAGTAGAAGACCTAGTTTCAGATCAAAGCTGCTGGTCAAGTACTCAGTATTGTTACAACCTGTGATTTTGGTGACTTTTGTCAATTGTGCTCTTTGTGCATTTCTTTATGCAGGTCTGAGCAGAAGAGATCAGGAGCACTGGTACCACCAGAGTGGCCTATGTAGCTCAAAAGAGAGTATTAGGCATGCTTGTGATCATATAATGGCAAAATACAATGTACAAAGTAGTGATGGCCAGTTCGTGAACAGATCGTTCTTTTGAACCAGTTCCTTTTAGTGAACTGGATGAACTGGTTCACCAAATCGGACTGATTCGTTCTAAACAGTTCGAGTCTTGAGTCAGCGCTGATCCACAAGTTACTAAAGTTACTCACTTTTGGTCATGCCTGACATTCGGTCCGACTCTAAATAAACTAATATCCCGGAGTATATGTAACTCCTGTACACTGAACTGAGACATGTTGTGCAGAGAGAACTGTGAGCTCGAGCTGTTGATACTGCACATTACTGAACCGATACAGCGAATCATCAGTACACTGAACTGAGAACTGTTTCTTTCTGTTGATACTGTGCATATGTTAACCTTCAGAGCAAATTATACATATTGGGATATGCATAGTAACTAGTCATAGGCTATTTAACATTTTTATTTAAAAAAATCATACAACTGTTCACTCAATATATGTCAGTTAATTTTAATATTGACTGTTGTGCAGGTTAGTCTGTATTTTTATATGCCACTTTTTGTAAGTTGATGAAGATTAGTTTATTAACTTTATATCTTTAAGACAAGTAAAACATCCACGTTTGCACATCAATGCCTGTACTGGGTGTTTTAGTTGCAAAACTTAAGAAAGAATGTAAGAAACGTATTCAACTAATGTTATGATTACAAAGAACTTCTCGAATGTGTTAAATTGATTGTATTAATATCAGAAGTCTATGGGCAGTCACAGCTTATGCCCAAACATTAAATACAAGGAAGATTCACCAGTGATCTGATGTGGGGTTGTGTTACAACATCTTAAGGACACCTGTGTTAGGCAAGATGCCTACTCTTCTTCCAGTGGGCATGGTTTGCAGCAGGTTGTGCTAACTAGTTAGTACAACTAAACCTTTCACATTGGCCATTATCAGCTGCATGGTAAGGGGTCTGTGAGAATTATCCACCTGGTTGAGGCTAAACAACTACTGAATTGAGTTGGGCTCAAAGTTGAGGCCCCCATCGGAATGAATGCTCCCAGGGAAACTGACCTAAAGAACCACTCTTCCCACAAGACACAGACCACTGTTTCAGCCCGCTGATCCCAAGTGGGTAATGTCACATTGAATTTGCTCAATATGACTGTCATTGCTAACACATTCTTTTGCCTGGCCTGAGATGGTTCCAACACTGTAAAATCTTATTTAATTTCACATCTCATTCAGGCGAAAGGCCAACAAATGCCCCATAAAACTTACAGCAACTGATGGCACATGTTTGGTTTGCTGACACCGCTCACACTCCTGACTCCAGCGGGCAACATCGGCCGACATACCCAGTCGGTATCACTGCTGATGTAACAACTGAAGTGTATGTTCTGTACCTTGGTGTCCATAGTGCTGATTTGGGAATTCACACGGACCACTGGAAATGGGGTAATGCTAGGTAAGGGTGCTCCCATTTCATGTCAATATGCCCGTTTTATACCCTCGAAATGAGAGCACAAATAAAACCTGCCTCAAACTTTTCTAGAGGGAGACAGTACTGCTACATTTATATACCTATTGTCTGACTGTGCACTAAAATTGTTACTTTTGCGATTGGTCTACTGCCGCGATTGGCCTATAACCTGTCCATTTGTTAACCATTCTTCCCACTACAGAAGGTTTGCAGACCTTAGAACCCTTCCCAGACTGATGAGCAGCAACAATTGATTATCGTCTTGGCATTAGAGACACACACACAAACGCACACACCTGAGTGCTCCAGAAAAACAAACTGCAAAATGTTTTGCATTTCATTACCCCCTAACCCCTTATGAAGACCTTATATTATTATATGCCAAACTAATATTTCTCAGAGCATATTAGAAAAGCTTTTTTTATGTTTGAATTATCAGTGGATAATGTGTATATTGTTGTAAGGGAAAAAAATCAAATAACTTTATTCAGAAGAAGAAAGCAAGAAAAAATAAAATTCTTTTGTAAAGTTTGCTTAGCCATCTGTACAGGTTTCCAATGTGATATCTGTTTTTTGATTTGTGATGATTATCTCTCTCAACAAGCATATTGAATAAATGAACTCCTCTCTTACCCTGCAACTATATCATTTGTAGCAGCCATCAGGTAAACACACTTTAAAAATGCATCCAATTAAAATTCATATTTAAAAATGATTAGAGGTGCAGACAGAGGCAAGGGATACAACCTCACCCCCTCCATGCAAACATTTTAAAAAGGTCACTTTCCTTTTAAGGACATTTTTATCTATACATGTCAGGATCCAGCCCGGACTTTGGCCACGTGCTTTTGTTTATGTTTTATGTTCACGTGTCTGCCCCGCCCTTGTCTCTTCCTCCCCGTCTCTGCACACCTCTTCCTCATGTTTAATTGCCATGTCTATTTAGCTGTGCTGCGTTGCCTATGGCAGTGTGGAATCCTTGTAGTCCTATGTCGTCTTGTGTCCTACTCTGCGTCCCTGTTTTGTGTTTTTGTGTTTTAAACCATTTTATTTTATGCTATCCTGCATTTGGGTCTGTTTTTATCCCCATGTTGCTGACAATACATGCTACAGAGCAAATAGGATGATTCATTCTGGCTGCTGGTGTCTGCAGTCATCTGGCATATTATTTCAATTGTCACCCTTCTGTATGTAATAGAGGACCCAAACACCTTTAAGTACCTTGTGATCCTTCAGAAAATGATAAAATATATTTGGCTGGAATTGTTTGCATAGTTCCCTACAATGGATCGGATTGCCATTTAGGTTGTATTCCCACCTATGCTACCAACCATGCTATGAGAATCAAGTAATTGCAATAATCCAGGCATGATGACATAACACATGAATCATTTTCTCCAATGACAAAGCATGTCTAAACCTTCTTTAATATTTCTTAATGAGAAAAAGAAAGACTGAACCACTTAGCTATATAAGATGATGTAGTGTTAACCATTTCCACAATACACACATGAAAGTTAAATAAACATCACTTCAGTGGTAACATTGCTAGTGGTGAATTGGTGAATCAGTGGTGAATTGCTGTTTTATCATATTTTTCAACAACTCCAGCATGTTTTGCATATTTTGTGTCTAACTTCCTGATCCTAATGTTTCAGTCATACCTGAATGCAGAATACTAATGATCGTCATGAATAAAAACAATGTTGCTTGTCTTAGTCAAATAGGTCTTG